>NW_024080666.1:2381156-2790354 GCF_003009895.1 Hyaena hyaena
CCCCCCTCCCCCCCTCCCCCCTCCTCCTCCCGCCTCCTCGCTGTCCTGTCCGCAGCTTTGGCTAAAGGAGTCCGGTTTATCTGAAAACCTGGGAATTGCAGACAGCCTCCTAATCTGGTTGTGACTAGTTGGCAGTGGTCCTGTTTCACCTCCAGGCACCAGAAAAATAAAGTGACAGAGACACCTAGTGGGACCTGGTGGCAAATGTTCAAGCAAGTCTGTGAGCCTGCGGCTGACCACAGGTGGGGACCGGTGCGTGGTGCAGCTGCGGCCCCTGCCCCCCCGCCCGGGACAACAGGGCGCAGGGCCTGCCCCGTGGGTAGCCCCGCTCATCTGCTGGCCTTGTTCCCGAGGCTCAGCCCCTCGGAACAACAGTCCCTCCTGTCCCCCACTGCACCTGCTCTCGCTCTTGGTCCCGGCCCCAGGTGGCGGTGACGGACGCTAGGAGCAAAGACCTTTGAGGAGCCGGCGGAAGACAGATGGGCTCAGCACTTTGTTTCCACTGTGCGATCTCCAGCGGGTCATTTAGCATCTCTGAGCTCCAGGTTCCCGGTTTGCAAAACGGAGTTAGTAACACTAGTGGGGTCCCTGTAAGGATGGTTTTAAGTGATGGCTGTAGAAAGCTAAGCACCGTGTCGGCAACAGAAAGCACCAAGAAATGATGGGTGTTGTTATTGCTGTCGTTTTATGGTAGATGAGCGTTCAGGAAGGAATTCGGGAAGAAATCTAGCAACACTGGAGCAGGTGAGGCCACCATAGCTTAGAGCAGCCCAGAGACGCTCTTTGGAGAGCCGCAGTGGTTAGGGAGGCTTCATGGAGGAGGCAGACTGCCTGAGGAGCCTTGAGTGGTAGCAACAAGACCATACTCCAACTGGCTGGAGCACTGCTGAGGCTTTATTGGCTCAAATAACTTGGAAAGATCCAGCAGTGTGATGATTTCACCAAGGACCAGTCTCTTTTTGTCAAAAATTATGGTGATATAAAACATACTAAAAGATTTAGAAAACAACAGTCATCTTAGGAAATAAAAGAACAAATATAGTTGAAGCTTCCTGGCCCTTTCCAATTGCATTTCCCTTCACACCCTACCCCGCAAAGGGAATGACTCTCCTAAATTCGGTGTTTATCCTTCCCTTGCATGCATTTACATGATTACTATATACGTATGTATTCCTAAACAACATATGGCAGAATCGCATAGTTTAAAACTTTATATAAATATATCATAGAGTGTGTATCCTTCTGAAACTGTGTTTTTTCTCCTACGTAACGTTAGCTTTTTGAGATGTTCTTGCTGATTGCGTAGACCCAGCTTTCATTCACTGCTGTGTAATATTTCGTCGTATGACTATACTCCAATATGTCAGTCCATTCTCCTCTTTTTCCAATTTCTTGTTGTTATAGCCAAATATACATGAATATATTTGAGACCTAGACATAGCCAAATGTTTTTTCCTTTTGTTTTAGACTGGTGTCTATTTACACACAGGCATTAACAAAATTTTTTTAGGTGTGGCTGGGTGTCTCAGTCAGTTAAGCGACTGACTTTGGCTCAGGTCATGATCTCACAGTTCGTGAGTTCGAGCCCTGTGTGGGGCTCTGTGTTGTCAGCACAGAGCCTGCTTCAGATCCTCTGTCTCCTCCTCTCTCTGCCTCTTGCCCCTGCTTTCTCTCTCTTTCTCAATCTCTCTTGCTCTCTCTCTCTCTCTGAAAATAAATAAATAAACTTAAAAAACATTTTTAGGTGGTAGGGTGGACACATATTTTTATGATTTATGCTTTCAAATATTTGACGTTCTCTACTCCAAATTCATAAAGATCTTTTATATTTTATTTAAAAAGTTAAAAGATGTAGGTCTCTAATTCAACTAGAATAGATTTCATGTATGGTGTGAGGTTGGAATTCACTTTTATTTTTTTCATAAGGAATAAACCCAGCCCCCAGCGTAGGCTGGGTCGTACTTCTCAACTAGTTTACAGAGCCACCGAGGTTGAAAAACAGGTTCTGTGCATGTCTGGATCTTTTCTGGGCCTTCTATTCTTTCTCCTTGATTTTTTTTTTCTGTTATTGCATCAATACCACATGTGTTTTAATTACTTTATGCTATATTTTGATAGTTTCTAGATCATCCCTTATTCATCTTCAAAACTGTCCTGTTATTATGGCCTCTTTGCCTTTTTTAATGAATTCGTTAGGAATTTCAGTTTGTCAAGTTCCATGAAAAACTGTATTAAAATTTGAAGGGAATGACGTTGAATTTATAGAACAGATATTCTGATATATTCTTCTTCTTCTTTTTAAGTTTATTTATTTTTGAAAGAGAGAGAGATCATGGGAGCAGAGGGGGGGCAGAGAGAGGGTAAGAGAGAATCCCAAGCAGGCTTTGAGGTGTCAGTGCAAAGCCAAACATGAGGCTTGATCTCCAGAACTGTGAGATCATGACCTGAGCTGAGTCAGTCGCTTAACTGACTGAGCCACTCAGGCGCCCATATCTGAGATATTCTAGTCATGAAAATGGTATCCCTCTCCACTTATGCAAGTCTTCTTTAAAATTACTAAAGCCTTTTTTATAACCTGCTTCCTAAAATTGTTGCATGTCTTTTGTTAGATTTATTCAATTGCCATTTTATTTTATTTTAAGATTTTATTTTTGAGTAATCTCTATACCCTGTAATCTCTGTGGGGCTCATACTCACAACCCCAAGATCAACAGTCCTGCGCTCTGTGGACTGAACCAGCCAGGCGCCCCCTTCAGTTATTTTTAAAAAAATCATGTTTCTTTCTTAAATTACATTTTGTTTTTATTTAAAAAGTTTTTTAATGTTTAATTATTTTTGAGGGAGAGAGAGCACAAGCCAGGCACAGAGAGAGGGAGACACAGATCTGAAGAAGACTCCAGGCTCTGAGCTGTTAGCACAGAGCCCAACGTGGGGCTTGAGGCTGTGAACCACGAGATCATGACCTGAGCCAAAGTCAGACACTTAACCAACTTATACTACATTAAAATTCACACACACACACAAAACACATGTTGTCACTAGCATGAAAGAAAGCAACTGTTTTTGCATTTTGGCGTTATATCTGCAACATTTCCAAACTCTCAGTAATTTAATAATCAGTTGGTATATTCTGTTGGGTTTTCTATATCATCTGCAAATAATTATAGTTTTGTTTCTTCCCTTCCAGTACTTATACTTGTAGTAATTTATTGTCCTGTCTGCAGTGAATAAAGGTGGTACTAGTAGGATCCTTATCTTGTTCCCGATTCTAAAGGAAACATGTCTAATCTTTGGCAATTAAAAATCTTTGGTGTAGATGTATACTGGATACTTAAAAAAAATTGGGTTATGGAGGTGTCCTTGTATACTTACCTTGCTAGGAAATTTAAGATATTTTTGGGGGTCAAAAGTCTGGATACGGCTTAGTTGGGCCCTCTTAGGGACCGCTTAGGGTTCATAAGGAACGATGAAGGTGCCAGTAGGGCCAGGTTCTCAACTGGAGGATCAACTAGAGAAGCGTCTGCTTCCCCGTTTGTGTGGTTGTGAGCAGCATTGAGTGGCTTAGCAGCTGTAGCTTGCTTCTTCATGGCCGCCGGATTCTTCAAAGTCAGCAAGGGAGAGAGAGTCCACTAGCAAGACGGAGTCTCACATGTAAGTGAACATAGGAGTAACATCCTACCATCCTTGGCATCTTTAATTGGTTAGAACCAAGTTTACAGATAGTACCTACACTCAAGGACAGGGAGCCACATCAAATTGTAGACACGAGGGGCTTCAGAGTGTCTGCCATAGTGTCCCCGGTGGTTCACATTCCCCTCGGGTACAAAATGCATTCATTCCCCACCAAGGGTCCTCCAAAGTCTTGCTCCATTATAGCATAAGCTTCAAGTCCAAAACTTCATTATCCCAAACAGGTCCATATGTGAATAAGGCTGCATGAGTGTCCTGGGGTGTAGTTTGGTAAGTACATCTTCTGTGGGGGTGTGAAACAAGAGACAAATTACTTGCTCTCAACACACCTAGTAAACACTGGGGGGATGGGCATGGGGTCACAGCTATTGACATTTTTATTCAAAATGAGCAAAAACGGGGGATGCCTGGGTGGCTCAGTCGATTGGGTGGCAGACTTCAGCTCAGGTCATGATCTCGCAGTCTGGCTTTCAGCCCCATGTTGGGCTCTGCGCTGACAGCTTGGAGCCTGGAGCCTGCTTCAGATTCTATGTCCTCTCTGTCTCTGCCCCTCTGCCATTCACACTCTGTCTCTGTCTCTCAAAAGTGAATAAACATCAAGGAAAAAAAAAGAGCAAAAATGGAAGGTATAAAGGAATTACTAGTCTATAGCGGCTCTGAAATCCAGATGTCATGATTTGTGACAATGTTATTACCCAGAGAGATACTGGAATGTATACTTACATTTTCTTGTGTTTTCTAGAATATTCTAAGTTGGTAGAAGTGGAGTATATATAACACATTTTTATAGGTTAACTTTATTCTCAGGACTCAGGACTTCACTCTCTGCCTTTTGGTTATACCTGCTATAATCTCTGTAATTTCTTTTTAATTTTTAATGGCTATTTATTTATTTTTTGAGAGAGAAACAGAGAGCAAGTTGGGGAGGGATTAAGAGGGAGGGGCAGGGAAACCCCAAGCAGGCTCAGTGCCTTGGCACAGAGCCTGATGTGGGGCTTGAACTCACAAACTGTGAGATCATGACCTGAGCTGAAACCAAGAGTTGAACGTTTAGCTGACTGAGCCCCCCAGGCACCCCTCTGTGACTTCATTATTGTACAATAATTCATCATTCTGAAATATCAAAGTTTTCTTGGTACCTATAGAGAAACACAAGAAGCATGTAGACTTTGTTGTTTTGTTTTTCAATATGTTTAAACTTCTCTAAATTTTAATGCTATATAACAGTTTCTATTTTATAATTTAATTATATTTTCTTCTAAAATAAAAAGCCAAGGTGCTTACAATATATTTTCCTATATTTGAGAATGGATAATTGACTTAAAAACAGAGATTAGGAGACTTCCCTTTTTTATCCACCTCTGCATTGCCTACCTCAAAACAAGCTTAAAAAGATGAAGCTATGGTATCAGAGAATCCCGACTCATGGAAGAGAGGAATATACCTCCCGAAACTAGGTGAGGTTGTAAATAAAAAAATGAAAAAAGGAAGACAATCTCTCCTTCACTTTTATAGATATTTATGATTTACTGTGTCTTATGCAACAGAACATTTTTGAACACTATTCTGGCATCAGGTAACTCATGGCACAATTTTGAGACTCACCCTTCAGAGTCTAAGGACAAAGAAATGGAATACTTCAAATGTGGACATGACGAAGTTTGGAAAGGCCAGCCCTTATTTGTTACAGCTTTTCAAACGAGAATTGAAAAAGCCACCAAAGCATCTTACAGGGTGAGTTATCCTGTGACATTGGATGGAGAAGCATCCCCAGTAGATTAAAGGCTAATAATAGAGCTCTACATAGCTGACTTCCTGAATGCCTGCTGCATGGCAAGTCAGCAAAAGAAATCATGGCAATGTTATCTGCCGACGGTACAGTAAGTTGTCAAATCAAGGGTTTAGCTATGAACAGGAAGCCTGCATTAATACCTCATTTATAGTTTCAAGTGGGAACTAGATCAAAAAAACGTTCTTCCGTAAGTCCAGGCTATATAGTACAACTGTTTACCCATTTGGGCCTTATGATCCAGCAGATAAATGATTCTTAGGGTGTCTACAGCAAATAGGGATACTCTCTGGCATCTCTGGAAAATACAGAATCACAGCACAGACCTTTAGAATTTTTGAGCAAGTCCATGTACGTCTGCAGATTCCTGCTTTGATCAAGAGCTTCTAGTTTGCTGTTTGGCCTTGGTAGAGACCGAATGCTTAACCATGAGATGTAAGATGATCATAAAGCCTGGGTTTACTCTTACAAACTGGGTGTTATCTGACTCATTGGGTATGGGAGGCAACAATCTATTATCACACAGAAGTGGAATACAAGATCTCAGGCTCACACAGGTGTAGAAGATACAAGTAATTGCGTGTCCAGAGAGCTCAGCCTTTTTCAATTCTATTGCCTTGTTTTCTCTCTCTCAGCAGATGACTATGGCCTCATGGGGAGTTCCTTATAGTCAATGGGAGAGGAAGAAATATCTTGAGCACAGCATACACACGGGGCTACAGGTATTATGGCCCCATTTATGGATGACCCCAAACACCAGCAGTGAAGGGAAATCTTCCCAGCAGGTGGAATTTCGAGCAGTACGTTTGATTGAACACTTTGGAGCGAGACATGGCCAGAGATGTGGATGCATGGTTGGAAATGATTTGGTCAGATGGTCAGGGACTTGGAAAGGACAGCATTGGAAGACAGGTAACAAGAAAATCTGGGAAGGTTATTTGGAAAGACCTCTCAGAATGGACATGGGTTGTGAACATTGTCTCCCAGGCAATTGCTTATCAAAATCCACCCTTTGCAGAAGAGGCATTCAGTAATCAGGTGGACCACATAGAGAACAGTCTTCCTCTATCCCCAGCCCCTGAGTGCTTGCACATGGACTTATGATTAAAGCGATCAGGGTAACAGGGATGGAGGCTAGGCATGGGCCCAACTCTATGGATTCTCATTACTAAGGCTGATCTAGTTATGGTTGCTACCAAATGCTTTCCCATCAGCAGGAAACACCAACCTCCAATATGATACCATCCCGAGGAGACCAGATAGCCATTTAGTGGCAAATTGACTGTATTAGACATCTTGTTTCATGGAATGGGGCAGTGATTTGTCTTCACTGGAATAGATACCTATTCTGAAAATGGATTTGCCCTTCCTGTTTATAGTGCTTCTGTATGCCTCACCCTCTGCAGATTTCCAGAAAGCCTTATCTGTTGTCAAGGTGTTCTGGTCAAGGAAATGTATTTCTCAGGAAAGAAAGTATAGCAATAGATAGATAGATTTATTATAAGGAATTGGCTCATGAGATTACAGAGGCTGAGAAGTCCCAAGATGTGAAATCAGCAAACTGCAGACCCAAGAGAACAAATGACGTAGTTCTAGTCTAAGTCCAAAGACCCGAAAACCAGGATCGCCGATGGTGTGAGCTCTAGTCCCAAAGCAGCTAAGACCCAAAAAAAGCCAATGCTTCTATTAAAGTTTATTTATTTTGAGAGAGAGAGAGAGAGAGAGACGGAGAGAGAGACAGAGAGAGAAAGAGAGAGAGAGAGAGAATCCCAAGTCAGTTGGGATGAACTGTGAGATCATGACTTGAGCCAAAGTCAGATGCTTAACTGACTGAGCCACCCAGCCTCCCTGCCAATGTTTTAGTTTGCATCTGAAGGCAGGGAAAGATTTCTGCCCCAACCCAAACAGACAGGCCCACAGAGCTCCGTCTAACTCAGGCTTTGGGTTCTATTCCTCTTCAGTTGATTAGACGAGGCCCACCTACAGTGGGAAGGGCACTTTGCTTTACTTCATCTGGCGATTCACATGCTAATCTCATCCAGGAACACCCTTATAGAGGCTCCAGAATAACGTTTGACTGGACGTCTGGACACGTGGTGGTGCAGTCAAGGTGACACATAACATTAACCATCAAGCTCTTTATATTCTTCCATCCAGATACTCTCTCAGCCCCACCTCTTCAAGGGCTGTGCTCTGCAGGGGCCCCACTCCTGCTGGTACATATTAGCCAGCTCTCATCAAGTTTGGGGCGTGCATGTTTACATAGTTCTGGGGGCAACGTGGGGCAAGGGCCAGAGCTTGGCTATGATGCACATCACCTCATGAGGCACCTGTTTCAGGTTCTATCTCTGAATAGAGACTGAGCATGGGAAGGCCTGTCCTCTAGCAAGAGGAGAGGGCCCCTTATGCCACCCCAGAAGGTGCAGAGGAATCTAGAGGTCCAAGGCTGTCAGGGGCATTTGCCCAAATATCACCGTTCCGGGACTGGCATTTTCCTCCTTTCTTATCAGGGTCATGATTTTAGCAAATAAGACCTTTTTCAGGCTCCTTTGCTGCTCAAGCAGCATCACCACTAAATCCTGGGCCTTTGTGCAGTCCACCCTTCAGCTGCAGGGTGTATGGGTCTCTTTAAACACTGCCACAGAGGCTTCTTGCTTATACGGTGTGCTTGAAGTTAAAACTAGGTCACACGGAACCTGCCATTGTGTTTCTCCAAGGCTTACAAAGCGGTAGCAGAAGCGAGCTGCCTCGGCAGCCCTTGGGTACCGGCGCCCATACGATTTGCCGTTTGCTGCTCATTTCAGCTGCACTGGTGTGGTGACAGCACACTGGGCGTCACAGCCACCGTCAGCATGCCATGCCCCTAAGGGATCAGTTCCATGCCCCGCTCCCAAGGTGTTTTCTCTCTCTCTCTCTCTCATTGATGAATCATTTATTTGGACAAGAGAAAAACATCCCCACATTGTTTCCTTTTATACAGAAGGTAGAAGACTTCAGACATATTACTTATTAGTGTTTTTCTTTATCCACAGAATTCATTTCGCTTCGGTGCCAGGAACTGTTTCTCATTTTAGGATTCACGTCTTAGTAACACACGCGCTTTATGAGAGCCAACAGGGTACACACGTGAACCCTGGACAGTCCTTCATTTTGATGGTGACCGCACCAACGGACAGCAAATCCCTCTGGCTTTTTCCACCTTCCTTCGTTCCCAGCCCATTCCAGCCCTTTTTTGTCCAAGCCTCTACAGTGGCTTTGCTATTATCTCCTTGAGTTAGAAATTTGCGGTTTCCATTATCCTTTGCAAGAACTCTGAACTCTGTCAACTACTGGAGTGTCTTGCCCTTCGATTTTAAAAACAACGGCCTCACCAGCTCTAGTGGGTTTTCCCAAGAATTTGTTAGGTTCTCTCTTCTAGGGTCACGTCCAATATTAACTCGCTGGAAACAGACATGGTGGGGGTGGCTTATGTGGGGGGACGACCTCAGGAGGCAGGAAGGAGTGATGTGAGACGGTGAGACAGGGAGGGAAAAAGGACAAAGGAAGGATGTACCATCAAGATGTGGACAATGGTGGGGGGGTGGCACCTGGTGGCTCAGTTGATAAAGTGTCCAACTTCAGCTCAGGTCAGGCATCGGGCTCACGGCTGTCAGCGGCGAAACTGCTTTAGATCCTCTGTCTCCCTCTCTCCTATCCCTCTCAGGCTTGTGTGTGCATGCTCTCTCTCTTTCTCTCTCTTTCTCAAAAATAAAAAAAAGTAAAATAATAGTGGTGCCTGGGTGGCTCAGTCAGTTAAATGTCCGACTTCAGCTCAGGACACAATCTCACGATTTGTGAGTTCGAGCCCTGCATCAAGCTCTGTGCTGACGGCTCAGAGCCTGGAGCCTACTTCGGATTCTGTGTCCCCTCCCTCTATGCCCTTCCCCCACTCACACTCTGTCTCTCTCTCTCTCTTAAAAATAAGCATTTAAAAACAATTTAAAAAACAATTAACAAGATGTGGGCAACGGGGACTTGACCCATCAGGGTCTCTGCAAGCGGACAGAGGGTGAAGGTGGAGGAGGTGGCCACTGTCCTCGCTTGAGGGCTTTCCCTGGGGGCACCAGCCTCCCTGCCTTCCAGGCTGCTCTTACCTGTGAGCTGGGAAAAGCCCAGGGGCAGAAAGCAGGATGAGGCAAGGGGCCCAGAGGAGGAGGCCGTGCAGGAAGGGCTGGGGCTGGGCTCGCAGCTGAGGCTGAAACGAGGGGTGGCCAACGGCATGGGAAGCGGGCACGAAGGGCACCTGCCACGGCTCCAGACCTGCCCATTAATCTTCCTGAAGGCAACTCCGTGTGGAGCGGAGCTGGCTTTGCCTTCTCCCTGGCAGTTAAAGCAGTGGCTTTCCCAGGCCCCTAGGAAGAGGATCGGTTGGGGGTGAGCAGGGGGTTTGGGAGGAGATGGGCTGGGCATTCTTCCCAGCTCAAGGCTCAGGGTCCCCTCCTCTGTCGTGTCACACATGACTCCAAATAAGGCCTGTCTCCACGGCTACTTTGTCCTTGAGCTATGAGTCTGGTTCCAGGAGATTTCCTGTTCCAGGCGCTCCTCCGCCCCTTTCCCGGCCCTAGAGCTCTGCAGGCCTAGCTTTCCCAGCATGCTCTCTGTTCCACGTACTGCATTCTGGTATTTTCTGAGCCTGGCTTCTTCCCGCCCTCCCCCCACCCCAAGCTTTCTCTTACTCAGTGTGTTCCTGCCCTGCTCAGTTTGGTTTCTGTTTCCAGTAATTTCCCCTCAACGTGAGGCTCTTTCCTGCTGGAAAGACTTGTTAGCTGGCCTTTTCTGAGATTCCCAAGGGCGTAAACGACCCCACCCGGCCTTTGCTCACCTGTGTCCACAGATATTTTCGTGGTCCCCTCTGACCGCCAGCCTGTGGGACCTTCCTTGCCCACGAGGGATGCTTGCAGATCTTCTGCTGGCCCCGGTTTCTGCTCAGAAGGGCATCTTCCTCTTATGGGGGGAGGGTTTTCATTTTTGTGGCCACGTCCTGTTGTGGCTGGTTTGATGGCATTTGTCCATATCACAGAGTTTGGTAGATTTCCTGTCACCTATTTTGGCTGAAGAGGTTACATGCGGGCTTGTTATTTGGTTATGTTTACAGTGGGGGCTGCCCTCCCTGGCCCGCTGGCATTACAGGGAGATTACACACCAAACTAGCACCAGGGCCATGCCTCAGCCATATTCTCAGTTCATTGGTTTCTTTCTAATTTCCTAAAATATGAATTTAAAGGTATGCATTTTCCGGGGTGCCTGGGTGGCTCAGATTAAGTGTCTGACTCTTGACTTCGGCTATGATCTCATGGTTCGTGAGTTTGAGCTCTTAATTGAGCTCTGTGCTGACGGTGTGGAACCTGCTTGGGATCCTCTCTCCCTCCCTCTCTCTCTCTGCCCCTCCTCTGCTTGCCTTCTTTCTTTCTTTCTCTCTCTCTCCCTCTCTCAAGTAAATAAGCTTAAAAAATAAAGTTATGCCTTTTCCTCTAAATTCCATTTCTATTGAAGCCCACAGATTTGATATGTAAGGTTCTTGTGTCATTTTTTAAAAAAATATTTATTTTTGAGACAGTGCAAGAGGGGGAGGGGCAGACAGAGGAGGGACAGAGGATCTGAAGTGGGCTCCGTACTGACAGCACAGAGCCCGACAACAGGGCTCAAACTCACAAACTGTGAGATCATGACCTGAGCTGAAGTTGTACACTCAACCGACTGAGCCACCCAGGAGCCCCTTGTGTCATTTGTTTTTAAGGAGTGGGTCATTTCAATTTTGGTTTCCTTTTTTAACCCACAATTTTCTGTGCTAGCTAGCCACGGAGGTGACAGCTTCCTGGTTTAGCCCTGGGAACCAGTCAGGGATTGTCTGCAAATGACAATGTTGCAGACATTGCAGTTGCAATGATTCTTGCAGGTTCTTGGGCAACCAAGTAGCAAGAAAGGGGGCTATTTGAGGAGGATTATTTCAGGAGGGGTAGCCATGGAGACAGGCAAGGGAGAGGCTGCTGTGGTGACCCAGGGAAAGGCGACTTCAGCCACAGGAGCCTTTGTGCTGCCTTCTGCCCTGTCCGCCGAGGATAGCCAGGCTTCTGCTGACGTGTGTCCCGTTCAGTTTCCTATTGTGGCCACAGCTACTCCTCCTTGATTCCCAATTGCTGAATGAGTAGCACAGACATTTCCCTGCCATCTTGTGATTTGGCAGTATCACACAGCTAGCAACCATCCACACTGGTAAATCTCATAATTCCAGACCATTCTACCTGGATTCTAGTTCATATGCTTGCATAGCTATAGATGCCTGGAATTGTCCTGAGAGATCAAATATTCTAGAGGTTTAACCAGTTTTAACAAAGCCTTTGGTTCAAATAAAATCTTTGGAAAGTCTTCAATGTAAAATAGGTAAAAGGAGAATAATGGATCCTTTCAGGAATGTCACACTTTTAAAATAGATTTTTTAGTAGGCTTCATGCCCAGCACAGAGCCCAATGTAGGGCTTGAACTAATGACCCTGAGATCAAGACCTGAGCTGAGATCAAGAGTCGGACCCTTTACCCACTGAGCTGCCCAGGCGCCCCGACATTTTCTTAATTTATGGAAATTTCATGACTGTTGTGGAATTGATGAAGTCCCACCTCCATGAAGCCCCAAGTTCCCTGGAACAGTTAGGAAACCATGGAGGTCCCTAAACTCACTTTGCAGATGAGGAAAGAAAACCCAAGAAGAAGAAGAAAAAAAGAAACACATACATAGTAGAAGGTCTGCGGGGGGAGCTCTGTGTCTTGGCACCTAGAATAGTACCCTATCACAAGGACCTGCCCCTGGACCTTAACAGGAAGGCTCTCACCAGTTGTTTAAGAAAGTGCTCACATGCTTTCAGGATGCTCTGTGAAAAGTAGGTTACAGTGGTCAAGTAATTCTGGAAACACCAGCTTCTCATTCCCTACAGCTGACTCTCATAGCACGTTAGTGTACTTAAGGCTCTGAGAAGTCCCGCAGTATAGAAAACTGCTTATCTTTGCTTAATCCAGATTCTCTTAACTTTTACAAAATCGACTTCTCCTGGATCTACTTGTTGTCTGCTTTGAAGCCCAGAAAAGGCCTCCCTCAAGGAACGAATCTTTACGAAGGGATGAGGAGTGGGGTGGAGAGGACTCCTGCATTATCGCAGTACGCTTAAGATTTCAGGTGTCATTACCTATACTGCTTCCTTTCCCAAGGAGGTAGTTGGCCAGCTCCTCTGGTCGGTGCAGGGATGAGGCCTGCAGGGGATGGAAGAGGAGAAAACAGCATGGTTGAGGTGGATGGTGCGGACTTCCGATTGCCCAGTGCAATTCTGTACTTTTTGTACCTTCTGGAGGCAGAGGTAGCAGAATGAACTTCCAAATCCTGTGATTTTCCCGTTGATGTGTTTGCTCTTCTCCATTCCTGCTGATCCCTCTCCTCACGTCTCTCATCTACTTCCGGGCAGAGTCCCCCTGATGCAGACCCTCCATTGGCTGCACACACACCAGCCTGGCCTTCCTTAAAGAGTGCGTGTGCCCAAGTGTGACCACCCAGATCTTTCACAGGGGGAGTTCCAGTGCTCCATCCAGTTCCAGGCATTTCATCTTCGCACCCACACCTTTCCCCTAATGTCTTGGAATAGACAGACCCGATGACCTTCACAGCCACCAGAGGGCGCAGCGATTGCGGAAGTTGGAAGGAGAAAACAAAAACCTCTTGTTTGTGGCTGGCTTACAGTCTTGGAAACAGGCAAAGCTTGAATCGACGTAGTGCAGAGTGGGATATGGTAGCTTGGGTCACCGTTGGTGACCTCTTCATCACCTTTATTCCAAATGTAGTCAAGTTCGGTTACAACAGAACTCAGGGTCATACGATTTCTGTTACACCTTGGACTCATCCCAGCCCTTCGAATATATGCAGGCAAAGAAGGTTCAGGAAAGGCTTCCAGAAATGTGAATTCTAATGGGTGTTCCTTTCTAATGAAAAGATGGCCATTTGGTCACAGCAAAAAGCAGAGTTGGGGAAAATGGGATGTGCGACAGGCTGTTTAGGGCTAGATTCCTGAAGACGGGGCTCTGCCCTGGGCTCTGATGTTAATTTAGCATGTGGTCGTGACTTAATAATAATGAGGGCAGATGTTTTCCAAGCACCTGCTATGCCTGCCCATATGCCTGGCACATGATAAATCTTATCTCTCATTCTCTTGATAAACTTGCAAGATACGTATTTTCCGTTAACAGATACAAACTTTGATGCACTGTGATGTTAAGTGATGTGTCCAGAGTTACACAGCCAGCAAGCAGTTGAGCTGTGAATCAGTGTCTTGGCGTGTTGAACTATAAGCCAAGTGATTTTTTGGTACTTGTGCTTTTCTTACCATTCTGTGTTTTGTTCTCTGTATATTTTTCATAATAAAATTCACACCTATCTTCCTGATTTATTCAGGTTAGGCTACCTGATGAAACAAATAATCCCACACTCTTGGTGGCTCAACAAGATAAAAACCTTTACTGTTCATGTCCAAGTCCACCACAAGTCAGATGAGGACCTCTGCTCCACGTGGTCATTCAGAGACCAGGCACCTCCCATTGGATGGAGACGCTATCTTCAGAATGTGGTCTCTGAGATCTCCACAGGCCAGACAAACAATGGAGGATCACACCAAGAGACTTATTTGTGTAAGCCAGACCCGGAAGTGCACATGACATTTTCCATTTGTCTGAATGAAATCAGTTCATTTGGTCCTAATCTAACTTTAGTGGGGATGGGGGGAAGGGCCTGGGAAATGTGGTTTAGTCCTGTGCCCAGGAAGAGGAGAAAATGGATGTTGTAAGCACTGTTTCTCTCTCTCTCGCTTCTCCCTCTCTCGAGAGATTGTGGTAAGGATAACATGATATAATATCTGTCAGGGTGTTTTACCCAGATGGGAGATGCCTTACACCTGGAAGAAAGGTGCTGGAAGAGAGAGATTGCAGGTGGGGATGTATCTGAATGGGGACTGTGATGATCTATTGAAGAGCCTGCACTGAGGCATGGACTGAGGAACAGGGGCAAGGAGACTGGAGGGGCTTCACTGGTCTTCCTGAAGTCATGTGAGTCTTTCTCAGACTCACACATTTATTTCCAGCATTCATTCATTCAGTCACTCATTTACTCTCCAACAAATCATTCAATGCCCTGAATAATACTGTGCCACATGCTGGTGTGTGTGTGTGTGTGTGTGTGTGTGTGTGTGTGTGTGTGAGAGAGAGAGAGAGAGAGAGAGAGAGAGAGAGAGAGAAAGAGAGATGTGTAATGTCCTACCCTCAAGGAAATCCTCTTCTGGAGTTGGCATGGATTTTAGGAAGGATGAGTTGCCACCTGCTCAAAGTGGAAACTGTCTAATGTAACTGACCTGCCCCACATGGCCCATGGTCTACACCATGAGCGATGCCACTTCAAGGATTCAACGTTGGTCTTTTTGTTGGCAGGTTGGGCAATCAGCAATCACAGGTACGTCAGCCTTGGTAAAGGGAGCCCCTGTTTTTGGACTTTTGTGTAACCTACATCCTGGTCATTTGGACCCCTCTGTTCACAGACACACTGAACAAATACTGAGCTACCTGAGGACAGAGGCTGGGTGAAACACTGGAGATGGGCCATCCTGTGCAGCTGCTGATCAATAGCTCCAGGTGGGCAGATGCTCTCAAGTACTAACGTGAGACTCAAAGGTTCATGCATGTACTTGGGTATCCAGGTCCACAGGTCCATCCACATGCCTCTTCCCCAGATGTCCTTGTCTCTGATTTTCCACTCTGTTCCTTTCAGGCCCTTGACAACTAGCCAAGCCATCTAATACTGCAAAGAAGGTAGTACACATCTATGCCTCAGGCCACCATTCTGTCCACATGAAGTGGAGGACCAAGTGCACTGGCTCCAGCTTGCACCACTTGAAGAACTACATTTTACTATCACCTTTAAGGGACTTCTCTTAATTTGGGCAACAATATGGTGGCGATCCTATTCTGTGAACCAATGCTGAGTTCTGTGAAGCATAGGGTATCTGCAAAGAGTCTATATGTATGGATTGAGGGAGAGTCAACCATGTGGCAGAAGCAAGTGAAATGAGAGTCCAGGTGGCTGTTTATATCATTTACTTAGTCGTTCTGGATCTGCTAAAGTCTACATTCAAATATACCACTTCCATTGCATGATTGATTGCTGGTGTGTATGTATAAACGTACGTCTTTGTAGGTTAGATGACAACCCAGCTCACAATGGGAAATCAGACTGCATGGTAACAGGGTGTCTCATGGCTGGCTACTGAGTCTCAATTAGGGTCCAGTATTATGCCAGGAGCTGCTTTTCAAACAGTATAGATCTTTACCATAATGCATGGCCTTGTTCCAGAATCTGTAGGCTCTGTGCTATGTCTTTTCTACTGAGTAATGCATATCTTTATCCAGCGCAGTTACCCCAAAGTGCCTTTAGATCTGTTGGTCACATGGCCCAAGAAACAATGTACTTGGAACCACAACTTGGACTTGCTGCCCATTCAAAACTGGTGGGTTTCTGAGGCATCAGAGAAATGGAACAGAAGTTTAGACACTGTTGCCTTCAAAATCCAGAGAAACTTCCAGGCATCAGGCCTCTGTCCTGGTGTTATAAGACGCAAAATGCAGCAAGGTGTTTTCCACCTTCGGGGGAATATCCCCACTCACCCCAGGCAAGTGAATCTCTATAAAACTCACCAACGTGGCGTGCTTCTGCATCTTTGTGGCGTTTATCTCCTACTTCTTCTCATGCAGGTGTCTCAGTGCGTTTGGGATACTTGCCAATTCCTGCTCACCAGTTCCAATTACCATAGTGTCACCAATACAGTGGGTCAGCATGATGTTCTGCTATATCATGACAGGAAGCAAGAGAGTTCATATAGCCCCGAGGCAAGACAGTGAGCATGTACTGCTGTTCCTGCTAATTAAAGATAAATTTCCTTTGATTCTCCCTGCTGATAGATGGCCAGGTACTGTGTTGATCTGACCCAGTCAAGATCCATATTCAGCCCAGCAGCTGAAAATGGAGTTAATCTTACAATAGTCCTCCGTCAGGGGTGACTTAGATGAGAATACAATAGGGACCACCTTCCTCATCTCTCAAATCTTTGATGATGGCATTAATCTCAGATTTCTCCAGAAATGTCATATTGCTTCTGATTCATCTTGGGGGCTGCTGTGGGGTTAGGGAAATTTCAGGGCTTCCACTTGGCCCCTTCTACCGTAGTGACCCTTGCTCTACAAATCAGGCTAACACTGGGAGGGGTCTACCACTGCTAACCATATGCTAAGTATATCTGACCTAGCTACTTACTTGAGAACAGGGCAGATAATCACAGGGTGGGTTTGCAGATTCACTGGGTCCTCTGTGAGCTGACTTTGGTCAGGATTCAGGGTCCTGAATTTCCTTCACAATGGGATCTGTGTCTATGAATTGGTCAAGAGGTGAAGGCCACAATTTTTTTCCCCCAGTGGTTAATGTCAGCCTTCTACTTAGCAAATCTAGATATTTTTCCATGTGTATAAATACATTCTAATGGTTGTCCATCTATCTCACCCCTGGGACACAATAATCTAATAAGTACTGCCATTGATCCCTCTGGATCAAGAAATGCTGACGACCACTCCAACTTGTTGCCTATTAAGTAATCATGTTCATTGTGTCTCAGAGCCACAAACGACCTTCTCCAAAATGCTCATCTCTTCCTCATCAACATGATTTTTACTGACTTAGTAAAGACTAAGTCTGAGTGATGGATTTTTGGGCCATACCTGGTAGACTCATGCTTAATGTTCCCACTTCCCTAAGTCTTCTGATCTCTAACATGATGCCCAGGTGATTCTGGCATCTCATTCTCTTCACTGTATCTCCCTATGGAGTCCACACTTCAAATGGCCAGCCCAGCAAGTTATGCAGGTGTTCTTGACCCAAAGTAAAGTGTGCATCATAAATGAATTCCCCCGTGTCAGTGAGTTCCCCTCTGTCCAGCTGTATACATCTATGTTCCCAAGTTCGCCCTGGCTTTGTAATTTCCTACCTATCTAGACCATTCCTTCCTGAAACAGGGATTTGCTTCTCCCCATCTGCTCTCGCTGAGATCTGACTTTGGCTGTCGATCTGGAGACAAGGAAGGTTAGTGGAGGTTAACTTGTCTTTAGGAGGACAAGCATCATCTTGCAGAGAAACTGCTTCAGGTGAGAGCATTGCATGTTCTCCAGGAAAGTAGGGTCTAGTCTTCTCTAGAGAGGGTAAAGCTGCTGCCTCTATGGGGAGGACGCATACCCTATCAGGGCTCTGACTTGACATAGAATATTTTCTAAGGTTCTGCATTCCATCTTCATGGCAGCTCTGGACCCCCTAGAATCAGAACCTTGCCCTAATTTTTAGCACAGTCCTTCCTGAGGCTGCAGGAAATAAAGATTTCCATTAATACTGCCATGGATGGTATCTGGATTTTAAATCATGCCTTCAATTGACTTCCCTTAGCTGTTATTTATCTAAGTATCTTTAATGCTGCCATAAGTATCCATCCTAACCCACAATCCTTGTAATTAATGTTTCTATGTTGATTGAATGCCATGACCCCATGTGCTCCCAATGCCTTGACCTCCCTCCATCTGCACTCTATGCCTATTAACTACAATGAAAGTTGAAGAATTCATGAGTCTACCAATTACCATTCCATGTACCTCTAGTGGTGGAGTACCTATTACTTTCAGACAGGTGCCCCACCTACCCCCCAATTCCATCTTGAGAAATTGTTTTCTAGAACCACTCTCAGACAATTGTTTTAGCTGCATCTTCTAGAAAGCAGAGCTTTAACCAAGGGCTAAAATGCTGATGTTACATTTGCAAAGTGTGAGACCAGTGAGATGAGGGTGAAGAACAATGGAAAGTGGGTCAAGGGAGTATGTGAAACTCTGAAATATGTTACTGTATCGACCATTGCTTCACAACAAGCCACAAAAAGACATGCCACTCAGTTAGCATGCACGTTCATGCTACACTTTGGATTTTCTCCAAAAGGATTTCAAGGAGAAACTAGTCCTCAGGGTAGTCCACAGAAGGGAGACATGAGGAGAAATTTATCATGCAGCTCCCTCCCATCTTCCATTTCCTAGTAGATGCTCGCGCCCCCCCCCCCCCCCCCCCCGGCATTATATCATTCACCTCCATGCTGCTCAGACAGCCAGATGCCATGGTCTGGGCGTAGCATGTTATCCAAGTCTAGAAATGGAGGATACCTCCATATGGCACACGGTACATGCTGGCCATGCGGCCTGGGGCCCCTCTTAGGCTTCTGCCACCTTGGGGAGGTTGTTAAAAGCAGTGGCGGCAACATGGTTGAGGAGACACGCAGAACCTGGGGAGGAGAGCCAAGAATGGTAACTCAAAGAGGCACAGGGTCCGTGTCAGAGACACTAAGCTTCAGGAAAACAGGGATAAATTGGGTTCATGTCACTCAATAATTCTTGCCTTGGAGACTATTTAGCCAGATGCGATTTTGTTACTTTCAAGGGCTCTAAACACTATAAATGAAGACTTCAGTGTGTGGACATTGTCCACCAAAGCATCCAGGTGTGCCTAATTCTGTGCAACAGCCCGCTCCTGAGAAGTAAGGAAGAGCTCCATGTTTCAGGGAGCCTGGTGGATAACGCTTTGGTAAGGCGTGAGTTTCTTTGTCGATGTGAGTGATCATGTTCTAATTAGCAGTGGGAAGTGTTCAGTTTCAGCCTGACAGGATTTCTTAAAGGTTCACATTGTCAAATGTTGTGTCTTGAACTCAGAAATCTATTTATTGTTTATGCCGGCCAGACTGAATTTTTGCTCACTAAGCCAGTGGCTTCTGGGGGCGCCTGGGTGGCTTAGTTGGTTAAGCATCCGACTTTCGCTTAGGTCATGATCTCGCAGTTCGTGGGTTTGAGCCCCGCGTCGGGCTCTGTGCTGACAGCCAGCTCAGAGCCTGGAGCCTGTTTCAGAGTCTGTGACTCCCTCTCTCTCTGGCCCTCCCCTGCTCACGCTGTCTCTCTCTCTCTCTCCTAGAAAGAAATAAAAAACATTAAAAAAAAAAAAAGCCAGTGGCTTCTGGAGGTTGTATGTTCTCAGGTGAAATGGAAGGGCATGCATTTTTCTCATGAGAAAGTTCCTGGCTGGTAGGAACTGGCTTTTCTGGAGCCAGGACAGTGAGAAATGCCAGTGAAGGAAAATCAGAGTGAAGGTCTCACCAATTTTTGATGACCTCGGGACATGCCAATGACAAGCTAATGAAGAATTAAGCTGATTTTGCTCAACAGCGCCAACCGTTTAGGGTTTAATGGAAAAGATAATCATTGTAGTGACAGGTTCACGTTTCCACAGTAGAAAAATAATACTTTTCACTGTGCAAATATTGAGGTGCTTCCTCTCTCTTCCAACAGCTTCATTTCTTCACAGAGGGAGGTACGCCATGAGATCTGACTGACAACCACGGGGGAACAGTGTGGCGTTAGCCTTAAATATTCTCAGAGCCGCATTACTTTAATTAAGAGTGATGTACAACCCTCTTAGCACCTGCTGGAAAACTGAGGTCCGTTTCAGACTTGAAGCCAATGGTACCTATGATTGAAGGTATACAAAGAGCCCTGTTTTTTGCCGTGGCTGTGCCTTATCAACAGATTTTCTGTCTGCCCCATGTTGACTCTTTGCCTGGATCTACGGCTTCCTGACTCACCTGCTAGATCAGAGAATCTGTCCAATGGTTCTCGAACCCAACTGTGAATCAAAACAATCCCAGAAACGTTAAAAAATACAGATGCCTAGGTTTATATCCTCACTGAGTCAGAATCTCTAGGGATCGAGGCTGAGGGCCATCTCTGTAACTTTGAAGGCTCCTTATGTAAATCTAAAGCTGCAGTGCCATCATTAGGCAATGGTTAGTAATGGCCTATTTTTACCCTGCAGATCCTTTTCAGTTACTTTCTGGATTCAATTTTTGAGGCCACTTCTAGATGCCTCCTTGGTAATTGTGGGGCCCTCATGGATTTAGTAGAGACAGGAACATTTATCCATACCTTCAGCTGTGTAGGTATGTATGTATATACATAAATATTTATATGTCTTTAAAATTTTTAAATTTATTTTTTATTTTTTTATTTTTAGAGAGAGAGAGAGAGAGACTGAAAGTGCACAACTATAAGCAGGGGAGAGGGACAAAGGGGGAGAGAGAGAGAGAGAGAGAGAGAGAGAGAGAAAGAGGACCTTAAGCACATTCCACACTCAGCACAAATCCTAACGTAGGGCTCAATCCCACAACGCTGGGATAGTCACCTGAGCCCAAATCAAAACTTGGATGCTCCGCCGGCTGAGCCACCCAGGCACCCCTGTATTTATGTATCTATGCATCCTTCCATCTACTGAAATAATATTTATTTATTTTTGGTGCCTACTACCAGAATGACTGTTAGGAGAAACCCAGAGGGTTGCTTGAGCCTTAACTTGTGGGACTCTGTATCAGTTACTAAGTCTCTGTTCATTTGTGATCCTTGGAGGTAGAGACCACATCTCTCCCCATGGTTGTGTCTTAAGTAACTAGTGTCAGAACTCTGGAAAATGCTTGACACTTTTATTATTGAAATGGAATGAATATAGAGTTACAAACTCATGTTTTCTATCTGTTCCAGCATACAAACAACACAGAAGTACTGGATATCTTCCAAAGGCCCATTGCTTATGGACATGGGCATTCAATAAACTTTAATCTGTTAATTTGAAGTCTGAAAGTCAGGGAAGGTCACAGTGGATACTTGGGAGGCATTAGAATGGTAGATGTTGACAGAAGGAACAATTGGGAGTGAAGACCTTAATTGAGGTAGACTGGGAAGTATCTTATTCTAGAAGGACACCCTTTCCTCTTTTATAGCAGTTATGCTCTGCCTTAAAGCTGCAAAACTTTGGAATGATGAATACCTGAGTGGCGCTGCTGTGCTGCATGGGCTCAATCTGGCTTTCTGATTGAGGACGGAGGGCAGAGAACAGGATGCAGTCTGACTGGAGGATGTGGAAGAGGGCCCTACGGAAATATGAGATGCTCTACATCTGTGTACTTCATCTGTTAGAGCCCTCTGCATATTAATCATAGTTGTTTTAAATTTCTGGCCTGATAATTCCAACATCCTTGCCATATTTAAGTCTGGTCAATGAAAGCAGAAAAATGGAAATTCTAAGAAAGAATAAACAATAAATGCAAGAGATCAAAAATTCTGTAACAGAAATCAAGAATGCCTTTGATAGGCTCATTAGTAGACCGGCCATGGCAGAGGAAAGAATCTATGAGCTTGAGGATATGTCAATAGCAACTTCCAGAACGGAAGAAATAAAAAAGAATATCCAAGAACCGTGTGACAACCATAAAAGTTGTAACATACAACGTAATAGGATTACCAGAAAGAGAAGAAAGAGAAAGGACAGAAGGAATACTTGAAGCAACAATGACAGAGAATTTCCGCAAATCAATGTTGGGACACCAAATTACACACCCAGGAAGCTCAGGGAACACCAGCAGTATACATGCCCAAAACAAAACAAAACAAAACAAACCTACACCCAGGCATAGACTATTCAGACTGTTGAAAATCAGAAGAGAGAAAAAATCCTGAAAGAAAGAAGCTGGGGGTGCGGAGGTGGGTGCGGGGAACAAAGAGGAACAAAGACAAAAATTAACTCAACTTCTCCTCAGAGACCATGCAAGAAGAAGAGAGTGGAATAATGTATTTAATGTGTTGAGAGAAAAAGCTCCCTATGTAGAATTCTGTCCCCTGTAAAATTAGCCTTCAGAAGTGAAGAGGAAATAAAGATTTTGAACAAAAAAAAAAAAAAGAAGAAGAAGAAGACAGAATTTGTTGCTATTGGACTTGCCTTGCAAGAAATGCTAAAAGAAGCTCTGCAGAAAGAAGAGAAATCATAGGTCAGAAACTCAGATCTGCATTAAGAAAGGAAAAGCACGGGAGAAGGAAGGAATAAGTGAAGGTGAAGTAAACAGTTTTATTTTTCTTATTCTTTTTTTTTTTTAAATATTTTTATTTATTTCTAGGAGAGAGAGAGAGAGAGAGACAGTGTGAGCAGGGGAGGGTCAGAGAGAGAGGGAGTCACAGACTGAAAGAGGCTGCAGGCTCCGAGCTGGCAGTCAGCACAGAGCCCGACGCGGGGCTCGAACCCACGAACCACGAGATCGTGACCTGAGCGAAAGTCGGACGCTTAACCGACTAAGCCACTCAGGCGCCCCTATTTTTCTTATTCTTAATTGCCCTATGAGAGCCAGCTAACAGCTATTCAAAATAAGAATAGCAACAATGCACTTGAACATATACATATATATGCTTCTGTAAAAGTGAAATTAATGACCACAGTGATGCAAGGGTAAAGAGGAAAGAATTAGGATTATTTTGTCATTATAAAGTACTTGCACTGCCTGTGAAGCAGTTTACTGTTATCTGAAAATGGACTTTGATTGGTTGTAAATGTATACTGCATACTTTAGGGCAACCACTTAAACAAGATAAAAAAAAAAAGAAGTACAACTTGTATATTAATGAAGGAGAGATAATGGGATCTCATTCAGTTTACATGATAGTCACAAAAGGCAGAAAAAGAGATAATGGGATCATATAAACTATTCAGTTTACATGATAGTCACCAAGGCAGAAAAAGAGAGGAAGACAAAAATAGTAACAAGAAACAACCAATAGAAAACAGTAAAAAAAACATGATCGACATTAATCTAACTATATTAATAATCACTTTAAGCATCAGTGGTTTAAATGCACCAGTTAAAAGACAGAGATTACTTGAGTGTATTAAAAAATAAGATTCAAATGTATGTCATCTACATGAAACCCACTTCAAATATAAATATGCTTAAAAGTAAAGGGATGGAGAAAGATATACCGTACTACATTGGTATTTCATAGTGATAAAAAACTCAATTCCCCAGGAAGATAAAACACTAACGTGTATGAGCCTAACAGAAGAGTGTCAAAATACATGAGGCAAAATTGATAGAGCTGAAAAGAGAAACCCAGGAAGCTCAGAAACCACTAGCAGGGTAAATGCCAAAAAAAGATGAATACATTATTATTATTACTGGAGACTTCAACACCTCTCTATCAGAGATGGAAATATCCAGTAGGCAGAAAATCAGTAGGGACATAGTTGAAATCAATAGCACCACCAGTCAACCAGATATAACTGACATATATTGACTATTTCATCCAACAACAGCAGAATACACATACTCTCAAGCACACATGAAACATTCTCCAAGACAGATCACATTCTGGGCCAGAAAACAGAACTTAACACATTTAAAATAATAGAAATCATATGACAGGGAGCACCTGGCTGGTTCATTTGGTGGAGCATGTGACTCTTGATCTCGGGGTCATGAGTTCAAGCCTCACATTGGGTTGTAGAGCTTACTTTAAATAAATAAATAAATAAATAAATAAATAAGAACTCATAAGTCTGCTCTCAGACCCCAATGTAATTAAACTAGATATCAATAACAACAAGATAGCTAGAAAGTTTCAAAATAACAGAGATTAAACAACAGATGGGTCAAAGAAGAAATCTCAAGGGAAATTTCAAAATAGTTTGAACTAAAAAATGCAAATACAACTTAACACATTTTGTGGGATACAGTGAAAGCAATATTTATTGGGAAATTTGTAGTAATAATATAATATACTATAGTATTTATAGTATTGAAGAATGATCTAAAATTAATAATCTAAGCTTCCACCTTAGGAAGCTAGAAAAAGAAGAGCAAATTAAATCCAAAGTAAGCAGAAGAAAAGAAGTAGTAAGAATTAGAACAGACATCAGTGAAATTGAAAATAGGGAATCAACAGAGAAAATCAATGAAACCAAAGCTGTTTCTTTGAAAAGATCAATAAAACTGATAAACTGCTAGCTAGACTACCTAAGGTAAAAATAAGATGACACAGACACAAAAACTAATATCAAAAATGAAAGAGGGGACATCACTACAAATCTCATGGGTAATAAAAAGATAATAAAAGAATACTATGAATAATTTCATGCTCACAGATTTGATAACCTAGATGAAATGGATTAATTCCTTGAAAGACACAATATATTAGAATCATAAATTAATTGACAAAAAATTAATTAGTAAGCTTCCAAAAAAGAATGCACAGGCCCAGATGGGTTCACTGGTGAATTCTTCAAAAGCCTAAGGAAGAAATTATACCAATATTCTATAATCCCTTCCAGAAGAAAGAAGCAGAGGAACACTCCATTCCTCTGGAGAGCAGAGGAACTCACTCTATGAGGTCAACATACCTTAATACCAAAAGCAGACAAAGATGTTGTCTATAGACCAATACCTCTCATGAACATAGATGCAAAAATTCTCAAAAATATTAGCAGAAATCCGACAATTTATAAAAACAAATATACACCATGACCAAGTGAGATTTATCCCAGGTATGTTTTACAACCCATGAAAGAAACAATTGATGAACTGGACTTCATTAATGTTAATTACTTCAGCTCTGTGAAAGATACTGTCAAAAGAATGAGAAGACAAGTCACAGACTGGGAGAAAATACTTGCAAAGACACATCTGACAAAGGATCCAAATATATCAAGCAACTCAGAACTCAGTAATAAGAAACCCAAATTAATTAATCCAAGCCCAATTAAGAAATAGACCAAAGACATGAACAGACACTTCACCATACAAGATATACTGGTGGCAAATAAGTGAATGAAAAGATGTTCCACATCATAAGTCACTGGGGAAATTCAAATTAAAACAACAATGAGATAGCCCTACACACCTGTTAGAATGGCCAAAATCCAGAACACTGACAACACTAAATGTTGTTCAGGATGTGGAGCAACAGGAACTCTCTCATTGTTTGCTGGTGGCAATGCAAATGGTATGGCCATTTGGGCAGGTATAGTTGCCAAAGCTTGGAAGCAACCAAAATGTTCTTTAGTAGGTGGATGGATAAACTGTGGTACATTCATTCTTGGGGCGCCTGGTGGCTCAGGTGGTTAAGTCTCTGACTTCGGCTCAGGTCATGATCTCATGGTTTGTGGGTTCGAGCCCCACATCGAGGTCTGTGCTGACAGCCAGCTCAGAGCCTGGAGTCTGTTTCAGATTCTGTATCTCTCTCTCACTCTGACCCTCCTCTGCTCACGCTGTCTCTCTCTCTCTCTGAAATAAATAAAACATTAAAAAAAAAAAAAAGCAAGCAAACTGTGGTACATCTAGACAATGGAATGTTATTCAGCCCTAAAAAGAAATGAGCTGGCAAGCCATGAAAAAACATGGAGGAAACTTAAATCCATATAACTAAGTGAAAGAGGCCAATCTGAAATGGTCACATACTGTATGGTTCCAAACATTGGACATTTTGAAAAACTAAAATTATGGAAGCAGAGAAAAGTTGCCAAAGTGGGGGGGAGAGGGATGAAGAGGTAGAGCAGGAGGGATTTTCAGGGCAGTAAAACTATTGTGTATGACACCGTAATGGTGGATACGTGCCATTATACATTTATCAAAGCCCATAGAATGTACAGAACCAAGAGTGAGCCCTAATGGAAACTAGGGACATTGGGTGATAGTGACATGTCAGTGTAGGTTCATAAGTTGTGACAGATGTTCCCCTGTGGTGGGGGATGTTGCTTCTGGGGGAGGAAATGCATGTGTGGGGACAGCAGATATATGAAACTCTCTACTTTCTGCTGTGTTTGCTGGGAACCTAAAACTGCTCTAAAGAATATTTAAGATACTTTTTTAAATGTTTATTTATTTTTGAGAGAGAGATAAAGAGAGCACGCAAGAGTCGGAGGGGATGAGGAGGAAAGAAGGGGACAGAGGATCCAAAGCAGGCTCTGTGCTGAAAGCAGCGAGCCCGACGTGGGGCTCGAACTCACAAACCCTGAGATCATGACCTGAGCCAAAGTCAGATACTTAACTGACCAAGCCACCCAGGTGCCTCATGCTCTAAAAAATATTTTAAAAGAAAAGAAATGATCTGGAATTTTCACATCCTCAATGATCCTTAGCAACTGTAAAACAAAACAAAACAAACAAAACAGTCTCATGCTTGGACTCCTCACCACCAGGTTTTCATGAGCCCCAACTGAGTGGTGCCTCAATCACATAGTAGTTGTCATTTTATTGCATTAATTCGTATAATATTTATTTATTTATTTTTTGATGTTTATTTAGTTTTGAGAGAGATAGAGCATGAGCAGGGGAGGGACACACACACACACACACACACACACACACACACACAGGATCCGAATAAGGCTCCAGGCTCTGAGATGTCAGCACAGAGCCCAACACGGAGCTTGAACTCATGAGCTGTGAGATCATGGCCTGAGCAGAAGTCAGAAGCTTAACCAACTGAGCCACCGAGGTGCCCCAAATTGTATAAAGTTTAACGTCCCTGTAGCAGTTTGCATCCAGGGAAGTTCTCTGAAAGTTCTGGCCCTGAGGCATCAGAGTATAAAGCTTCTCTCCTTCTCTGCCCTTTCTTACTGCCTTTCACGTATTGAACTTAACACACATAGTGGAAGGAAGGAAGGAAGGAAGGAAGGAAGGAAGGAAGGAAGGAAGGAAAGAAGGAAGGGAGGAAGGGAGGGAGGGAGGAAGGGAGGGAGGAGGGGGGAGGGAGGAAAGAGGGAAGGAAGGGAGAAAAGAAATCCAATTGCACCTGCTACAGCTCAAGCCATTGGCACGAAGCATAGTATAGAACCTTTTTTTGTTAAGATTTACCTCCCAAACCCTCTCCGACCAGCCCTTCTCCTCACTGTGAAGCAGTTACATCACAAATATCCTTGGTACATCCCATTGGACCATTTACAAAACACATTCATATATACATTATCTCATTTAAACCTCCAGCTTAAGAGAAAACACCAATATCATTACCCCCGGTAGATCCAGACAGGTTCATTCATATCCAGGCTGGTGGAGGGAGGCCTCCGGCCAGTCCTCGGCTCCACCTCCCTCCTCTCTGCTCCCCCTGCCTCCTCTTCAAGGCCACACATTCTGCTCTGCTCATGCTCAGCAGAGGCTGACTTTGGAAGGCTCACCTTTTCCTTGGGGGAAAAAAAAACTATTTTAAAACATTTCCCCTGACGTTTTATCTTGGAAAAAAAAAACACAAGAAGGTGCCAGAAATATACAGTGAGGACTTGCAAACCCCCTTCTGGATTATTCATTATTGATTAACATGGTGCCCTATTTTCTCTCTATTCCTGTCTCTGTCTCTTTATCTCTCTGTACACATATATTTATTTATTCATTTCTATTCTCCTGCAGAACTATCTGCAGCTATGAGTTGCAGACATCATGACACTTTGGCCTTAGACATTAGGTTATGTCCTAAGAACAAAGACTTTCTCTACATACCCACCATCAGTGCTCACACTCGGGAAACTTAACTTATGGACAACACTATTATGTAATCTCCGGTCAATATTCTCCTTTCCCAAATCGTTCCAAGCCCCCAATGTTTTCTGGTGCCTTTTATCTATTCCAGGGTCCAGCCAGGGATGACAGCTGTCCTGTCTCTTTGGACTCCTCTGCATTGTTGTCTCTTATGAGCCTGACACCACAGAGTCCCTTTGTCCTTGCTGGCATGGCTGCCTGCGTCCCCTCTGACACCTCACAGGGAGGGCTGTGTGGGCGCTGTCCTTAGGCGTCGGGGATGAATGCTCCGTGACTCATAGCCTGAGATGCATCTGATTTCAGACAAATCAGACAGGAACACTTGGGACTGCAGAATTCTGTGAGCAATGTTCAGGGGGGCCAGGATCCTGAGAAGAGAAGGAGGGGCAACAGAGAGCGGGGGGTAGTGCCGTCCTGGGGTCCATTCCCATCCCCATGAACGTCCCTGTTTACTGAACTCTCGCTCAGCTGCTGACTTACCAGTCATTCACTGCACAGAGACGACAAGACCTCTGCCGGGGATCAATTCTCCTCCCTCAAATCTGGGCTCAGTCTTGTTCTGCCTCCTTTCACACGTAACTTTCTTACCTCTCCACTGGATAAGAACAGGGTATTTTTTTGTGTCCCCAGAGTGGCCAGGGCGCTCTGTATCTGGCTACAAAATTTCAGGCTCGAGCATTGCCTTACAGATGTATCACTGCTCTACAAACATCCTTGTTCCTCCCCGAAGCAGATTCTTTGCCAGGGAAGCTTCTCTGACCCATATTAGTCCCAGGAAATAAAGACCAGGTCTCCTCTGCTATGGGCGATTTGGCAGTGATACTGTTTCAACAAGACTTTGGGGATGTTTCTGAACTCAGACCTTCTAGCCCATTTATTCATTCCTTCTTTCATTGGTTCATCACATTTTCCAGTCTGTTGGGGACCAGACAGGCAGAGATGGTCTCAGGACCCCTTGTCCGGTCTTTTCCGGTGTTTGAATGAGTTTGGCCACTTATTAGATGGGGTGACCTTGAGAAAGTTCCCTAACCTCTCTGGGTTTCCAGTAACTATTTGTTTTGTTTTGTGGAATAAATAAGGAAATGTATGTCAAGTGTTAAGCAAAATGCTGGGTGCACACCATTGTCAAATACCACCTTCCCCGTTCAAGTCATGATCTCGCAGTTCATGAGTTCCAGCACCACATCCTGCTCTGTGCTGACAGCTCAGAGCCTGGATCCTTTTTCTGATTCTGTGTCTCCCTCTCTCTTGCCCCTCCCCTGTTCTCTCTCTCTCTCTCACTCTCTCTCTCACACTCTCTCTGACCTTCCCCTACTCAAGTTCTTTCCTCTCTCTCAAAATAAATAAACATTAAAAAAAAATAAACAAAAGAGGTTTCCAGCAACAACAGTGAAAGCTAGTGGGGTTTCCAACGTCCAGAAAATACAATTCACCAGATAATTCCAACCCATGGGCACTGTAATTATAGTGGGGATTTTGTTCAAAGGCTGCTTTGCATGGTAGGGGTCTGACTTGTCCAGATTATCCTCCTTTGCCAGAGCCCAATCCTTACATCTCAGAAGGCTGAGGGACCACATGGACCTGATTCCTTCTGCCTCCCTCCAGGTCAGGAAGCCAGGACATCCATCTCCCTGGGGAGTGAATATCATTTTAAAAAATGTTTATTTATTTATTTTGAGAGAGGAGAGAGAGAGAGAGAGAGAGAGAGAGAGAGAGAGAGAGAGAGAAAGCACAAAGGCAAGCAGGGGAAGGGGAGAGAGAGAGAGAGAGAGCAGAGAGAGAGAATCCCAAGCAGGCTCTGTGTGATCAGAGCAGAGCCCAACACGGGGCTCAGTCCCATGAACTGCAAGATCACGACCTGAGCTGAAATCAGGAGTCGTACACTCAACCGTCAGAGCCACCCAGGCGCCCTGTGAATATCATTTGTGGCACGTGTGTCCCCCTGTGGGTAGGGAGTTGGTAGCTGAAGGAGAGAAGTGGGCTGTAGGGTCTGTGCTTTGGGGAGTCGCCCGCTCTCTCTGCCTCAGTTTCCTCCTCTGTAAAAGGGTAGTAGTCATGGGACCTATTTCACAGACTTGAAGGGATTAAGTGAGTGAGTAGAGAACATTCAGGAGCTCCAGGCAAATATGTGCCATATACACTTGATGTTGTGAAGCCCAAGAAGTAAGAAGAAAAGGGTCTAGAATCTTGTAACGTTGGAGCTGTAAGTGACCTGGTCCAAGCCCTGAGTCAATTAGTGACTGTTCCAGGATTAAAACCCATATTCCTATCCCAGGGCTTTCTCTACGGAGACTTCATTTTCTGAAACCCAACTCTGGAGCTCAGATGGGGTGAAATTCTCTCGGAAACGTCCCTGGTACACATTGCATCTGGGAGTTGCCCTCTCAGAATAAGAAGAGCCCCGGTGTGAATCCCACCCAGACAGCTTTTTGGGTAGACCAGAGGCCTGTGCCCAGGGGAGGGTTCCCGCAGGTGAGCAGAGATGGCCCCCTCCTGTTTCCTGCCTCAGCCCCCAACCCTCCCCCCGCAGGGCGACCTCAATAGACTCTTTGTTCTCTGGACTTACCCCAGCCCCACCCAGCGTTTAACCATCCCACAATCCGGGCTCAGAGCTGTACTTAAACCACCAAGCCCTTGCATCAGACCGCAAGAAGAAAACCACATGCCTTTTGAATCTGGCTGTTTTCTCTTGTTTTGTTTTCTTCCTTTCTTCTTCCCTCCCTCTTCCCTTCCTTCCCCATGGACCCTAACACACACACACACACACACACACACACACACACACACACACACACTTTTTCTCCACAGCGGCTTTCCCATCAGAAAGCTGTTTCCAGGTGTCAGGAAACAAGTCTGCTCAAGATATAGTTCAGCAACATGTAAACAAAGAGGTGCCCATAGCCCTCAGGACACCCAGGGGACCAGCTTACCACTTCTCTTGGACCAGGAGGCCTCACCTCTGCTACAACTGGCACTGTCTTAGGGCATGGCAGAGCTGGGAAGGGAGCCGCCTTCGGTTAGCACTCCCGGGGCCAAGTGGCACTGACCCAGCCTTGCGCCCAGAGTTCTTGGTCAATGCCAGGCCTGTGGCCTACAGGGTCCGGTGAGGACTGTGGGATTAGTGCTGACAGCCTGGCTCCCCTTGGCGCTGCCCACGCTCAGTGGGATTCCGGCCCTGGGAACACAGGCTGGCTTGTCTAGGACTGCAGAGTCCTTTGCAGGGTGGGTGAGGAGAGAGATGAAGCTGGTGAGGCAGGGGAAGGGTGAGAGGCACGCAAGTTCAGCAGGCTCCTAGGTCCTAATTCTCACGGCAGGTGAGATGGTCCCAAAGTACCTTCTGAGGGTAAGGAGGCGATGTGCCTTCAGAAAAGAAAGGTCCTAAGGCACCTGCCTGAAGTCAGAGCTGGGCTCTGGTAGCGCTCACCTTACTCTGGCGGAGTGAGGTGGGCTTTACCAGGGGTCACACAGCCAGTGCTTGCTGGGGCCAGGCAGGCAATAAAGTAGCAAAAGAACCAGATATAAGGCAGAAGATACATGGCAGGCTGATATTTAAGTTAATTTTTTTTTAATTTTTAAAAATAATCCTTTTTAGCCAAGTAACACATATTTCCTGACCAGATATACCTCTCAGGCTGTGAGTTTCCATCCCTCTTGTATACAATCTTCAGTTCCCCTCTTCTGACCTAGAAGTTGTAAAGAGATGTGTCAGAATCCCAGGAGGGCTTCTTCAAACACAGCACTGGGTTGGGCATTGGCAGAGGCACTGGTTAAAATCACAGGTTTTGGGGGGCGCCTGGGTGACTCAGTCAGTTAGGCGACTTACTTCAACTTGGGTCACGATCTTGCCTTTGTGAGTTTGAGCTCCACGTCGGGCTCTGTGCTGACAGCTCCCAGCAGGAAGCCTGCTTTGGATTCTGTGTCTCTCTCTATGCCTCTCCCCAACCTCGAGCTCTGTCTTTCTCTTCCTCTTTCAAAATAAATAAACACTGAAAAAAAAAAAAAACCCCAGGTTTTGGTGTCCAGCTCTGACAAACATCGCCTACTTGTTTTGTTTTAGCTCTGCGATCATTGGCTAGGTTACTAAACCTCGCTAAGCCATCAAGAGGGGAAAATGCAAGAATCTATCCCATAGCACGATGATCCCAGAGCCACATTACGTAGTGGGTGTGGCTCCATAAATGATTGCTAGGACATACCGCGCCCCCTTCCACCAGCCCCGCTCAAGTAGCTCACTGCCTTCTGCTGACGGACAGGAGTTTGGTGGACTGAGGGTTAATGTTTTCTGTGGTTCTGGTCCTTAGCAAGAGGGGTGAGAGTCGGACAAGGTCAGATCTGCACAGGCCATTTCCCTGGGAGCACAGAACAAATAGTCTCTTTGCAGCTGGGCTGTTAATTTTAAATTCCGCTGGTTAGGGCAGTTTTGCCGCACCCCCCCCCCCCCCCCCGGGTCTTGAACTTTCTCAGAGACCTCTCAGGCTCACTCCCAGCTGGGGGTACCTTGCCCATCTTAGTAGTGGCCCATATGCCCTTGATCTTAACAGAAGCTGGTCTGCCTAACACCAAGGGATGTGTGGTGGGTGGAGGAAGCCATCCTTGGCAGTGCCTACTAGGAGATATTTGAGGGAGGGGCTGGGCTTCCTGACCTCCCCCTCCCTCCCCCACAGGACTGTGCACTTGCCCTTGTTACTTGCAAAACTCCTTGAGGGTAGAAACTACAGATCTCCTCCGACATGCTTAGTACGTGATGAAATAACTTCACAACAGACTGGGAAGCAGGGAAGGGAGACATATTCTCCACTTTTTAAAAAGGGATTTTCATTCTACAAAACATTTTTCTAAAGGGTGCTTTAGGAGCTCTGGATGGCTCCGTAGGTTAGGCGTGGGAGTCTTGATTTCGACACAGGTCATGATCTCAGGGGTTTGGGAGGTCGAGCCCCATTTCGGCCTCTGTACTGACCGCGCAGAGCCTGCTTGGGATTCTCTCTCTCCGCCTCTGTCCCTCCCCCCTTCCTGCTGCCTCTCTCAAAATAAATAAACATTTTTTTTTAAAAAGGATACTTTAAATAGAAACTTTTTTGGTTATTTAAAATGAGATTTTGAGCTCCCTAGACCCAACTGGTGGGCAAAGGTGATCTGCGGGAGCCTCCCGGGCTCCCCCTTCCCCATCGCCTGACTTGCTTTGCTCCGCGCTGTGTGTGTCATCGGATTCGGCTGTCACAACCGGTTCACGGCCCGCTATGTTCTTCTCCCCATTTTACAGATGAGACAATGCACGAGTGAAGAGTTCAAAATTACTTGTTTGTAATTTCGGAGGAGGGGCTGAGTCAAGGCCCCCCAGCCAGCCCGAGCACTGAGCCACTGCTCAGTGCCAGCTCTTAGGACGTGCCAACTCCTCCGCAAAGGCCTTCCCGACCCTAAACGGGAAGGAGTGTCCCAATTCCCCCGCTCCCAGCAATGCCGGCCCTCCTCCCCACCTCCTGCGAGGCCCTGGATGGCTGCCGCCTTCCCCCCACCCCCCCCTTCCTGCCATCCTTCTTGTCCTTCTCCCCCAGCGTTCCCGCGGGCCTGGAATCCCCTTTCTAGCAGGAGACCCCTCTCACTCTCCACCTGCATTCCCGGCAGGGCCCAAATCCCTGCCAGCGCCCCCCCCCCTCCAACCCGGGGCCTCACCAACAGTGTTCCCCGCGGTGTGTCTTCTGCCCCTGAGCTCTCCGAAGGGGAGGCCAGCAGCCACAAAGGGCCTCTGAGCACCTGCGACTTTTCCGGGGGAGCTCATGCTGTTCCGGCAGCACCGTGAAGTGTCCTCTGGGGCCGCTTCAATCCTGACATAATCTGGGAGCAAGTAGGAGGCTCCAAGTGGCCTTGTGGTCCCACAGCCACCTGCCTAGGCCCCTGAAAGGCCCCTCACCTAGCCTGTGCTGCATCCTGAGTTGAGGCCCTTCTGCTCTCCTAGTGCTGGGCACATGCCTGCTTCCGGCGGCCCTGCGTATAGACCCTGCGCCTGAAAGAGGGCGAAGAGATGCCAGCCAGGCCTCCCCCTGATCACCGATCACCGCAGGCCTGTCTGATGGCCCTACCCCTTCCTTCGTCAACTGAGCAGAGGTAATAACAATAATAATAATAAAAACAACAACATGGAGCCCTTGATGGTTCATCTGGACCTCACACCCAGTATCTCCCTGGATTACACTGGCAGTCCCTGGGTTGTGAGAGGAAGCCATTATTATCGTTCCCATTGTACGTGCAAAGGAACTGGGGCTCAGACTAGTTAAGGAAAGAAGCAAGGATGCAGCCTGGGCACCCATCAGAGAGAGGGGCCTCGGAGCTGGGAAAGCTTCCCTGGGCTAAGAGCCAGCAGTGTCTTGTCCCGGAGCCGGCAGGGGTGTGACCATGCAGGAAATCTGGGCAGCCGCTGGAACCCCAGGGGGACAGGAGGGGAGTGGCTCCCTTGACTCCTCTCCAGGCTGCATGAACCTGGCGGCCAGTTCCCAGAAGGGGCCTCATGCCCGCAGCGCCTACATCACCAAAAGGAAGTGCCCTGCAGGGCAGACCAGAGGGTGGGGAGGTAGGCATCTAACTCCCATCTTCTCTCTCCCTCTCTTCTCATTACTGGGGAAGCTCGAACCATCCGTGAATCAGATTCTCTGGGAGAAATGAGATTTTTCACTTCTGGGTGACCCTCTGCTCACAAGATGGTTGAGCCCTGTGTGGCCTCCAGAAACCTCCTCCCGTGCTCTGAGTTATGCGCTTCCCTTCCTTCAGACACTGTTCCCCCCACCCCCCACCAGATGCCCCTCTGTTTGTCCATCCTTGCTTTGGACATGTGTCAACCATGAGGGGCTGGGCTGGGCTCCTTGGGGCTCAGGAGCGTGGGGACAGCTCTGGCCTCTAGGTCCAGTGTATGACACGCCTTCAGAGCAAATGTCATAGCTTGTACTCGACAAGGCTTGTTGTCTCTCTGAGATTTAGAATCCTTTTGCTTTTATAGAATCTTAGCTTACAGAATCTCGCCCCGCAGATGGGGGGCATTTTTGCTTGGGTTTCTACTTCTGCGCACATTTTCCCTAAATCCAGAGTTTTGGATGCCCCAGTCTTGTGGGCTGTGGGGTACTTAATGGGCTAGAGATATATTTTATTCCATTCAATACGTATTTATGAGGAGTCTACCTTGTGCCAGGCACTGTGCTGGACTCTAAGGATATAAGGTGAGCCCTGGGTGTGTGTATACATGGCTGGGTGAGAGACGGAATCAAGGCAGCAAGCATACCATCTCTACTACACTTTGTCAGTGTTAACCAGATCTAACATGAGAAACCCCATCAGGGGAGTGGGGCCACAGGAAGGGGCTGATGGGACCTCAACATGGCCACTCTTCCTGGGACTTTCTGGATTGCTTTATCCTTGAAGGCCCAGTTCACATCTTATCAAGTCCTGCTGTGAAGTCTACCATTCATTCATTCATTCATTCATTCAGCCAGCGAATAGGTAGAGTGCCAACTCTGTGGTAAGTACACGTAGGAATATTGTAAGATTATAGTAGGGCATTCTAGTAGGGCAGATTCCTCCATTCAACAAATATCCACTGAGGGCCCATCAGGGTCTAGGTGCCCTGTTGCACTCGGGTCATAGTGCAATGAACTAGATTAATGTGAGCCCTCCCCTTGTAGGGCCTTAAGCCTGGTAAGGGACACAGACATGAGACCTGCTAACCCCAGCAGTGTGCTCAGTGGCACAGTGGACGGGAGCTTGGGGAACAATGGAGCACACAGATAGGCTTCCACCTCCAGGCCAGAAGGGGTGACGCACCTTGTACCTAAGTAATCACAAGGGAAGGTGGTGATGGCTCGATTCCCTTACCACCCTCCCCCCCAACAGAGGTGTGAATTTTGAGTAGAGTTCCTCCAGATGTGGAGAGTGCTGTCTTGACAGATCAGCTTTGGGTTGGGCCTTAAAGCCTCCAGAACGACTCCAGCCCACCTTGGTCTTTCTCCAGAAGCACCCCAGGCTGTCTCATAAGCACCCCCAGGCTTAACTCAATTTTTAATGCTGTGATTGCACAGTGACTCTCTCTCTTGCTTTGTCATGTTTCATGTGTGTGCCCCCTGCCCCCCCCCCCAACTTAACATCATAAAATGCTGGGAGCCTCAAGGGCCCATCCATGGCTTTTCTTGGGTCCCCCCAAGACCAGCTTGGTCCTGGGGACTGGACAGAGGGCACATGTGTGGGAGCCTGGATGTGTGGGCAGCTGCTCCTCGATGCCCCTTTATGCCCTTCCCAGGCACACAGTGCCCGAGGGAAGTCAGTGCAGTGCCCTGAGGTGGGGACTTTTAAGTAGGTTCAGGGAAAGCCAAGCCTAGGCTCTGCCCGGGAAGGGTCTTTAAATAGAGCAGAGGAACATTGTCATCATAGCCTGCGAGAGAATTTGCTTACGCTTTAGATTATTCATTTATATTGGGAACATTAACTGAATTAAGCTTTGAATAAAAAGGACTCTATTTTCAGAGCAGTCGTGAGGACAATTAAAGGGCGGCATGTCCCCCCTGAGATCTGCCACCAAACCACGTGACTTCGTTTTGGAAGCCACCACATGTTCAAGTAATGCAGTGCAGAAGTAAGAAGTAAAAGAAGGGTCCAGCCCACATAGCAAGAGCCCAGGTGGCCACCAGCCTCGTGTAGCTTCCTAGGTGCCCAGAAACATACCAGTGGGCAGGGGCGGGTGGGGAGCCTGAATGCCGCCTTCTTTGTTGAGACCTTTGGGACAGCCATTAGGCCTAAACTCAGGCTTTAGTCCTCTGGAGAGACAGGGTCTGAGCTAAAGGGCTTTCTAAGCTCTCCCAGGGCCGGGCACTGGTCCAGTGTCCCCGTCTGGAAACCTCTCCAGGGAATGTTCCTACTGCTCCTAAATATTTTCCCACCTATCTGCCTCCATGCCTGACATCGCGTATAAAAGAGGTTCATCCTTTTAGGTTAAGCTGTGTCTTTCCTGGAAGTTCTTTGCCACAACACTATTTCCTCTGGCACGCAGCCTGCATCCTTCATTGTTTGATGAGCACGTAGTATGTGCCTGGCATGGGCGTAAGCGCTGGGGACATAGCAGGAGCCAAAGTTCCTGCTGTCCTGGGCTTATGTTTCAGAAGGGAACACAGACCAAAAACGAATACACAGTCAGTTAGGGGTGTTGGGGTGTTGAGAATATAAAGCAGGGTGACGGGGCAATGTGCTGTAGCAGGTAGGGCAGTAAGGGAAGGCATCTCTCATAGTTCAAGGCTTCCAGCATAACTGCAGCTCACCCTGACCTCTGTCTGTCTGGGGCTTTAGAGGCACTCCAGATTGTCTCATAAAGTTAACTCAATTGTTTCTGCTGTGATCGCGTCCTTCGTCTCCATTTTGCTGTGTTCTGTTTCATGTATGTGTCTCTTGCCCGCCCCTTATGTCATAAACCCTTTCACTTTATTGTTTCTTACTGTGTCTCTGAAGTTTGAATGGAGACCTGGGGAGCTGACCCTCTGAGTAAAGGTTGGCAATCTGGGTGAAGTTTCCAGGTGGAGGAAATAGCAAGTATTAACAGCTTTGAGGCCAGAAAGCTGGGTGCAGGGATGGAGAGGGGCAGTTGAAAGGGCTGAGGCTAGACTGTGGGGCCAAGCAGGCTCTGTAAAGGCCTTTGGTTATACTCTGCGGCACAGGAAGCCATGGGAAGACTCTGAGGGGAGGAGGGACATGCAGTGATGCCATAGAGATACTCATTGGCCATGACCACCTTGGGTGGCCCGTGAATCTAGGCTAGAGAGAAGGGTGGCAGGGGCTGGGGACACCATTGCCGGCCAGTGAGGGAAATGAGACTTTCTTGTGGGGTCAGTAGGGATCCATGGAGGGTTTTAGAGTAAGGGAGTCCTACCTCTCATCTGGGAGTTGAGGGTGCTAGCCACACCTACCCCAGAACGTACAGCTGAATAAAGATGGAACTGAAATGAAAAGGCCAAGTCTTCAGATTTCTCTTCCATTGCAGTGTGAGGTTTTTCCTGAATAAGGAGACGAAACATTTATTGAACATATGCTAAGTGCCGCCCACTGTTCAGGTGCTGAGCCGTTTAATTTTCAAAACAACCCTAAGAGGTGGACACTATTATTATTCCCATCCTACAGACAAGAAAATGAGGCACAGGGGCCTTAGGTCACTTGTCTGAGGTTACACAGCTAATAAGCAGTAGAGCTGGGATTTGAACCCAGGTAGCCTGGATCCAGAGTTCATGCAGCCAGTCAGTGTGTTGCAGGGCCTTGCTAAAGCTTTTGGAAATGTGAGGATGTGAAGATGGGGGTGGGTGGGGGTTAGCCAGAACCAGTAAACATGTTGTTTCTAGGGCAGAGCCGGCTCCAGACTTGTTTGGACTCAGATCCTGCACTTTTGCGCTAAGCCCCATCAATAGTCAGCGGAAGAAATGGCTGTGAAACTTGATATTGGCCGTTGCTAAGTCGTCCTAGATCAGATGGGGGCCACGCCACTGTTCCGGAGGCCGGAAAGGGCTCTGCTCAGAGGCTTTATAAAAAGACATTTCCTTAATTACTTCAACCCTTGCTGTCCTGTGCTTTTTTCTTGGCTCCAGATGGCCTTGCACATATATTTCCTGAATCCAGGGCTGGCTGCACATGTAGGGAAAGGTAGGGATCGCGAGGAGGGCTCTCAGAGACGACCCCTTCCCCGCCCAGCCAGACCTCTGCCCTTTCTGCTGGATGGAGGCCCCTCGAACAGCTCAACCCAATTGTGCATGAGAGCTATCTAGAGAGTTCACAGAAAGTCCTATTGGCTGAGTCCTGCCCCGTATCAGATGGGTGCGAATCTCTGGAGTTGGCCTCAAAGGGTAAGTTGCAAAAAGCTTGATTCTAATGTGCAGCTCAGGTGAGAACCACTGGCCCAGACCAATCCCCCCTATCGTATAGAGAGAAAGAGTCTTGTCCCCAGTCATGTGGCCACCAGGGGCAGGACTGGAATGAAAATCCAGGTCTGACTCTTAGAACAACATCTTTGTCCAAAAGAAACATAGTTGGAAAAGGCAAGTCACCGTGGAAGAGGCGCTTGAACATCATCGGTGCCTGTAGATTTTTGGATGGTAGAAGGTGAGTTCTGAGGCTGGAAAAATAGGCTCAAGGGAGGGGAACAGTTTTTTAAAAAAGCCCAGGGGCCTGGAACAAAAGCCGAGTTTTACCAACATTACCGGCTGCCGGAGGACGGGCACCCCAGAGTCACAGCAGCAGCACAGCTTTGGAGGATAGAGCCGCAGAGCCTGCCCTCTGAACAAGAAAGGAAACGTGGGGCCACCTGCCAGTGAGGGTGGGAAGCATACAGACCTCAGCCAGAGCAGCTTTTCGTTCAGCTGAAACAAGCAAGTTCACCGGAAGTGGCTCTCCTTAGTTCATTTCACACATAGAAGAAGACTATCCCTTCCTACTGAAGAGGAATGACTACTGCCTTTTCCCATTGAAGCTCTGGCTGTGGGAGACACTGAAGGAACAGGACAGGGGGTGGGGGGAGGGGAGGGTGGCTGCAAAGGAGAAATGGCTCCCCGCGAGGAAAGTTCGCAGCTGCTTTTTTACCCATTGGGCCCCAAGTGCCTTTAGAAGATCTTGGATGTTCTCTCTGCCATAAACGGTCCAGAATGCCACGTCTCTTGGGCAGGTTGATGGCATGCATTATCCAAATTAAAAGAATGAAGGGTATCAAAGTAGGGATGAAAATGATTCCTTCTGCAAGCCCTGGATGCATACCCAAAATCCCTAGGGGCAGGTTTGAGTTTGTGTTGGCAAAGGAGGAGCCTGGTAGAAATCTCTGCCGATGATTCTCATACCTTCCCCCTTCCTGCCTGCCTGTTTTCCTTGCCCAACAGGTGCCAAGGCTTTCCAGAGACAGGCCACCAGAGGGCACCCGCAGACAGAGCCAGAAAGGACACTCACAGTGGTTGGTGTCACGGCACAGCAGAGGGAAAAGCATACACACAAGCTGAAATACGCTGAGCAGGCCCAGGAAACGGGAATGGTGCGTCAGAAGCCACACCCAGCCCCTGGCCTTTTCCATACAATGGCCGTGACCACCCTCCCTTCCTGGAGGGCACCCCTGTGGCTTGTGCACTAAAATAATACCTGTAGGACCTGGCTCAGTGACAAGCTGGGATTATGTTTGTCCTTGCCTCCAAGATTAATTTGAGAAAGTCAAGATCTCTCTATACGTGCAGAGGTCATGGCTGGAAGGGAACACAGGTACCTACCATGAACTAACTGGCTCAGCCCCCAAATTCATGATCTGAATCCTGGTGACAATGGCCAATGATGCTTTTAGCCCAAACTTACATGAATCTCTCTCCCTTTCTCTCTCTTTCCCTCTCCCCACCCCCACAGTTTTCTTGCACTTATACACACACTGAGTGAGAATTATGTGCTTATTTACATGTCTCCAGAACTCAGTAGGGCTCCTTGTGAGCAGAAAGCATATTCTATGAGTCTCTGTTCCCAGTTGAACCAAAACCTGTGTCACATATATAGACCATTTGGTCCATTTCTCCGGTGAGGCCTCAAAGACACAAGCACCACGATGCCTGGTTGGATCTCAAACAGAGAAAACTTTTCTATTCCATGGCCTGGAATTGATACCAAGGGGGCTGGTCCATGAGTCTAGGGCAGAGGTCCGCAAACTATTGTCCTTGAAGCAGTTCTGGGCCGTTGCCTGTTTTTGTAAATAAAGTTTTATTGGGACACAGCCACGCCCATTCATTAGTTACTGTCTGTGACTGCTTTTGTGCTACCGCAGCAGGGTTAAGTAGTTGCAATAGAGACCACGGTGCCCGACAAAGCTGAAATATATACTATATTTGGGCCCTTTACAGGAAAGGTCTGCTGACTCCAGTCCTAGGAGAACAAAATGGCACATTAGGATCTGGTTGGCAGTAGGGCTCCTTCCTCCGGACTTGAGGCACAGTGAGGAAGGTGGTGCCTCAGAAGCCTCCCAGGGTTGCTAACCACACCCCAGGCATGCCCAGTCTGCTCTGGGGGACAGAGCTTTGCAGAGGCTCTTGCACGGGCCCTTGCAGTTCCTGGTTGCTGGTATCTGGCTGCAGTGCCAGAGGCTCCACACACAGCCCGGAAGGGACAGGCCATCTTCCAGCAGCTCTGTTGCCTCTCTCTAAAACAAAATCTGTAAGCTGTTTTCCCGAGATATAATTCACGTGCTACCCAATCCACCCAGTTAAAGGGTGCAATTCAATCCATTGTCTCTTAACCTCCTTGGCCTGCAACTTTCCCCCCCCCACTTCCTGAAGCTACACCTGTATACATTTGTTCTCTGTGAATAATTCCATGAATTCATTCACACTTAAGTATAAGTGAGCAACAACAGGATGACCACCTATAATGTCAGGGTGACCCATCCCATATTGTAACCTTTTGTCTCACGTAGGGTTTGCTAAAGTAGAGGCTGAGATGGAGTTTGAGGGGCAGAGGGAGATATCTACTTAACAGTGAGGCAGACCCAGCAAAACCTTGGCCATCCTAACCCCGGAGTGAGCACTGCCCATCAGGGCATCCTGCCGTGGGTGCGGAGGGCCGAGCTTTTATGACCCCGCTGCTCCCCATCACCACATGTGAGCCCCACATGTGAGCCCCAGGGGAGGAGGCTCCCTGAAGCTGAGGCCACCAGAAGAGCTGAGCCTGGAGGCTGTCTAAGGACCACGCTTCATACAGCTGGGCAGGGAGTCCTTCCTCAAAGGGATCTAGGAGCCACATCTCCCTGTGTACCTCACCCCGTCACAGGCTCCCATTGCCCAGTGACCAGTGAGCTCCTGCCTCTATTTTCCCAGGACCAGGGAGGTGGTCGTTACGTCCTACTGAGGCAGCTCAGCTCCATTTCACAAGTTTCTGTGTTTCCCTCTCCTGAGCCCGAAGCTAAACCAGGTGAGCACTTCTCTGGGTTCTGCTCTCTGGGGCTGCACAAATACAAATAAATCAGCCTCATGACAACTGTGAGCATTCCCTATCCCACTCCTTACTCTAGTCTCTGCACCCAACCTGCATGAGATGCCCATCCATGACCTGCATCTACACTGTGCCCGGCTAGACCAAGCCCCAACGAGGCGTGGTTCCAACTCTGAGTGCAGCTTTCCTGAAGACCTGCCCAGGGCTGGGACCCACAGGAAGGTGTCCTTAGTTTGGAGGACACACTCGAATGATACCGATTAAGTTGATCAAAGTCCTCCCCTGTTCTCACCAGTCACAGCTCAGCTGAACAGCCTGAGCCAGTCTTGCTGTGACTGGCTTCCCAGACCCAAATATAGAATCTTATTCTTGTCTCAGTTTGGCCCAACTTTCAGACTCTTCCCCAGGGAATGGGCATTTTAACAGAAAAGGACGAATATCTGATGAGGGAGTTCTGGTTGGATCAAAAGATGAATTTTTAGCTGTGGAAGCTCCAGTGTCCATGAAAACGCCTATAGATAAGTGTTTCCACTCAAACAACTTAAGCACGAGATACTTTCCTGGAGCGCCACTGTCTTCTAAGACGGGGAGATGAAAATTTCTATTGTCAAGAACTTAGAGATAGCATAGAAAAGAATGCAGCATTCATATGAATTTATCTTTTTTTTTTTTAAGTTTATTTATTTATTGAGAGAGAGAGAGAGAGCAGGGGAGGGGCAGAGAGAGAGGGAGAGAGAGAATCCCACCCAGGCTCCTGGCTCAGTGCAGAGCCTGAAGTGGGTTCGAACCTATGAACCGCAAGACCATGACCTGAGCCAAAATCAAGAGTCAGATGCTTAACCAACAGAGCCGCACAAGTGCCCTCAAATTTACACGGATTTCTAAGGGAAGTAAAAGACTTCATAGTCATTTCATACCTCGTTTGGGCAGCCTTAAGGCCACCCCAGACCTCCCTGGAGGAGCGCAGTAATCACTCTCCAGTTAGAGAGTACTGGGTGTGGATAATTGTGTTGTCCACTCCAGGTAAAGATGGCCACGCAGGGCCAAGACACATAGACAAGAAAACCAACCAGACAATAACCAAACCAATACACCATCTGCCATTCTAGACCACTTGAGTTTTGGAGCAAGAGTGTCCCTCAGAGATCAGTTGGTGGATTCCTTTGTTTTACAAAGACTGAGAGGAAATCACTTGCTCAAGGTCACAGATGGGACCAAAGTCCTGGTGCCCTGATTCTGGGTCTCACTTGTAGCACAGAGGTGCAAAGGAACTTCTCCTATTTTGTTCCTGGTGATTATGGGGTAATGGGCCTAGGCACAGATGAAAGCTTCCAGAAGGGGAGATGTTGGGAAATCCCTGTGCATTATATGGAGATGGGTAGAAGCGCCTGGATGGACCTGGCTGCCGCTGTAGGGACGTGGACTGGTCATAGGGAGCCTAACTCATGGTTATACGTTATCGGCAGCTGATTGGCAGGAACTACCATGGGCATATATTTAATCTCTCCACCTAGAAAATGGTCCATCGCATTTCTCCAGCCTCTTCTTTTGGCTAGATATTCAGGTTTATTAGTCAGTGTTAGCAGCATGTTAGTTATGTGTCTAACACTGTCTTATGGTGTCCAAAAGAATTGTAGACTATCCGTACCTATAGGGGGCTTATGGTTTAGGTGAGACATGATATGATACACTTGTGAACTAGCTAATGAACACAGTATCTAACTACGGAGTAGAAAAAAAGAGAAGTCTCCTTAGGGGTTGCATCAGCCTGGGTCAGCTGCCCTGGTGCTCACCCCAGATCCATTCTCTATGGGTCAGGCTAACAGCACAGCCACCTTCCATGACTTGAAGAGGGAGCCACACTTCTTTACCAAGTCATTTCAGACGGTTGATTTCTGCCCTTCCCCCCATCGGTTCTTACAGAAAACAACACCATTTACCCCCAAGTCCCCAGTGACTGTTTTCTTTGATCCTGCCCCTGGGGCTGTGCTCATGACCCTATCATTTGTAAACAATGAGGAAACCCAGAGGGATCGGGGTTTCCAAAGTCCAGGGCAGAATCCCTGCCTTTGAGAGGCAGCTAGTGATCTAGCTGAGAGAAGGCTACCATGAACTTGAGAACAGTAAGGGACAAGGCTGTGGACCCAGACTGGGATTGGGAGAGCAGGTCTTAGATGGGAAGGAGATGGGGACTGAGGAATTAGGGAAACCTTCCAAAATGGGGTCATTGGGGCCACGTCTTGGGGCCTCAGTACAAGAGTACCAGGCTTGGAGTTTGGGGTGCATGTTAAAATGGGGTCACTCAAATTAATTTTGCAAAGGGACCAGTTCCTCTATCCTCCAAGTTCCCCATCATGGTGGCCTCAGTGCCTAACAGTTGCACAACTCCCAGGAACCAGGAACCAGGAACCGGGCTCCCCTACCAGCATGCATAGCCCTGCATTCCTGCCCTCCCTGGCTCCTTCCCTACCGTCGTGAGTCTCCGTAGCTTCCCTGGACCTCCATTTTTTCCACATATAGAATAGACGAGAGGTTTAGTCCCTTGCTCCTTTCTAGGAAGGTTGGGAAGATACGTGGCCTAATAAACCAGACCCATCTTGACACGAGCTCAGGGAAATATCTTGCAGGAAAACTTCATTCGAACTCTTCTTAGCCTGTCAAGCATCACCATCAGGACTGCTGGGAAATGAGCTTCAGACAGGCTTTTTTTTTTTGGTTCATTCCACAAAAAAGAACATTCGGAGACCAAAGAACGGAGGAAGGACAGCACCCCGCAAGCATACAGGTGGTCCTCCGGGCCCCCTCTCCTGAAGGGAGGCGCACTCGGTGCCGCAGCTGGTGGATGACGTGACACTTGGAGATGTGGCAGCGGGGGCTGGCCCGGCTGCTGGGGCTGACCACAACCGAACCAGTAAATGCTTTTTCCAGATGCTGCAAACTAGCCTTTCCAGGCTGCCGAGTGCAAGGCGAGCTGGAGGAGGCTCAGGAACCATCCGAAGACTGATGTCCCCTTTCCAGAGGAGAGGCCAGCGCACCTCCAGGACGGGAGCCTGGGAGGAACCAGGCTTGGGAGAAGTTGGCACGAGATCCGCCTTTTGCCCCTGGGCCTGGATCTGAGCGGGGTCCTGGAGTCTTGGCAGGAGGTGGTGTTTCGATTGGCACTTTCTGTCGTGGAGGAGGAAGCCATCCAGGGCTGGACATCCTGTACCAGTTTGGGAGGGCCGGGAGCGCCTTTCAGAAGGGTCCCGACCCCCGGGGGCACACACACCATCCGGCCCTGCTTTTATTCGCCACAAAAGTGCTGGCTCTCGGGTTAGCACCAGATGTGGCTTTTAAAACACACGAAAGAGATTTCAACCAACAGAATCCTGTGCAGCGTTGAGTTCTGATGGAGTTGTCGTCATCGACCGCCCTCTGAAGGTTTTAACTCATTTAAACCACCTTCCTGATAGAGAAGCCAGCCCCTGGGTCTGGGCACTGCCTCCCAGAGTTGGCTTGAGAGGGCCCACAGGGCTGATTGTCACTTGTTTCCCTGAGCCTAGAGGTGACCGAACTAGGTACAGTGGTGGTAAAGTCCCTGGATTGAAAGTTGAGGGTTTTGCAATACAGTCCTTTCCAGGCCACTAAGTAGCATATGGCTACAGGCCATCAAATCCTTCCCCGGCTGGCTGATTCCAACTTTCCTTTCAAGTGCAAAATTCTGAATGGAGGTGTTCCAAGTGCAAATGAAGATTATATTTTTAATATGAGCAGGGGCTTGTCAACAGTCTCCAGTAAAGGGAAAGCTTTTCTCAAGTCTGTAGACATTTGGTTTCCCTTCAAATTGTTACCTATGGAATAGATAGAGTTTAAAGACAGTTCTGTCTGGAGCTGGGTAGATAGAACTCCACTCAAAATGGCTCAAGAATAAAGGAGGTTTATGGGATCCCATATAATCTAAGGTCAGGGCAGGTCTTACAGAGGCTGGAGCTGGCCACTAGGGAGTTACCCCGGAGGCAGCCTGCCTCCCCTCCATTTCATCCCCTCTCTCTGCTACAAGCTGTTTCTGCTTACCCAGAGGCCCTGCTCCCTCATAAATGTCATGGGGCTTTGGCTCATCACGGTACTGACTTCATCTTCCATTTTCCCTCGAATCCTACCTCCCATGGACAGACATCGACGTGGGTCCGGCGTCCATCTTTGGGCTCATCAACATCCATGGGGAGGGCGTGTGGACTGGGGCGTGTGGACTTCTTCCAGGGAGAAGCTCCTCTGGAAAGAGCTGGTGTGGGACTGGCAGAAAACCCATCCCATCGAGGATAGGAACGTCTTGGCCACCAGACCTTCTCTCTCCCCTTTGGCTCCTGGGAATGCACGTCCTGTGGTTCCTCTCTTTCTCTGGTGGTTGCTTTGACGGCTCCTTGGATAGATTTCTCTCACTGCTTGTCTTAGAGGTTTTGGTCCTCCCCAAGGTTCTGACCTTGAACATCTTCCTTTTGCCAGGCTCTCAAAAACAAGACCTGGCATGTGCCAGACCCTAGGGATACTGCAGAAAACAAGGCACAGCCTCTGCCTTCCCGGGATTTACAGCCTGGTGAGGAAACAGGAAGTGGCTGCAGTCGATGATGACAAGAGCATGACAGGAAGAGAGGAGAGGGTAACAGCAGTGCATAGCAGGGGTCTGAGCGCCATCTGCCAAGGCCTTTTTCAGTCTGTTCCAGCTCCACCTTTCTCTTGAACTACAGACCTGCATTTACTACTGCTTACCAGCCAATTCCACAGGTTCCGATACAGGTTCTGCAGCAGCTTTTGATTTAAACATATCCACAGTGGAAATAATTATATCCTACCTAGAGCTGTTGTTAACCCAGTATGACTTATTAGCTATAATACTGGCATGTCCTTCCGGCCAACAGACTAGGTGCCTGGGAGTCTGTCGACCCTTCTTCCCTCTGGTCACCCAATTTGGTCAGTCACTAGGTCTTAACAAGTATCCCTTAGAGATGCCTGCAGGACACAGGCCCTCTCTACCATCCTCCTTTTATTCAAATGCACGTCATCTCTTCTTCTCACCAGTGCCATGGCCTCTGGTTGGTGCCCTAGGGTGGATTCTCCCCACTTCCCCCAGTCTGTCAAATGCATTGCACCCAGAGTGAGGATTTGTTTGCTTTTCTGTTTTGACCTAGCTCTTCAGCTTATAAAAACTTCAATCTTAATGCGTCGCTATTTTCCTAGCCCTTTCCCTTAAAAAAAAAAATCAACATTACATTTAATGTCAATTTTTCAATTTAGATAACCAATCATCCTCACTACATTTATTTACACTGTGTGACAAGCCTTGGAGATGTGGCCAACACGTGTTAGGGTTCCGTTTGTGTATTGATATATTTTTGGGCCCTCTATTTGTTTCTACTGGTTTATTTCTTTTGTGCCAATACCACACCTAATTAACATTGTTTTCTGTAAAATCTTTTTTTTTAAATTTTTTTAATTTTTATTTATTTCTAGGAGAGAAAGAGAGAGAGAGACAGCGTGAGCAGGGGAGGGTCAGAGAGAGAGGGAGTCACAGACTGAAACAGGCTCCAGGCTCTGAGCTGGCGTCAGCACAGAGCCCGACGCGGGGCCCGAACCCACGAACCGCGAGATCACGACCTAAGCGAAAGTCGGACGCTTAACCGACTAAGCCACCCAGGCGCCCCTGTTTTCTGTAAAATCTTAATATCTGGCAAAGCAAGTCCCCTGCCGAGTTGTTATTCAGTTGGCTTGGCTATTCTTAGATCTTCCTCTGTGTGCATGAGTGCGTGCGTGTGTGTGTGTGTGTGTGCATGAACGTTTCTTCGATTTTGGAACAAGTTATGCTAAATAAGCACAAACAGTTCAGAAGATTGAGCATATATGACAGAGCTGTGACATTTCAAAATATCAACCAGGTTATAAATACTGACCTGTACAGGTGTTCCTGTGCCTCATTAGCTAGGAAATACCTTTTACTTGTATAGCACTTTACAATTTTCCAACCTGATAGAATGGTAAGGGCTGATATTATTTCTACCATTTTATATTTTAACTGTTATTCTAATCAAAGTTATATGTAGGCAGTCAAATTATTTTACGAACTTTGCTATGAAGAGTATCATTCCCTCTCCTCCTCCACATCTCCCTCTGACCCCCGGCCCCCCCGCCACCCCCACCCCGGGGTGACCATTTTCAGCTCTGATTATTTGGGCATTTATTTCCATGTCTCTAAATAATGTCTAAACTTGTATTGTTACCCCGTAATTTTTTTTTCAGTTTTAATCATCACATTTTAACCATTAATCTATGGAGAATTTCTGTGTTCCCTCCCTTTTCCACCTCCTCAGTATAGTTGTGGCATAACTTTGACTTGACAGTATTTGTGGTTAACATTAATCGGACTGTGTGAAAACCCTGTAGTAAGTCACGATGGCTTTTCTACCCCACACAACTTCTTGTTTCCCCTGGAGGTAAAAACGATCTTGCTTTTTTGTTTGCGTGGCTTTCTATTTACATGTATTAATGTGATTGCAAAATCTTCAATGATTGTCCAATCTTCCTTCGTAAATATCAGATATTTAATCAATTTCATCTTCGGAGAAGTCTTTCTTGGAGATTTCTGATGTGTCTCAGTGCAGCCTGGAAGCCTCTGTCTCTGGTAAACAACTGTCATACTGGGCCCTTCCTCAACCAGGGAATCTGTCTTTCACGGTGGATCATCTGTGTCCCATTTTTTCTTTAATTACTGCTTTATTTCCTGTTTTTTGGGGGGAGTGTCATGTGTTTTCTAGAAGCTCCTTGGAGGGGGGTAGATGGGAGCTAAACATTGTGAGATCCTCCACATCTGAAAATATCTTTATTCTCCCTTCCCAATTGATTGCTACTTTGGATGGTTACCCAATTCTAGATTTGTAGTACTTCCCTTTAGAATTTTGAAGGCATTCACTGTTATCTCCAAACTCCCAATAGTGCTGTGGAAACCTCCAGAGCCATTTTGATCTTTGTAAACTTGTAAGCTTTTTTTTTTTTTTTTTAATAGACAGTGTTCTAAAATTTCACAATGATGTTTCATCCATTGTGCTGGATACTTGGTAGGTCCTTGAACTTAAGTTCTGCAATTCTGGGAGTTTCTCTCCTTTCTTCTCTCTTCTCTCCTCTCCTCTCCCCTCTTTCCTCTCTACTCCACTACCTTCCTCCCCTTCCTTCCTTCCTTCCTTCCTTCCTTCCTCATTCCTTTCCTCCCTCCCTCCCTCCTTTCCCTTCCTTCCTTCTTTTCTTCCTTCTTTCCTCCTTCCTCCCTTCCTCTTCCTTGTGATGATTTCGCTCCTCCATTCTCTCTCTTGTTTTCCACTGGAGCCCCTCTTGTGTATATATTGCAACTCCTGGAATCATTCTCTAATTTTCTTCTCTTTTGGGTTCTCCATCCCTTTCTTTTTGTCCTCTCTCCTCCACTTTGCCTTCTACTCTTCTATGGCATTTTTCATTTCTACTCTGATGTTTTTAAGCTCTCAAGAGCATGTGCTTTGTTTTCTGAATGTTCCTTTCCCCAAGACCCTCTCCTTGTTCTATGGTTTCAATCTCTTCTCTTCTATCTCACAGGATATTAATTGTCACACTGTAAGTGCTTTTCTCCCCAAATCAACTTTGCTTCTTCTAAGTTCCTGTTCTCCATTTGTTCTTCTGGGTCTTTCTCTTTCCTGTTGGTTGGCTTTCCCCACATGTTTGGAGATTTTTGTGTACTTACAGACACAAAAGGGCCTTTGGGAAGCTCCGGGTAGGTGAGTGCAGATTGTCTTGAGATAATTGGGCTAGATCATCTCTTGGAGATTTTCAGTATCAGTGTCTCTAGATTTTTCTTTTTGGGTTCACCACATTGTTTCTTGTCTAGATGGAGAATGCCTGGCCTCCATGGTTTCTGGAGAGGTGCAGGAGGCCTGAGGGGTCTCTGCCTCAGGTGCATAATTGCTAAGGCTCTGGCTTTCAGTAAGGGACTCCCTCCTCAACTCCACCCAATCAGGAACCTCCTGTTTGATCCTTTCCAGAGAATAAACTTGTGGTCTTCCTGCCAGGATGGGCAGGCTGTGTTTGGCTACACGCAGCTGGGAATGTGTGTCTTGTACAGACTTTCAACTATTTATTTTAGCCCTGTCTTCACCTTCACCAGCAATGACTGATCCAACCCTGTTCCGGGCCTTTGGATAGTTCTAAACTTAAACTACATTGCTTCTTCATTTTCCCCATGGTTAGCCTAGTATTCTGTTTTCTTGGATCTACTGTGCTGCGAAGTTATTTATTACTCTCTCATCTGCTTTCTTGCTTTCTTTCTTTTTTTAATGAGAGAGAGTGGTGAGGGGCCAGAGAGAGAGAGATAGAGGGAGAGAGAAAGAGAATCCCAAGCAGGCTCTGTGCTAACAGCAGGGCTCAAACTCATGAACTGTGAGATCTGAACCTGAGCCAAAATCAAGAACTGGACACTCAACCAGCTGAGCCACCAGGCACCCTCTCATCTGCTTTTTTAGCTTCCAAAATTTTGTTACTAGAATTCTGTTGCATTCTCTCATTCTTCCTTTTTACTTTACTGTCACTTGAGATTGACAGTAAAAGTGGAAGCATTAGATCAGTCCACTCTCTTTACCTTTAATCTTCTTTGTCTCCTCTGATTTCTCTGTAATACATTTTCCATCTTACATTGTAAACTGACCTTAGGTGACTTAACAATCTATTTTATTCTTTCACTCTTTCCTATGCATTTTAGGATCAGGTCATTAAGCCACACACAATGGCAATAATAAAATTAAAACTTGGGGTGCCTGGGTGGCTCAGTAGGTTAAGCGTCCAACTTCAGCTCAGGTCATGATCTTTCAGTTCATGAGTTTGAGCTCTGCGTCAGGCTCTGTGCTGACTTCTCAGAGCCTGGAGCCTGCTTCGGATTCTGTGTATGTCTCTCTCTCAAAGAATAAATAAACATTAACAAAATTAAAATGAAAAACAACCTTGGAATTTTTATGGCAATTTGAAAAATGTATGCAATACTTTGGGGGGAACTGGTATATTTTATAACTTTATATCTTCATATATGTTTGAATAGATATGAATAGATACCCTCAAGACAAGAAATAGTTCTCTGTTTATTCACTTCATCTCTAACAATCGATAGGAACTTGCTTGTAATGGCGGTCATAGGATCTGTTTTTATTCAAAGATGCACATCCTTTGCAACGTGATTTTGCAGGCCCCTCATCCCTCGTGTCTATCTAGGCTGGACTTAATGTTTGTTTTGATGGGGCAAATGCAGCGAAAATGCTGTCATACATCTTCAATGCCTGGGCCTCCCTCAAGAGGCCTTGCAGCGCTTGCTTTTACCCTCTTGGAACTGTTTTCCTGCCATGCGGCTGCAGAACGGTGGCCCAGCCAACACCAGTTCCAACCACCAAGTGCACGAGGGAGGCTATCTTACAGGATGCGGCCCACAGGGAGCCCCGCCGACTGCAGCTGCAGGAGTGACCCCAGGTAAAACCAACAAATGTAAGAGCCCAGCTAAGCCCAGACCAGATCCCACAGCTGTAGGATCATGAGCAAAGAAAATGGTGGGTACTTTAGGCTCTAGATTTTAAGGTGGTTTGTGCTACGGGGACGGATAACTGCTGAGATTTTACCCATTTTTCTTCCGTCAAATGTAGTCTTATGTTCCTCCTAAATTTTATTACTAACAAATGAGTTCTCTTTCTCTACTGTATTTTCTATTTGGTTAGAGTTGATTTATAGCATTACTTTTTATGTGTTGTTCTTTCAAAACAATTTAAAATTTTTTTTATTTTTTAGAGAAAGAGAGCAAGTGGGAGAGAGGGGCAAAGGGGGAAAGAGAATCTTAAGCAGGCTCCATACTCAGCGTGGAGCCCAATGGGGGCTTGATCCCACCACCCTGGAATCATGACCTGAGCCGAATCAAGAGTCAGTCACTCAACCAACTGAGCCACCCAGGTGCCCTTTTTTATATGTCGTTCTTATATGTAACAAGTTTCCCAAACTGTCTTATTTTAATAATTTGATAGTGTCCTCTTATCCTGTTAGTGAGATTTTCTACAATTCCTAATTTGCCTAGACTTCAATTTCTTTATCATGAGTGGCCATTGATGTATATTTAATTTATGTATTTAATGGTTTTTTGGCATCCACATAAACATATTAATTTTTCTCCTATAACTAGTTTGTATAACACCCAAAAAGACTTTCTGATGTCAAACCATCCTTATATTTCTGGATTAAATCCTACTTGGTTATGATATCTTTTTCTTTATACACTGATACATTCAACTTCTTTATTAATTTAGGATGGTTGTACCGAGTTAATCTGTGAGCCTGACTATTCCTTCTATTGCTTGTATTGTCCTTGTTGACTTTTGTAATGAAGGCGAATTAGTGGGTTTTCTTTTTCTGTGCTCTGAAAGAGTTTATATATAACAAGAATGATCTGTTCTTCCAAGTTTTGGTATCATTTGTGTAAAACTATCTAGGCTTGTCATTGTGATCTCTTCCTTCTCCTCCTCCTCTTTTTATTTAGAAATCATTTTAGACTAATGGAAAAATTGTAAAATAAGACACAGAGTTCTGATATACTCTTCACCCAAGCTGAGTCAGACTTTTTTTTTTTTGGAACACTATAGTCCATCCAATGACATGGCCTGAGAGAGTGAGGGTCCAGCTAGGTCCTTTGAGGAGCTCATTCCCTCCATCCTCAGGGACTGTAGATCCTCCTCACCCCTCCCAAGTCCTACAGAGACTTAGACTTTGTGGCTGCCAGAGCATAAGGTGCAGGTCCCTGGTAAGGAGCCCGGCACATGACCGAGCACCTTCCATGGTGCTGGGTCCTGAGTGGGCTGCAAAAAGGATCCAACTCTCCGAAGGGACCCCAGGTTCACATGCCTGCCGTTTCATCGGGAGGCTGATCTGGGCTCAAAGCATGGAGTTCAACAATGTTAGCCGGAGGGAACTCAGGTGTGTTAAGGAGATGAGGGATGGCAATAGATCAGCAGCTCTTGGACAGGTGGCTTATGGAGCAGGAGGGTCGTTGTGGGAGATGGGGTCATGAGGCAAGGGTGTAGGGAAAGGCTCAGGTCATGGCGTCCCTCAGGGGCAGGCAGCTGGGCTCCCAAAGGGAAGAGTGGGGCACGCCAGAGGACAGAACGCAGGGGTGAGAGGTGGGTGTGCATGTGCGGCAGAGAGGTAGATGATGACAGGGAGAGATTGACAGCAGTGAAAGTAAACTTTCCCACTGCACAGTGGTGCCCGGAGCCAGCCTGGGGCCTGTGAGCCGTGTGGTGGGGCCTGCAGTTTCCCTCACATGAAATTGTCTCTCTTCCCTTCCCTCCCTTCTTTCCCTTACTCCTGCCCATGGGCGGGTGCATGATGGCACGGTGCAATTTACAAAATTAGTACATTCCGGCTGGCCCCACCCCATGCCGCCTTCCCGGTGGCCCTGTGATTTCATGGGTGACGCGTTTGGCAGGGTCCCTGCAGCCCACGCGCTGCTGAGAGATGTCAGATCCCTTAGGGCTGGAAACCAACAAGGGTTATGGATCCCACCGCCCTCCTTCCCCAACCTCGAGTCATCTTACTGAATACCAAGTGCGCACACAGGAGACACTGGGAAAGCGTGCTGGATAGAAGAATGACCGAGATCTGGTCACTGTCCTTAAAGTTTTCCACACCTCTCTTCTGCTTCAAAAGTCATGTGTGCTCATGTGTGCTGGGTACTTTCCAGTTTACAAAGCACTTCCCTTTTAACCTCACAATGTCCCGCCCCTAATGTAAAATAGATCCCATTTTACAGGTGAGGAAACCCATCATCATGTCGCTGTAAGCAGGGGCTCAGGAAGGAGCCCTGGATCTTCTATTTTTTTTTAAAGTTTATTTAGAGAGAGAGAGACAGACAGACAGACAGAGAGACAGAGAGAGAGACAGAGACAGAGACAGAGACAGAGAGTGAGAGCAAGGGAGGGGCAGAGAGAGAGGGAGAGAGAGAATCCCAAGCAGGCTCTGCACTGTCGTTGCAGAGCTGGATGGGGTGCCTAAACCCACAAACTGTGAAATCATGACCTGAACCGACACCAGAGTCTGTCACTCAACCAACTGAACTGCCCAGGCTCCCCTGGATCTTCTTTTTCTAAATGGAGGCCTGCCAGCTCTCAGAAGGGAGGAAATGTTCCGACGCCACTCTGAATGGGGTCAGACTCACCAGGCCACACCAGTCTTTTAGAAAACTGTCCTTCCTTCCTCTCACACTTGGGTGTTGGGATCTCTTAAGGAAAGAAATAGAAAAGGCCAAGAAATGAGAGGCATAAATAATGGGTTGCGAGCACTAGGAAAATAGCCACGTGGCTGCCTCTCGCTGTCTCTGACTCTCTTTCTCAAAGCTCTTCCACACCCAGTATTCCATGGGGCTCTCCAACCTGAGGGACAATAACTGGCATTCGGCGAGCCCTTACTCGGTGACAAGCACTGTCCTGCAAACCTCACCCACATCACCTCACTGGAGCCTCAACAACCCATTGAAGTACGTTCTTTATTACTCTTATTTTGCCATTGAGGGAAGAGAGACAGTAAGCCATCTGCCCTAGATCACACAGCTAGGAAGTCAGGGAATCAGAATTTGAAACCCAGGTGGTCTTCCTGTAGGGCCCAAGTCTGCAGTGCAGTGGAGCAATGGTTAAGTAAGAGGGAGCACATGAGAGAGGAGGGGTGAAGGGTCTTCCTCAAGTCCCCATGCTTGGCTCCAGGAACTGGGGCTTCATCCCGTCTTTGTGTGTCGAGCTCCCTCCCTCCCTCCCTCCCTCCCTCCCTCCCTCTACCCTGTAGCCAGGAGGAGAGTGTGTAGGGTCTGTAGCAGACTTTCTCTTGTTCCAGCTTCATACAATGGCGTTCAAAGCTTTAAAGATGTCACAGCGAGACAATACGCATGGGCAGAAACCACCACCCTAGATTTGGGTCACACTGTCACAAACGTTCACTATGGCCATGGTCTCATGGTTTGTGAGATCGAGCCCTTCATCGGGCTCCTCCCTGACAACATGGAGCCTGCTTGGGATTCTCTTGCTCCCTCTCTCTCTGCTCCTCCTGATCGCAAATGCTCTCTCACTCTCTCTCAAAATATATAAAATTAACTTAAAAAAGAAAAAAAAGCTGATAAATGCTTTAAGGTGAGAGTGGGGTCACGGGCAGGACATGGAGGGGTCAGATGGGCCTCGCTGAGATGTCACCTCCCGAGTAAACCTTGTGGTTTGAATTCTTCAGGGTGTGATTGGGGGGGAGGGAATCAATTTTAAAATGTCGAATACGTTTTTTTTGTTCATGGAAAATTAACCCACTTGGACACGTCTAGGGACCCTGAGTTAGCCTCTGGATATTCTGCGCTCGAGACGCTTGTGGGCCCTCCACATATAATGTCCAGGAAGCGGCTGGACATCTGGGTCCTCAGCATCAAAGCGGTTGGGGCTGGAAAGGCAGATATAGACGTGTCAGGACGGGATCTGGTCTAGTCACCCAGGGAGAGCCTGCAGAGTGAGGAAGCTACCGTGGAGGGTGGCGCGTGGAGAAGCACATTCGAGGTCTGTGGGTGGAGGCAGGGTGTGCAGGGAAGGAGGAGGCTGGGGACAGCCTGAGAGGGAGGGACTGGAAAGGCCGGGGGTGGTGCATGGAGTCCTGGAAGAGGACTGAGAGAGGAGCTTGAGGAGGAGGGAGCCATCAGAGCACCACAGGCACCAGGGGCCTCCTGGGTGGGACTTAGAGCTCCCAGGTGCTGCCAATGGCAACCATCTCTAAGAAGCTGCAGGGCGGTGCCAGAGGGGAGGGAGGAGTCAGCAGGTGCAGAGAGGCCCTTTGGGAAACTTACCCTGCGTGGAGTGCAGAGGAGAAGACTGGAGGGTGACAGAGATTCCTGTATGTTCATACACTGAATGGGAAAAGCCACCATGGGAGGGGAGGAGTGTGGAATAGTCAAGTGTGAGTGCAGCAATTTTTTAAAGAAGAAGACGTAGGGATTGTGCTGATGGAGGTGGGGAAGTAGGCGGTGTGAGTACTGTGTGGCTCTTCAGAGCCCTTCCCGTCCAGTCAGGACTTCACAACAGCACCATGAGGCAGATGGGATCAGGGTCTCCATTTCCCAGGTGGGAACCAAGGGCATCGACGGATTCTAAGCTTGCCCAAGGACACACGGGGGGACAGCCAGCATTTCTGGTTCCTCGTCCTGGGCAGGATAGATCCCTCACCTTTTGAATGTCTTCCTGCACTTTCCAAATGCACCTTGCACCATGCAGATGCCTTCCAGCCTCCAAGATGCCTCGAAAATGAATACTTGAGGCAGTGAGTGACTTCATGGGGCAGGGCATGTATTTATCAAAACTGATAAGAGCAGCCTGAGTACCATGAGCTGGTAAGAGAAGCTCGAACTTCTACAGGGTGTGATGTCAAGAAGGTTTTCCCAGAGCTGGCACGCCTCACCAGGGGTCACTCAGTCATTCAACAAGCCTTTAGTGAGGGCATCCTGTGTACCTGGCCCTGCCCTGGTGGACCTGGGAAGCGTGCATGGTGGTTGCTGAAGGCTCGCAAAGCGCTGTGCAGTGAGGGAGGCTGGGGGCCGCTGTGCTGGGTGCTGATTTACACCCCTGCCAGCCAGGAAAGGCGGAACCGGTGAACCAAGTGCCCTTTCCCGACTGCAGTACTGTTCGTGCCACCCATGAGCAGGGAGGACCTGCTCAGTCATTTCTCACCTCTGAGCCTTTCAGCCCTGAAGTTCGATTCCCCAAATTCCGCCACCATCAGAAAGCCCTCAAGTGCTTCTCTGAAAACAGCCTTTCAACTGGTGCCATAACCTTGATGGATAACGCCACATCCTTGCCTTCATTCCCTCTGTCTTTTTTTCCCCGTCCAGCCTTGAACCGAAGACATAAATCATCTTTGCTTTCTCCAGGACACACACCTCTGGTAGGAGAAGGAAGATGGGAAAGAGACCAGGGCACAAATTAGCATTTTTACCTGTTTAAAATAAATTATTAGTATGCTAAAGGACACATAATATAAATTGTAGCATTTTAACCATTTAAAAACGCATAATTCTGTAGCGTTAAGTACATTCACAATGTTGTACAACTATCACCACTACCTATTTCCAGAGCTTATTCATCATCTTGAAAAGAAATCGTACACACATTAAACACTAACTCCCCATTCTTCCCTCCCCTCAGCCCCTGCCAACCACCATTCTGCATTCTGTCTGTATGAATGTGCCTACTAGGAAACTTACACGAAGTGGAGTCATTCAGTGTTTGTCCTTCTGTGTCTTACCTATTTCACTCAGCATAATGTCTCCAAGGGTCAGCCATGCTGCAGCATATGTCAGAATGTCCTTCCTTTCAAACACTGAATCCTCTTTTATTGCATGTAGAGACCACGCTTTGTTTATCCTTTCATCCACAGATGGACGTTTGGGTTGTGCACCTGTTCTTTTTATATTCCTGGAGAACCCATTTGAATCTAAGGTTGTTGAGAGAAGAATAAGTATCAGGTTCGCAAGTAGATGGACCTCTCAGGAGGCTTCCACCTCAGGAAGGACTGGAAGCAGGAAGATGCAGAGAGACAGAGAGAGTAGTCCACGGGGGCTCCACGGCAAAGGGCCCAAATTGCCGTGGCTCCAGGATGCAAGAAGGAAGGGAATTGGGTGCATATGGGTGAGGGGAATGAGCACAGAGTGAAGAAAGGCACTCACTGGTGGCCTGGCTCTCAGCTGAAGGAAGGAAGGGGAGGTGGAACATGTCTAGGAAGGTGGCAACACTCTTGCTCTTGGTTAAGAAAAAGCAGGCGACCGGGAGAAGGTGGTGGAGTGTGCATAGGACCTGCTACATAATTTTCAGGACCCAATGCAAAGCAAAAAAGCAGAAGGAAATGCAGTTGAAAGGGACTAAAAAACAGAGTGTTTTCCTTTGTTATTTAATGTTGTTTATTGTTTATTTATTATGTTACTTAATACTTGTTAACTTGTTACTTAACATTGTAAATAAAGAAAAGTAAAATAGTTAAATTATTTGCATGAATTCTGCCATTCATCTTTCTATTGTGCCAATCATATATTCACTCACTCATTCATTCAATTACTAGTTTTAAATTGTGGTAAAATATATGTCACATAAAACTTAGTCATCCAAACGATTTTTAAGAGCACAGCTCAGGGGCAATAAGTACACTCATGCTGTTGTACAACCATCACCACCATCCACCAGAAACTTTCTCCATCGTGCAAAACTGCGGCTCTGTCCCCATTGAGCACTGACTCCCCACTTCACCCTCCCTGCTACCTCTGACAACCACGGCTCTGTGTTCTGTGTCTGTGAGTTTGACAGGCCTAGGTGCCTCATTCATGCTCTGGCTGGCGTCTGGGTTATAGCCACATTTTGGTCATTGTGAATAAGTAAGGACAGTTTCTTTTTATTATTTATTTATTTATTTATCTACCTATTTATTTATTTTTAAGTAGGCTTCACACCCAATGCAGCCCCCAACTCAAGACCTGAGCTGAGATCAATAGACAGAACTTAACTGACTGAGCCACCCAGGCACCCCAAGCAAGTAGAGTTTAAATGACAATGTACAAACATTAACTCCTATGCAGAATCACCAAAATTACAGAACTCATAGCCCATACATACATGTATATTTCATTATTACCACCAACACAGGAAATGCTAGATAGAATGAAATCAACCATGTTTATTTCGCTTTTGGAAAGATACACCTACCTCTACCTTCAGTTTACTGGTTGATGAGGATGGAAGAGAGGACTTTAAGGAAATGGGACTTGAATTGCCAGCAGTTTTTCTCCCCTTTCTTTTCATGTCACCATTTGCTTGTAAGTGGTTGACTATACAGAGAAGTAACATGAGGAAGAAAAGGATACCAGAGGGTTCCTTGGTCATTTGTGTTTCTTAGAAATGCCATTATCATCTTTCTGCATTTGAAGCAAGTTCTGGTTTGAATGGAAAGACTGCCTCACTCATCAGTACCTCACTCACTCAGTCATAGCTGTGTGGACACAGGATGTGAGCACAGGACTTGCGTGGGCCCACAATGCATGGGAGTTTAGCCGGCATCAAAGGGAGGGCCAGTGAAGCTGTCATGGAGACATACAGAGGGCATAGCCAGCACTGCATGAGTGGCAAAGGGCAGGGACACACACGTTGAACGTATCTCCTCTCTTGTGACCATGCTCCATTGTCCCCTTGGACTTCACTTATAACGCACAAATCCATAGATGGAATTATTCAGAGTTTCAAGACAGTTACAACAGAACATTGAACCAAGTGTGGGTCCTCTGGGTGTGGGATCTTATGAAATTGCATAGGTCCTAGAGGAGGATCTGGTAAAGGGAAGGAGGGCCAGAAGAGCCCAGGGAAACAATCAAAGGTGGATCCAGAGCAGCCTCCTTGAGACCCACGAGCATGAGCAAATGAAGCTCAGAGACCAGCAAAATGAAGAAATGACCAACAGGTTATAGTAAGAATGGAGGCATAAGACCTTCCAAAATTATATAGAAGAACTAAAAATCTATGGCTTTCCAGGGTCACGCAGTGTGGAAGAGCCTCTCACACTCCAACGAACCCTGAGTCCACCACAGCTTTGTAGCTGCGTCTGCAGATGCTCAGGACAGGGCTCCACAATCCTTAAGAGGAGGTGGAGTTACGCTGAGCATTTTCTGTTTTAAAAATGTGTCCGCAATATGTTTTAGAAAGTTTTCTTTCCAATGTATATAATAATACGTATATATTTTAAGTTCCGATGGCAGGAGGGTCAAGCTTTAAATTTCTAGAAATCTGCTTGTGTGGCATACCACAAAAATGAGAAGCTTTTGTAGCTCTGACAGCCTGCAGAGAGCATTTAAAGCTCTAGATAATTGCAGAGATAAGCACTTGGGGAGCATGCGCGGTGTCTTCTATTTTTTGTGTGTGTGTAACTCGTGGTACTTGGATAAGACACACCTTGGGTTGTTGGTAAATTCATGTTGAAAGGCTGCGGATGGCTTGGAAAAGGATTTGAAGTGAACCTAGTGGGTGGTCTTGCTAATTCTACTTCCATTTAAAGCTGGTTTTGTCTAAAAGCTCACAGAAATATAAGAGATATCAAAACATTAACAAGCATGGTTTGCTCTGTGCTCTTCTTTAATGATACTTAAAATTTTTTTAATGTTTATATTTGAGAGACAGGCAGAGAGAGGCAGAGGGGCAGAGACAGAGGGAGATGCAGAATCTGTAGCAGGCTCCAGGCTGTGAGCTGTCAGCACAAAGCCTGATGCTGGGCTCAAACCCACAAACTGTGAGATCATGACCTGAGCTGTAGTCAGATGCTTTACCAACTGAGCCACCCAGCCTCCCCAATACTTTTTAAAATTTTTATTTACTTATTTTGAGATGGAGAAAGATCATGAGTGAGGGAGGGACAGAGAGAGAGAGAGAGAGAGAGAGAGAGAAAGAGAATTCCAAACATGCTCTGCACTGCCAGCACAGAAGGCAGGGCTCAAACTCATGAACTGTGAGATCATGACTTGAGCTGATATCAAGAGTCGGACACCCAACCGACTAAGCCACCAGGTGCCCCTGTTCTGTGTTCTTCTAAAAACTACCTATACTAAATTGTTTTCATTACATGTTAACTCTAAAAAAATATTGTTGAGTGAATGCATGAAAAAGGTGCAGTGAAGAAAAGAGATAGCAATCTGTTGATAATTGGGGTCTCAGTTTCCTTACCTGTGAAAGGTAAGTGTTTTAAACTGTAGGGCGCACTCCAACTTAAAATTCTGTGACTCTGGTAATATGTATAAATTCAATTAAGATGGCCACTGCTTGATAAGAGGAAATGAAGTCCATTTATGGCAATTTACTTACTATCAGGTATTAAACTGAACAAGTGGTGTTTCCAACACCGAAGAATAAGCAACAGACAGAGAGTCAGAAGATATGTTCATTTCTTTAATTAGGAATCACTAAGTACCTTTGGCTGCCCCCAGGCTAGGCCCAGCGTAGGGTAAAGTAGAAGCTACTATTCCTAACCTCAAGACACACGAATAAACCTATTGGACACAGCGTCATCAAGAATAAGATGGCAGGAGAGAAGATGGGTGTTCAGAGAAGGAATGGTCTCCCTCTGGGCCCAAGGTGCAAGGAACGTGCATGATTCCCACTTGTGTATAGCCAGGGTGGGTGTCTCTGCCTGTCTGTTCAATGGGAAGAATTATGGAATCATTTTAATGAGTCATTCATTCAGAAAAATATTTCTTGAGCACCTACTCAGTGCCAGGCACTGGTGAGGTACTGGAGACGCAAAGAGGAGCGAAATGCTCGAATGGAGATTGAGGACAGTTGAGGTGATGATGTCAGCAGTGTGGCGATCTGGGTTGGCAGACACCTGCTACCTGGCTATCACCCACTGCAACTGCCTTTCCTAACTGGTGATGGCAAGATTCTTCCTGCTGTGTCTGAATACAGCGTCCTTGATGCAGCGACCAAGCAATTGCTACCCGTCAACCGGACCAAGAGCAAAAGAAGGAACGCATTTGCTTCCCAGGCCACAAAGGCTGTGATAACACTGCACACATTCGCTAACACAGAAACTGTTGGATTGCACTTTTTGGGTGGGATGTGGGTGAGAAGCCACAGGGTGGGTGACCTCAACTGGACTTCAAAAGATTCTGTAGATCCCCGTTTAACCCCCTGCACTAGTGCTGGCTTACTTGCAACTTGGAGAGAAGGTAATGGTCCCTGGGAAACATGATTTCTTTTTGTGTCATGGTGGTCCCTATTCGGGGTCCCTCAGGTCAACTCTGATGGAAGTAGCAGACCCCTAGGAGGGATGCAAGCTCAAGGTAGGTAGTGTGGCTGAGCCAGCCTGTTGGAGGAAGTCCAGGTTGCTGGCCCAGGCACTGGGTTTTCTTTGGCAGAAGAATGCCCAGTCTCTTCACGTAGCTGGTGCCAAGAAGGCCAGGCCTAGTTAGCTCATGGCGTTCCCTAGGTCCTGGAGCTAGAGACTAAGGGTGGAGGGATGTGGAAGGCTGGAGATAGCTTTACTGGCTCAGAGTTTGCAGCACTCAGGGCACTGGGCCAATGGAGACAGGAAATCTTCTGGGCTTTCAGACATTGTGTCATATGATTGTTTATTTGGGAAGAGGAAGGCATCCAGGGAGCGCTAGTACCCATTGCCACCTTCTGAGAGAGAAATCCAGCTGGCGCACGTGCTACCCTCCTCACCCACATGCTCATGGAGTGCGTGTGCGCTCACACACATACACACACACACACACACGCACACATTCCCTCATCTCCCACCCCCAACCCATGCACAAAGGTGAGGTGAGTTCGCCACGTTCAAAGAGAAATAACAGAGCTCCAGAGCCCTATGCCTACATTTCGACCCAGATTGTGCTGCAAGGGATCCAATTTTCCAGGGTCTCTTGGGCAAGCCATGACTTGCCAGACCTCAGTTTCCCCATCTGTAAAATACAGAAAGGAAAACTTCTTCCACCTACCACCTGAAAAAACAGACAGAGAGAAGCCATAAGGGATAGAATAGCCCAATCCATACGATGAATAACTGTTGTCTTCGTGATCACCGTGAGGCTAGAGAGTTATGGAGTCACAGCAGACCCTTCCTTTGTCTCCAGAGTCAGTTCTTCTGACTCTTCCAGGCATAGAAGAGTCATCGCCTCTCTATCCCCACTGCTTCTGTCCTAATGTAGACCCTGGTTGCATGCACCTTGGCCATTGCTATGGACTTCTCCCCATCTCTGGGCCCTGTGCACCCCCACACCGTCTGTTTTAATGCTGTCCTAAGGGTTGGCTCCGGTCACATTTGTTTGCTGATAGACTAAACTCTAATTTCAGATTCCTCCTGGATCTGAATCTACCTACCTTTCTAATATTTACTTTCTAATACTTTCTAATATTCCCTTATCGGCTTCTTCCATTACAGCTGCAATAGATTGCTATCTGCAACTAACTTTGCAGATTCTTACTTTTGTAGATTTGTTTCTTTTCCTTTATTCTGGGGTGTGCCTTTTTTCAATACCTGTCACATCTATCTAACTATTTGGAAAAACAATGGAGTAAGTTCCTTGCTTTGACTGAAGGAGCCTGACTCAAGTTTGGTCCAGGGAGGAGTCCTTGTCAGACCCCTACAAATAGGATCCTGCTCTATCCTTGAGCTCCAGAAGGCCCCATGCTTCGGAGTACCTTCATCAAAATTTCCTAAATGCCTTAACATGTGTGAGGTCTACTGGGTACACTGTCCACAGCCCAGCCCAGAACCTTTAGGTGCCCCAGGACCTGTTTCTCCCCTTCTAGCTCTCTCTGATCCTCTGTCTCATGCATAGAGTAGACTAGATGTCCCGAGAGCTCCACTCACATCTACAGAGTCACCCCAAGCTCTAGGGGAGGCTGGCGTGGTAAGTGGATAGTTCCTATTGACAAGCATGGTATTTGTTTTGTGGATTTGTGTGAGACTGGACCCCTGGAAAGGTATAGGCATGCTGATTTCTGGTGGCTCATATGGATGCAGGGTGGGTTTGGGGCTCTGGGTGGGTCTAGGCTACTGGTGGCTCATTGCTGACCCTTGGACTTGGGCCACATCTATGGTCCTGCACATCAGCTCTCAACCTTATATGAAATCAGACCACAGAGCTGCTGCTGCTTCTGGCCTGTAGTACTTGAGGGTCATGGATCTGGTGCCAGGCATCCTTCATCCCCTGTGTCCCCACCCCAGCATCCAGGAAAGTCACCCTGCATCCTCAGTAGGCTCTGTGTCATAGGTCAGAAAGTCCTCCAGGCATGGCGGTAGCTATTTCCTCTGATGGCTTTTGAGATCACTGCCCCAGAATGCCTACAGGCTTTTCTCATCAATGTCCTCTCTAACCTCTAACCAATGTGCGATGTCATATTTTTCTAGGTCAGACATACCCATGTTGGACAAGAGAGAGGCATGCCTTGCATAAGTAGTCTCTCTTCTCATTCCACCCACAGGCTCCCTGCCTTCCTTCCACTGGTGGCAGTCTGTAGGAAGCAGGACATATTCGTTTCCTCGGGTTCCTGTAGCAAATTACCATAAACCTGGCTTCTTAAAACAATAGAAATTTATTCTCTTACAGTTCTGGAGGCCAGAAGTCCGAACCAAGGTGTTAGCAGAGCTGCTTTCTCCTGGAGGCTCTGAATGAAAATCTGTTCAGTGCTTCTTTCTGAGCCAGAAATCCTTGGTGTTCTCTGGCTTCTAGATGTATCATTCTCTGACTCCATCATCACATGGCATTACCCCCTGAGTATCTCTGTGTCTCCAGATTTCCCTCTTCTTATAAAGACACCACCCACTGGATTTAGGGCTCACCCTGATACAGTGTGACCCTACCTGAGCTTGATCATCTCGGTAAAAACCTCATTTCCAGAAAAAGTCACATTCACAGGTTCCAGGAGACAAGAATTTTAGGGGGACATTCTTCAACCAAATACACAGAAATCTGGTCAACAATGAAAGGGATCACATTCTAGGAATGCAGTGATTACAGCCTGAGGAGTTTAAGAGAAGACATGGTGGAAAATATGTTGTTGTAGGTTTATACTATATCATTCCAAATGGTAAATTTAACATGATCTGGAAGTGAGTGATTGCTCACATTTTCCTGCATGCTTTGGGTAAGACTAGTGTTTGAGGTCCTCGTCAACAAAGCACAGTGACAGCTTTTAAGAGTCATTGGAAGCCTGGATTCACAGACCTCGGGATGGATGATGCAATGTCGTGAGTCAATGGTGGCAGGAAACTACAGAAGGGAAGGAGAGCTATACTGTTTCTATACAAATAGGTTGTGAAGGGCCATGGCATTATAAATAATAATGCCATTGCCACCTTTTCTCAAGGTGGGAAATAAGAAATTAACTGAGAATGGCGTATTTGGCAATAGTGAACAAGAAAGAAAATGAAGAGGTGGTTTTTGGACTTGAATGGGAAGACAGGGTGGGTGGACATTACAGAGAACCTTTATGTGCACTGATGAAACAAAAAATAAATATGCAAATACCTGTCCTCTACCCATTATTCTACATCTTCATCATTAAGTCACTATACTTCACATGGGTCAGGGATTTTGTAATGCACTTTAAAATCAAGTTGTAGGGGCACCTGGGTGGCTCAGTCGGTTAGGCATCCAACTTCACCTCAAGTCATGATCTCACGGCCTGTGAGTACTAGTCCCATGTCGGGCTCTGTGCTGACAGCTTAGAGTCTGGAACCTGCTTCAGATTCTCTTTCTCCCTCTTTCTCTGCCCCTTCTCCAGTGTGCATTCTCTCTCTCCTCTCTCTCCCTCACAATAAATAAACATTTTCAAAAAATGGGGTGCTCCATCAAGGGACCCACTGTGGAGGGTTACTCTCCCCTGTAATATGGGGAAAGCCATAGGTCTTATACAGCTTCAGGTTGTCTACTCTTACATTTTAATTCTCTTGAGCTACCACAACCCTTTATCAAATAGGTTAGTCAGTAGACCTTTGATAGACCTTGATGTTGCAAACAAAGGTGGGTACAAGGGATGTGGCCTGCCCACATCAACTTCTCTTTAGGGCTGTAAGGGGCTGCAGCATTCTTTCAAGGGAGGTGGTGGCTGGAGTCTTAGGAGCTAAAGGCTGAGGTGGGCTATGGCCACGCTGGGGGCAGCAGGAGGTGCACTGGACACTGAGGAAGAATTTCTGGAGGAATGTAAAATAGACCTTTCACATCCTCAATATTTCTAGGGGAAGCTGGCCCCTGGAAGGGGGTGGTGGATGTGTGCTTGGATTACCCATGTACATTAAAACGAAACTGAGTATTAACACACTTAAATTAGCCAAGGATTAATTAAGGTTATATCTGGTGGGCAATTACAGATGGGTTTTAATTTTTTCTATATTTTCTTTGGAGCCGTTAAAGAAGAAATTGTTCTAACACTTGTTAAAATGGTAAGGAAGATTTTATTTGAAGCTATTGCAAAAGGGATATTGTAGTAAAGGAGAGAAATCAGGTTCAACAAGGGCAGGTGAGGATTTATAGCCAAGGAAGGTGGGGGGGGTCAGTGGATGGAAAATTACTAACGTCACGGGTACGTGGATTCTTGCTATACTGACACAACAGGATTCTGGCAAGGCAGGTGATCAGATAGGGAGGGTGGAGGGGGGTGGTTCTAACTAGACTGACTTAGCAGGATTCTTGCTACAACTGTGTTTGGAAGGCTGAAGGTAGGGCCCACGGTGAGGCCTCATCAAAAAGAGGGTTCAGAGGAACCAGTCTAAAGGGTGATCAAGGACATTGTCTTTGTTACCCTGTATAAGCCAGATATGTGTGGCCATTTAAAAGAAGAAAAGAAAATGGATAAAATGTATTTTTAATAATAAAAATACCCTCTCAAGAGATATGATAGCTGGATGCAATATATAATCATGGATTAAATCCTGACCAGAATTTATCTTTCATTTTTGCCTTGAGTGAGATACTTGGCAATGTCTAGGTATCGTTTAGATTAGATAATAGTATCAAAAAGCAATTTCCTGATTTTAATTATGTGAGAGAATGTCTGTGTGGTTAGAAAGCACTCATTGAAGACTTTATCAGTAAAGAGCCTTATGTCTTCAGCTTACTATCAAATAGTTTAGGACAAAGAGAATATGTATATATAGAGAGACAGCAAGATACGGCGAACATGGTAAATGATCCCCATTGGGTACCTGGGTGAAGGTACATGGGAATTTTTTATACTATCTTTGTTAACTTTTCTGAAGATCTGAAATTATTTCAAACAGAGAGAGACAGACAGACAGACAGACAGCCAGACAGGCAGACAGCCAGACAGGCATAAACTATCCCAACTTAAAGGACTGAATCAAATGCTGCCTCTTCCAGGAAGTTCCTCTCAACTGAGATTGCATCATGCCCACCCTGCCTTCTGGTAACATGGACCATAGTTTTCATCAGCATAGGATGCAGATGCAGCTTGGAAGCATGGGACATCAGTGAATTCCTCAACTCACAAACCTGGGCTCTACCTCTGCCACTTCCCAGCTATGGGACCTCGGTCATTACCACTGCTGATACCAGATTTCTCTTTGATAAACGATCATGAAATGCATTGTGCACAGTTATCAGGAGGAATGTACAATAATGCATGTTATGAGTTCTGATTCTAGAGGAGCTCTGTAGATGTTAATTCTCTTCTTTTCTCCTTCTCCAGAATCAGCCTTTTACCATACTTGGGACATAGGTAAGGTTTTGAACCCAATTCCCTAACAATTTCTATACAATTTATTCTGATAACTAATATCAATCATTTACAAAGTACCCCATGGTGCTCAACACACAGTAGCTCCTCAATGAATGTTGTTCATGGGAAACAGTTGCTCACAGCTTTTCTCATTTGGTCATCCCAGTGTCTCTGTGGGGTAGAAACTGCCCATTATTATCTTCTTTTTATGGATTTGGAAGCACACGTATGAGGAGATGAATGATACACTTTTCTAGGTTCCTTGGCTTGTAATTAGACGAGTCTGGGAGGAGCCAGTAAATCCTATTACTTATGGCAAGGTTTACTGACGCAGTTACCTACAAACAGGTATGTTGCAAATGAGCCTTACAGAGTTCTCTGGATCTCTGTAGTTCTGTGTTACCACTCCTTTACCATTCTAAAAGGACTTTTCGTTCATTTGGTTTGTTCATCTTTTAATGAGCACCTATTAGGTGATAAGTGTGTTAGGCATGGAGGACACCAAGCTGGGAAAAGAGCTCAAAGCCTTGTGGGAAAAAATATCAAATGAACAAAAATAATCAATGTAGCATGATAGCTGCTTTACAATTATTTATTATTATTATTATTTATATTTTAGTTAACATACAGGACAATATTGGTTTCAGCAGTACTAGCTGCTTCCTTTAAGCATATTCTATTGCATTACTAATTGCAGACCATTCTCATCCTCATTGCTCTTAAATTTATACAACTTTTGCCTGTGTGATGAGGCTCAGTAGCACTGAGGCACACTGTCCAGAACCCTTCTCCCAAAGCTCGTGACATGGAAAGCCATTCAGTGATCTGTAGCCACAAACATCTGCTCTGACCAACTGTACCCAGAGAAGGAAGGAACATCTTTCCGATTCAGAGACATTTCTAATTTGGTAGAAAACTCTTTTCTCAAACATATCATCCTTTCTATGGCTCTAGCTGCCTCCCCACTCCCTAAAACTGCAGTCCCACCATCTGCTAGTGCCATGCCATTCCAGGGCTTACATCCTCCAGGCAACCCCCAAATGCAACCCCATGTTTCTGGCTTAGAAGCTTCACCGTATCAGCTGGGTCGGCAGAACTCCAAATTGCTGAAGACCCTTTAATGAAAGGAGAGGAGAGAGACAACTTAATTTGGGAGGGCAATGGCTACTAGGGCTTGAAGCAAGGATATGATTTTGTCACTGAAAGCTCTAGCAACTTGGAAGCCTAATATCCAGAATCTGAAAATCTCTTAAGCTTCTGGGATGGACTTCCCTAGACTTCCATGAACCTTTGAATGGTTGGTTTGGGTAAGACGGCTGTTCAAACTGTTGAATGAATGATATTGAGTGAATGACATTGAGTTAGTAGGAAAAGTCAGGCATTTCTAGCAAATAGAAGACCATATACAACACCCTAATGTTCCAGATTCTCTTTTCATGTTTGTACCTGGCTGCCCACTGTCGTATCCTATTCCAGAGTGTTTCCCTGGTCTTCACTACTCCAACGTGGAGCCTTACAATGTGCATTTACTACACGAATGAATGAAATGATAAAAAATGCCAGTGAGCGACACTAGGAAGAAGTGCCAAGCAAAAGGTCCACAATTTTATTTTTGTGAATTCTGTAAAGGATGCCATCGAGTATCTCCAACGTTAAAAGCCACCACCCAGACAGCAACAGCGCTACCGCTCTTCCGTTAGTCAATGGCCAGAATAGGGACGGGAGGGAGGGATTCGCTTTCTCGCCGGTCCTGGACGCCCCTCTCGGTCCAGGAGAGCGCAGCCACCGCAGGAAATTGAGGACCGCAAACTTCCCCGCGTCTGATGGAGGAGCCCTCGAGAGAACCCGCTGACATCCGAGGGCCTGTAAGGGTTCCGAAGTCCGCCGAGAGGGCAGAGGGGTGGGTTGCTAATACGCAGTGAGAAAAGCCAGTCCCTGCGTGTCCCGGCCCGCTGGTGTCCAGAACGTCTGCCCGAGCGCGGCCTCGCCTGCAGCCGCTCCCGACGTCGCTCTCGGGCGGAGACCCCCTGCCTCTTCCCCGGGATGGGTCCTTAGCGCGGTCGGTCACGGCTCCGCGCTGCGCGACCCACCTAGACTCTCCCGCCCTCGCAGTAACGGCGGGGGCGGGGCTTGGCGGGACGGGGCGGGGCTAAATCTCCAAGGGCCCGCCCCCTGGCAGCGTTGCCGGGCGATTGGATGCTCTAGAAGGCCTCCTTCTAGGGCCGTCCAGGGGAGTGACCGGTGGCCGCTGGCGGGACCCTGGCGAGCGGGGTGCGGGGTGCGGGGTGCCGGGACTCCGCCCGGCGAGGGGTGGGAGACCCGCGCCCGAGAGGTCTCTGGGGCGGGGTTTCCCGTCGGGATTTGGGCGCCCTGAAACGAGGCAAGCCCGTAGTATCTTGCGTCGGAGAGGTGTCTTTCTGACTCGCTGGAATTCCGAGAGCATTTGGGAAACTTCTCGCCCCCACTCTTTACTCCCTACTTTCGGATGGGAAAGCAGTTGCTGAGTTGTTTTATTTCCTCCCCCAACCGGACTCTGTAAAAATAGCCGTGCGCCGGGGCGAGCGAGCCAAGCTCTGCCTCACCGCTGCCCCGGGCCGGGTGTGGACCTAAAAATACCCGGCGGGTCGGGAGCCTGCGCTCCGGGTGCGGGCGGGTCCGGCCGGGCCGCAGAGGGCGTCTGGAGACCGGAGAAACGGCGGCCGCCTGGCCCCTCGCCTCGGCCGGGGCTGTCCCTTTAAATCCTGGAGGAGGCAAAGAGAAAAAAGGAAAGAAAGAAAAAAAGCCCCGAGCGGATGGTGGCTCTGCCTGGCCCCCCACTCCGCCCCCGCACCGGGGTCCTGCCAGCCGCCCGCCGCCTCCGCGGGTCCCGGGCGTCCCCCGCCTCGCCGCCCACCGCCACAGTTACTGTCAAAATAGAAATTCCGCGGAGCCGGGGAGGAGGTCAGGGCGCAGCAAGTGCAAGTGTAGCGGGCGGGGAGGGGGCGCCGAGGAAGGGGGCGGGCGCGCGGAGAGGCGACCGCAGACATCCGGGCCCTTTAGCCCCGTGCGCCCCCCGAGCGGGTGGCGCGGGCCGCGCGGGCGCCGGGCGCGGGGCGCGGGGCTGACAGCCGCGGCGCGGGAGGCGGGGCGCGAGGAGGGCGGAGGCGCGGCGCGGGGAGGGCGGAGCTGCCCGCGCGCCCGCCGCCGCCGCCGCTCGGCTCCACACCCGCCGGCGCAGCCCCGCCACGAGACTCTGACAGCGCGCGGCCCGCGCTGCTCGGGCGCACGGGCACGGACGGACCGCGGCGGCGGCGACGGAGGACGCGAGCACCGCGGCCCGGCGCCAAGTGCGGGAGGCGCGTGGGGCTGGCGGCGCGCAGAGGTGAGTGGCTTCGCGCGCCGGGCTCGGGCGCCGGCCGCGAGGGTCACGGTCTCCCCCGCACCTCGGCGGCCGAGGCGGGTCAGGGGGTCGCGGGTCTCCGGGAGGGTGGCTCCGCATCGCCGACGCCGGAGAGCTGTCTCGGGGCTGTTGCTAGGAGGCCGGCGGTCCGCGCGCCCCGGGGCGCCGGCGGGGGCAGGGGCGCCCCCAGCGCGGCGGGCAGGAGGCGGGGGGCTGCGGTGGCTATTCAGGGGCTCCGTGCGGCAGCCATGCAACGAGAGGAGGCGGGAGGAGGGGGGAGGGAGGAGGGGAGAGCCAGCGGAGAGCGAGCCAGCGAGCGGGCGCCGCGCCTCCTGGCTGGCACCGCGGCCCGGAGCGAAGTGGCGCGCGGGGCTGCAGGGGAACTTCTGCGGACGCGTGCGGCCCCTGGCTCGGCGGCGCCTCCGGGCCGGGACGGGGCGGGCCTGTCGGCAGCCACAGGTGGTTTCTGCCAAAAGTTTTCCCGCACTTCTGCCGGGAAGGCGCCGGAGCATTTTGGAGAGTGACGGTTTCCTGAGACTTTGGCACCCGCACTCACGCTGTCTTATCTGGAAGATGAGAAAAGGGGGCTGTAAATTCTGGGATCCCGCATCTCGCAACGCGGCTCGCGGGCTTCGTGGCGGTCCCTGCCGGAGGTGGCGCCCTCTGGGACTTCAGGGCTCACGCGGCCGTCCTTTGGGAAGCCTAGCGAAATGGGCTCACGCACGCGGTCGTCGGTGCCTCGGGAAAGTTAAGCGGAGCCCAGCCCGGTACCTGTCGCCCACACCGGGCAGCGCAGGGTCCCTTCCTAGGAACCGCGCGCTTCTTCGCTCACGGCGTGCGCATCTCTTGCTCCTTCGAAATCGAACCGTCTCTGGCCGCTGTGCTGCTTTGTTATTCGGGCTGCTTGTCTGATTTCTTTAGGAGGAGAGCTAAGGAGGAGCCCAAGCAAAGCAAAGCGGCGGCAACTCTCCTTTCCTTTGAAAGCAGCTGTGGAGGCTCGTACCCAAACGTAGGCAAGGAGGGTCCAGGGCCGAGGGCAGCCAGGAGTGGGTTGTGCGTGCTCCCTGTCTGGGGAGCTTCGCTGCATCCTTCGCGAGTCTGGGGCTGGGATTTCCGGGGTCTCTGGGACAGAAGGAGGACGAAGGTGGGAAGAGAGCCCCCCTCAGAAGAGGAAGATGTGCCGTGGTCAGCTCTGGGAGAGAGGCTCTGGCAAAGAAGCCCAGAGGTTTGGCCGGGTTCCTCACTGGCCGGTTGTCGAATCCAGGGCATAGAGGTTAGAACCACCCGGTAGGTCCGTGCTGGGCTGAAAGGGATCTTTATCCCCGGAGTGGGTCTGATACCCAGCTGGTGCAGGTCTGCACAGAACTGCGTGAGAGGCGGTTGGAAACACTGAGTCCTTCATTCCCGCTGTGGCTGCTCCCAGTACCCCCTCCCTGTCCCCCTAACCCCACCAAGCACCTGGGCAGAAAGCGTGCCCTTTGCTTTAAAAAAAAAAAAAGGTCATAGAATTTTGGAGGCGAAAGGTGTCCTAGAGATAAGAGGAACATTCATTTTACAGATGAGCAGACTCAGGCCCAAGGGAAAGTGACCTGGCACAGTGGTGAGAAACCCCCCCGGAGACTAGGAATGACATCAGCCTCCCGGACCAGGGTGGAGAGAGTTCCCTGGGCAAGGCCTCATCGGGCCTGAGATCAGAAATGCCACCCCACACCCTGAGCCCATCATGGGCTCCTTATCTGGTGCTTTCTGTGCCCGAGTTTGCCAGCTAATGCGGTATATTTCCTGTCCTCTGCCCTCAGCTTAAGAAAGAAAAATATCAGGACTGTCACTGACGATTCCAGTCTGACTCTAATCCAACTTTTCCTGCTCCCTCATCACCCCAAATTCCTCAAACTCCTTTTGTAACATAATGCGGCTTGATTGGCCAAGATGAGTTTGCAGCTTGTCTCATTGTGAAGCACCCTCTTTCCGTAGGATGCCAGAACTCTGTTTTCCTGGTAATTAGGTTTTACAGATATTTTTGAAAGGGAGCCCAATTCTGGATCAATTACACTTGGACACAAATGTTGTGCTGTTGTGGATACCAAATGAGAAAGAGGAGCAATTATCTGGGGGTGTTGGAATAAATGTTGTTATGAGTATTTGACACAGCTATTAGACATCAATGAGTGGGTTTTCAGTAAATGTTTTTTTTTACGCCGTATTTTATTGAGCAAACAAAGTGTCTTAATTAAAAAGAACTGGGAGTTGGCCACTTAGATTTTAGCCACTTGTTTCTTACCAGTGTCTACGAGTGGGAAGGATTCGAATGGTAAACAGACTGACTGACGGTTGAGAGAGCTTCCCCTCCCAAATCAAACTCCTCCAGGGCAATGCCCATCCTTCAGTGTATACTGTCATGTACCGTCCGGCAGAACCATATTAAATCAAAATAGGTCCGGGTGCGGTATGTGTCAATCTGTATTAGTCAGAAGTGACTTGGGAGAGAGAATATTTTCTAAGTTCTCTTGCTCTCAAGGGCAGGCAGTATCAGGAATTCAAGGCTAACGCAATGCCACCGAGTATAATTCCTCTGCTCCTGTGAACAGATAAGTATCAGGGTCCCCACAGCTGTGACTGGGGCTCCTGTAGGAGAAACCAAGCCCTGGCATCGTAACAACCATCCAGGGTTACACTTTGACAGTGCCTCTTCTTCATTGCATGCGAACGTCAGGGCCATCCCCAAGAGGTGCGTAGTTCACCCCAGCCGTTTGTCCATCTTACAGATGGGGAAGCTGAGGCAGAGAGGGGAGAGGGTGTTATTCCTACACTTTGTAGAGCGCATTAACACACTTTGGGCATTCAGCTCAGGGTTTCCAGGGGTGCTTGGGGGGTGTAAGAGGCCTCCTAAACATATTGCCCGCTACCCCTCTCCATGCACTGCCATTGCAGAAGGGGGCAGAGGTGTGGTGCGGTTACAGTGACAATTCATGGGAGGTCACTCTCTCTGATGTTCTCCGCCCCCGCAGTGGGTGAGCAGTTTCCTCCCTCTTACAGCAGGCTGTGGGAACTTGGAGGAGGAGGGACCAGCTGGCTGAGGCTGGGGCGGGGGTGTGGGATCTGTGCCTGTGTAGGGCTGAAGGAGTCCAAGCTATTTATAACCCCTCCTCTCCTCCTGGGAAGAAGAGGCTCAAGGGTCTGGAACCATCCTCAGTGGTGGCTTCTCCCCAGGGTAGCTGTGCCTCACTGGAAGAGAACTACCACCCAACTGCATGGTGGGTATTGGTGACCTGCCTGGAGGGGGTCCTGCGGGGCTTCTCGGAGCCTCAGCTGCTCTGGGGGTTTTAAGACACAAGGGTTTTCTAGAGCCAGTGTGCGCACTGTTTCTCAGGCACTGACCCTGCCCCCCCCATTTGCACAAAATGAGGCATACCCCAGAAATTTCACAGGGCAGAACTTAAAAATCTGCAGAAGTGGGGCACTTGGCTTTTCTGAGTAATGGTACTAATGATTTTTATGCAAGAGAAGATTCTGGAAGCAACATAGCAGATATGGTTCGCCCTGACTGTAAGCTGAAGCATTTCTGCGTGGTGCTGGCCGGGGAGGCACGGGGCATGCACGCAGACTCTCCCTCCTGCCCACCCCTCCCCCTGAACCAGTCCCCTGCCGTCCCCTTGCCTTCACCCTCTTCAGACCAACACCTGAGTCCTCTTCTGTCTTCTGAGAAACAGTATCTGCCACTTCTACTGGCTCCAACCTCATCCCTGCGACTGGGCATATTTTCTCCCTGGGCTGCTGGAGGGAAGAATGAGGGTGGGTGGTGGAGGAAGCAGACAAGACACCGAGCTTGTCTCTCTGTTCAGCCCCTTGCAGTGAATTAATCCTCCCGTCAGAACCATTTCAGGGGCTCACAGCTTGTTTTGCCAGGTAGAGAAGACAAGTGGGGGGCCCTACGTGGAGAGGTGGGTGCCGGGCAGTTCGGCAGTTCCTGGCAGAGGGTGGTGACTGCCAAGCCTGGCCCGGGCGTCACTTGCGGGGTCTCCTGGAGGTGGGGCTTGTGTGTTGCTCATCATCATCCCCCCCGCCCCCGCCAGCACGTGGCGCCAGCCCTGGGCACCGCGAATGTTTGCTGAGCGAGTGCTGGGGGCACTGGCGGACGGTGGACGGCAGTCAGGTTTGCTTCCTCATTGCCGTCAGCAGTGCGCCTTGGCATCAGGAGGGCAAAGGAAGCAGAATCGGAGTGTACGTGAGATGAGGTGGGTTTCCACAGGCATGTTGAGAGCCCTGGGCCCAGCTGATTGGCTCTTCCACGCGGCCAGAGATGCGGAGAGCAAGGGACAGGGATGGAGTCTTTTTCTAGGAGCTGCCAAAGCCCAGTCTGGCCTCACAGATCAAGCAGCCCGAGTTTCCTTTTGTTAGGCTGGGAGGCCACCCTTTCTTTTACTTACCCTCCTGTGGGCATTCTGGGGTCCGGCCCCTGCCTGCCTCTGGACTCCCTCCGCTCCCTGATCATCTTTGTTCTGTGAACACATCAAGCCCATGTGTTTCTCCTTGGCCCTTGTTTTCGTGTAGCATGTCTTTCCCTCAGAGCTTTCCCCAGATGCCCCCCCCCCCCCGCCAACTTGTCATTCAGGTCCCAGCTGAAACAGCACCCATCTTACATTCTTCATAGCACCCACCCCTCTCTCAGATATTATCTTGATTCTCCTCTTGTTTATTGCTCATCTCTGCCTCTAGAACGTAGGTCCCACGAGCGCAGGGACCTGGTCTGTTTTGCCCCCCATTGTGCCCTCGGCCCCAGAACGGCACCTGGCATGTAGCAGTGCCTGAGGAAAGAAATGGGAGAGGGTGTGCCAGTGGGTGCCCGGGGTCTGTGAAGATGAACCAGCCGCGGGCCCTGCCCTCCAACCTCTGCAGCCTGGAGGCTGCATAACACTTGCATAACACTTGCTCCTCTAGACTCTGACCATGGCCGGAAGGGAAGATGGCAGTCACGGGACACAGCCCCGGAGGGCCACGGTCCGCTGGCGTTGGTCCTGACGCGACAAGGCCGACTGGCTTCGGCACAGGGGTCTCCTTTCCGGTTTACATCGGGAGCACAGGGCCCTGGCAGCTGACCGCACGTCCCGGGCTGGAGCTCCTCCGGCCGGCTTGGCTGCCACCTCTCTCTCTGTTTATTTACTTCTCTGGTGAGCAAGAGCTCCAAGCACAATGCCATCCTTGGAGAGTCGGGAATGTTGTGCTTTTCCACCAGCTCCATTCATTCGCAGCCTCCCCGGAACAGCTGCGGACAGCTGGCCGCCAGCGTGGATGCAGGGGGTGCTTCTTGGCGGGGCCAAGGGGCACCCTCAGCCCTGCAGGCGTGGCGGATTTCATTTGTGTTTCACACCCTGCTGGTTTCCAAACCCCACTGAAACGGTGCCTGTAAAAACAGATTCATGAGGAAATTAAAAAACTATTAGCCGTCAGTTTACTGCTTCTTTTCTGATTCTAAAAGCAGTGAGAGTCATGATAGAAAATTTGGAAAGTATAGAAATGTGTGAAATTAAAACCAAAACTATGACAACACCATAATTTTTGGTACGTTTCCTTCTAGTCCTTTTTCTGTTCCCACCAGAACACACACGCGTGTGCGTGCACACACACTCCCCCACACATATAAATATATCCTGAGATTAAACGTTGTTTTCTGAAAGTTTTAAAACTCATGCCATCTCTTTTTTCCCCAAAAATGCTTATTTATTTGTTTTGAGAGAGAGAGAGAGAGAGAGAGAGAGCAGGCAAGCTGGGAGGGGCAGAGCGAGAGAGGGGGACAGAGAATCCCAAGCAAGCTCTGTGTTGTTAGCGCAGAGCCCCACATGGGGCTCAATCCCAGGAACCATGAGATTATGAACTGAGCTGAAATCAAGAGCCTGACCCTTAACTGACTGAGCCACTCAGGTGCTCCAATCCATGCCATCTCTTAAAAAAATTTTTTTTAATGTTTATTTATTTTTGAGAGAGAGACAGAGTATGAGCAGGGGCGGGACAGGGAGAGAGAAGGAGATGCAGAATCCAAAGCAAGCAGGCTCCAGGTTCTGAGTTGTCAGCACAGAGCCCAGACTTGGAGTTCCAACTTACAAACTACAAGATTATGACCTGAGCCGAAGTCAGATGTTTAACCAACTGCGCCACCCATGTGCCCTTCATGCCATTTCTTAATAAACAGAGGGGTTTCTTCTCTTGGGAGTCTGAGCCATTCCCACCTGAATCACTGATATTTAGAAGAAAATGTATTTTCCACATCTCCCCACTGGCCAGGAAGATTTCAGTGAGCTTTATCTTCTATAGTTTAAATTAGGAAAACAGTCCCTGCCCCCAGCACGTGGCTGGTGCACTTTAGGAAGGTACTGCTCACTCCTCATCTCTCTCCATCACCAGGTGGAAAGGGACATCACCATGTCTCCTGACTGAACATTTTATCACATTTACCAATGCCATCATATTCTATGGAAACATAGTTTAATAGATGCGTAGCATTCCTTCAGATCACATATCATATGTTATTTAACTGTTACATGCCTGCAAAAAGCCAAACCCAGTACCCATTCACTAATCAGTCATTCTTTGACCTAAAGGTAAGAACAGCAGCAGAATCTTGATAAATATGAGCCCAGGTCTTTGGATTTGTGTGTTTAGGGCATGACTGTTTGGAGACAGCCTTTGCTCCTTCAGGGGCCAGGGCCTTTGTCACCATCACCGCCATGTTCCCAAGGCCTAGAAGAATGCCCACTGCACGCTAGTGCTCAGGAAATATTTTGCTGGATGAAGGAAAGGCAGACCTCTCCCTGTGGGAGGAGAGACCATGAATGGGCCCATCTGGCCACATCAGGGCCACTTTGGGGAGTGAGTTTGGTTGGGGAGGGAGTGCAGGGCCCTGGGGGTGAAAGGGTGAGGAAGATCATCACGTCCTGGGATGTAGGAAAGGGCAGCATGAGAAGCACTTCTCTGACTTACCAGTTTCGGGGGGGGGGGCGGTGTTTGGAAGAGGTGATGTTTAGATGGAGTGTTGATATAAGGCACTAGAGACGCTTAATCCCCTGGAGACAGGAGGGAAAGGGCAGCCAGGCAGGAGAGCGGCCCTGTGGAGCCTAGGAGTTGAGAGAACGAGTCTGTCAGCCCAGGATGAAGGGCCTTTACCCAGGGAGTGGCAGGAGGTGGAGGCTCTTCAAAATGGCGGCTCCTCATGAGCCCAGAACCAGTTCCAGGAAGGATGGGTCCTTGTGGGTCACAGAGCTCCACCCTGCCTCCATGGCTGTACTGCAGATGGGGACACTGAGGCCTCAAGAAGTTAAGGGATGGGTGAGGAGCATGGGGTTTGGAGCTGGTAAGACCTGAATCCTATGGCTTGGCCACCTTTCTGATCCCCTTGGGCTTGTTACATAACCACTCAGAGCTCTAGTTTCCTCATCTAGAAAACGCTGAATGCCTGCTTCACGGGGTGGATGGGGAAATGAGGTGACATGATCCAAAGACACGGCAGGACTCCCCACAAAGACTGAGGCGTGCGTACATGGAAGGCACTGTTATTCATGTGATTGTGGATTCTACTCCTAACCCGAAGGGAGAGGAGGGGAGGCTGAGGATGGGGGCCCCCAGACATCTAAGACTGTATTCTGCCTCCACCCCAAGCTGCCTCCATACTTCAAGGGGATACAAATCCAGTCTATGGGAAAGATGACCATTGGGAAGCCACTGTTCGTGAGGGTAGAATCAGTGTCACCTGAGGGACCAGAATCCCTCCTTCCTTCCCTCCCAGGGAAGGGGAGATACACTTGTGAAAATCACCCTGAGTCTTCAGACGCTCCTTCTCGGTGTCACCGGCAGTGGGGGCACATTATTTACTCCTCAACTCCTGGGCATGAGTTGGCCTTTAGAACAGAGACGGGCTACACACAGAACGGCTCGTGGGGCAGGTCAGTTCTGCTGATTGGGAGCTAAATGGGTAATAGCATCTGACCTGGAGCGGTGCAGCCTGGTAAAAATACAGTGCGAGTCATCTATGTGATTTTAAGTTCCCCAGTAGCCACATTTAAAAACAAAGTAAAAGGAAGGAGAAGCAAAAAGTGAAAAGGAAATGCGTTTAATTTAACCCAATATATCCAAAATGTCACTGTTTCTACGTGTGCCACTAGTGCCATTGCAGGGGTTCAGTCCTGCCCTGGGTCGGCGCAGTCAGCCTGGGGCCCGGGTCAGGTGGGCCGGCCTGGGAGGGGCCCGTGTTTCAGGGCGGGAGGGGGAGTCTACACTGCAGGGGAGACAGCCAGGCCTCTGGGCAGGAACGAGTGAAAGCCAGTACCTTAGGGAGGAAGCAAAGGCTTGTGGGGCCTGACTTTTGTCCTGACCCAGGGGCGGGTGCATTGTGTATGCCTGAGGGAGCCCTCCTACCCATGCACACCTCAGTTTCCCCATCTGTAAAATGAGCTGGCATTCCCTCCAAGAACATTCTGGCTCTAATTCCTAAGAGAAAGGCATGGAAAACAGATTTAGCCACTTTCTAACTTGGAAGAGGGTGGAAGTGAGGCTTGGAGAGAAAATTTGAGCGACCGTGACATTGTCCGGGCCCCACATTTCCAAGCATCTGGTAGAAAGTTCTGTCTGGACAATTTAGAGAGACACAGAAGCCTCTCTAGCAATGGCCAATATCCACTCACCAGCATTAAGTTGCCTTCATTTAAGTAAAAGTATGTTTTGGGGATCAAGGGAGCTGAGCATTAACGATTATTTTTAAAAAGCAACACATTTTCATTGTCTTTAAATTCTGCAGCATCTTCTTGTCCCTGGGTCATCCCAGATGGCTGTGAATGGCAGGCATGAAAGAGGGGAGGGGCCCACAGGAAATATTAGAACAAAAAAGGAAATATTGCAGCTCTGTCATAAATGGGCGCTCGGCCTGTCCAGAGAGGATGTGGGGAGAGGGAGGAAAGAGGCAGCAGGTGTGTTTGGAGGGAAGGGTGTGTCTGCAAATGTATTTTAAGCTCCTGAAGTCAGACACATTGGTTTTATTGCACTCTGGCGAGGAGGGATTTGAGGTTTTTATCTCCCTGCCACAGACTCCCATGTGGCACGTGGGGACGGGGAATTCTCTTTCCCTTTATAAAGGAGTGTCTCTCTTCTTTTTAAATTAGATTGTCACCAAGTGACTAGGTGTATCTGCCTGAGGACTTCCTTCTCCCACACTAGGAAGGGGCCTGCCTGCTTTAAGGGCTGATCCAAACACTTCCATTCACAAATGAGGAAACCGAGGGTCAGAGAGGCACCAGCACTCTCTGGTCACCCATCAAAGCAGCTGAGATGGCCGTGGCCACCATGGCATCCTTTCTGCCATGTGAGGGTGCCTCCCCAGATTTTGTCTCCTCCACAGTTTACAGATGACTCAACAGGCTGCCTCGAACCATTTTTTAAGTGAGGATTTCTCTTTTATGTTTTCCTAAACTAGATTTTTTATTACTTTTCCACACATTGTTTGCTTTGAATTTTTAATTTAATTTTTGCGAATAGGTCAATACTTATATGGTTTAACATTCAAAAGGTACGAAAGGGTATTTGAAACAAAACATCTTTCTCTCTCCTCATCTCTTGGTCCCCTTACTTTGAGGCAACTGTTATCGCTGGTTTTTTCAGTGTAAAGATATGTTGTGAGCATACAAGAAAATGTGTGTACATGTGTCTAGGTGTATATATGCGTGTGTCTGTATTTCGGAAGTTTACTTCGGAAGGTTTTTACCGAAATAGAAGCATACCATACACACTGTATTTCACTTTACATTTTCCACTGAACACAAAATCTTGGGGGCATCTGACTCTCTGACTATAAAGAACTTCTTCATTGTTTCTTGTTTCTTTGTTTTGACTACATAGATTCCACTGTATGGGTATTCCTTGACTTAGTTAACCAGCCCCTTAGAGTTAGAGATTTTAGATGTTTCCAGGCTTCTGCTTATATAATACTCTTGGTTTTTCCCCGACAATTTTTGTTATGAAAGCAATCCCTGAGTTTTCTATCGACACATTGGTAGCATTCTAAATTTGCTGATTTATTGTTCACAGAATGCTTCAAAGAATAAAACCACTTACTTGCTTGAGGGTTGAGAGGAGAATAAACAATTTTTGCATGGAAATTTCTGGGAAATGAGTCGCATGGTCAACATTCGTTTATTAAGCCCGTGTTTCTGGAGTTCCTACTATGTGCCGGGCAGGTGGTGGTGGAGTCGGGGGAGCAGGGAAGAAAGAGCATGCAGGAAAGCATTCGCATTTGAGCACGGGGTGGGGGGGTGCACTTGGGGGTGCCTGCCATAGGACAAGAGAACGGTTAATGCAGCGTTAGGGCGGCCTTGATGAAGGAACATAGAAGCCTCAGAGGGGGCACTGAGCTCTTTGCCTTGGGGGTGGGGATACAGGGTGCCAGGGAGGGGGCTCTGGGCCGACTGGCTGTATGTGAGCAGCAAGGTTTCCTGACCACAGCTTGTGGTACCATGTTCCGGTTTCTCTCTGCTGCCTCTTTCAGCCACTGCCCATCTGTTCAGATCCCATATTCCTTCACTTCACTTTAAATGGACACCGGGTTTCCTGGGGATTATTCAGGGAGGGAGGAACAGCCTGTGTAAAGAGATGGTGGCAGTACCAACATGACCCATGTGGTGCTCGTCGACGAGGTAGCCCCTCAGCGGGAAGGCCCATGTAGGAAGCAGGAGGAAATGCATTTTGTTAAGGGGGTCATGCCCGGAGAATTCAGCGCAGCAGATCTTAACTCCCAAGCTGTTTATTCCCTCTGTTCAGTTTATTTTTTATTTTTTTCCCCCTGTTTTAGCTCAATTCTGGTATGCTTCAGGGACTATCATACTGTGGATCTTTGCATTAAACAGTAAGAATTTGGGAAGAAATAATCCACTCCATACCAACTATTCAAAACATGTATTTCACTCTAGAACCAAACTGGGAGAATTTTTTTTTATTCATTGACCAGTATCTGTTTCCTGTGGCATTTTAAGAAATTGCTTTTCAGGAGCTACTTAAAGCCCTGTTGTAAAAATGCAACTACCAGCACATAGGAATACCCGGTCACTAAAATCCCAGAGGTGTGCCTTTACCCATGTTTCAAAATTCTGTAGATGGATGGTTCTATATTTCAACTTCTATGAAAACCACTTGCTCATGACCTTGTGGTTCATGGTCCAGGATGAGAATTCCTCTTTTGTTATTCTCTGTGCGATGTGGGCCAAACAATACGTGCCATTGGGGCGATGCATGGACAGAAACAGAAGAAACGATTTGGGGGCTAGGAAATTCTGTGTTAACGGTTATGTTGTGAGATGTGCTGGAGAGATTCAAGGACCCCATTCCAAGGCCCACGTTTGTATAAGCTGCCCCCACTGGATTTATATCCATCTTTGCAATCTCAAGGTTTCTCTGTCTTAGTACTAATTTACAAATAAATACAGACCACTTGAACACAAAAGCCTGCCTGTGATCTCCCTGACTGTTGGTAGCTGTGACTTAGGAATCTGTGCCTTGATGAAGCATGAGTACATTCAGAACTCAGCGAAGGAGCTGATGGCCATCTCAGGCTCCTGGCTTCAACTTTGCAAAATACAGAACTCCCCGAGGACAGGAAGTACCTCCCATTTCTGGCTGCCCTCTGATATTAGATGTGCCTGTGCCCTGTCTGCAAATCATCTGCCAGCTCAGACTTAAGCGGATTTCCAAAACTCAGAAACTGGGTGCACAAGCCAGGTCTTACAGACGAGAAAGCAGAGGGCAGCCCCCCCAACCCCCTTCCCCCGCCATGCCCCGTCCTGCCAGCCATTGGAAGATGGGGGTGTGTGTAAGCTTGCCTTTGTCCACCTGGAGCCCTGGATATTTTCCTAAACTGCTTTTGAGGGATGGTTGGAGGTAGAGAGAAAGGTTGTAAAAGTGAATTATCTGATAAAATAACATTTCTGCTTACATTATAGAAAACTAAATCACACTGTGTTCTGTCTTCGTTGCTTCGCCAGAAATTTCTCATGACAGATTCTGATGCACCAGACTGAGCCACCTCGCTGAGCGGCACCTATTTGCAGAAGTCATTAAAAACCATTGTTTAACTAAAGGCTTTTCTTTTCCTTCCTTACAATTTTCAAGATCCTGCATTTGCACAGACCTGACTCAGCAACATTCTATTTTAGGAATTTGTTACCTCTTTCTCAGATTCTGGATGGCGGTTCCCTGGTTTTCTGCTCTCTACTCAGGAATGGCTATTGCCTAGATTTTGGCTCCAAGTCTGAAGTAGTGTCGCCACAAAAGTACACATCTTTGTACTAGGACTCTGCCCCCACTGAGTACCTGGGTGACCTAATTCCCCTTCTTGCCTGCTTCATGGACAAACTAACATTTTCACCATTGTGAATTGTTACATTGTAGCCATTTGACAAGGTGGTAAAGCCTTTCAATGGCGGGCGCACGGGCACACACACACACACACACACACACACACACATACACCCTTTCCCCTTCTTCTTTTTCTCTCTTCTTCCTCCTTAAATGAGATCATAGGTGGTAAATACCCAGGATAGTGGCTGTCACAGAGCCCAGAACTTAATAAATATTATCAACTACTACTAATAGTATAATATCAAGTTCAAAAGGAAACTATAGCCCCAAGTTCCTTTGTGGTCACGCTTGAGAATCAGAAAGCTCTCTTAGCCTAGTGACCCATTCTGTTTTTTGTTTTTTTTTTCATACTCCCATCCGTACACACACAGCACATTAAGAGTCTGTTCATTCTTGGGATGTGTGTGCAATTCCAATTCCTGTCAAGAGAATTTATGTGTGGTTTTAGAGGGGATAATCGACCAGTTAGTATGTGCGCATGGATTTTATACACATATGCGTCGCCGTTTACAGCACACATTATAACATCTTCAGTCTCTGCCAAGAATGTGTATTTCTTAGCCCTATGCATTTGCATATTATGGGTTCATAATTTCAAATAGCTGTAAAGATCTCTACAGAAAAATGTAGTCACTGTACTCTGATGTTCTAAATCTCTATGTAGTAGTAGAACTTGGCTAATTTTTGCCCTTGCTAATGTACTAGCTCCATAATTTTAACACACACACACGCACACACACACTCTTCTGACTTTAGCCTACTTCTAAGCAAGGATTTACTAGCTGGGAGCTGAGTTATGCTGCCTGTCCCCCAGACTTCATTACCTTCTCGGAATATATCATACACACGGCACAATGTACTGTGGTCTTATTACAGATGATTACAAAGAAAAGGTTTGTCAAAATAAATGAACCCACTGCCTCTGATCTTTTCCTGGTTTGGGTCCCTAGCTTCCCACCGTCACCCCCACCCTGAGGCTTTAGTCATCTGCCAAGCCTCTGGTGTAGCCGAGCTCCCTGGCGCTCGTCACAAATTGCTCTTTCACGCTAACATCACCAGAAAATCCAGCCTCCCACACCCCACCCTCTAATCACTCATTAGAGAACTTGCCATTGGTAGTGCTCTATTTGACCAAGCAAAACAGAGCAGCAGGAAGACAAGTAACTTAGACATTTTCAAGGTCTTACAGGTACAAGTCTCCTGAATTTTTAAAAATAGATGGGACATCTTCTTTTTGAAGTTCAGAACAACAACAATAACAAAAGGGACGCCAAGTTGAAGTCTATTCTACCCCATTCAAGCGTAAGGAGTATTAAATACCTGAGCCATAAAAGTCTTCAAAGTGTGATGCTGTGGAAATACTGCCGAAATCCACTGTTGCAAGGCTATCCTGAGGGTTGCTGGCCCAGGGACCAGGCCAGGGCTGGGAAGGGGTTCTAGCGGCTTCTTCATTGTGTGGTCTGCTTTGCTCTTTTGATGTTCCATCAGAGAGTAAATGCTGCAAAGAACGCCCTGGAGATTGGGACCTGCATGCCCTTTGGGGTGTCTGGGAGGGTCCCTGCTTCCTGAAGGCAAAGGAATATCATTCTCTGGCGGCCGAAGCGGCAGCCATCCGTGGACTCAGATGCCTGTATTGCTGACCTCGGGATGCCTCTCAGGCTCTGCTCTTTGTGCTTATTTCTACATAGGAGCGTTTACTTTAGTCCTGCGTGTGTGTGTGTGTGTGTGTGTGTGTGCGCGCGCGTGCGCATGCACGCGTGTGTGATCATCTGGAAACATTCCCTTAGTTTTGATTCAGAGCTGAACTGCAGAAAGATCTACTGAAATCTTTACATTAAAAACTGTTATCTTTAAAGAACATGTTTAACTGCTTTATCAAAGTATAATTTACGTGCCAAAAAAAATTCAGTCTGTTTTAGGTTTGTGATTCGGTGGTTAATTTTTAACAACATACATATTAAGTTAATATATGTATGTCAAGAAAGGGGGTGTCAGTGAGGTCCAGACTGAAGGGGGAGGAAAAGGGAAAGGATTATTTTTGTCCCACGCAGCCCACGCGGGGATGGTCTCTCACTCCGCATTCTGTGCAGAAGGGAGCCGCGTGGGCAGGAAGTGTGGTGGTCAGAGCAGGCCCCTGGGGCAGTGGGGAACAGACTCTAGGAGCCCGCCCCCCACCTTGGTTCCACAGGGTCCTGCCCTGGCAGGCGGGGCTCTACAGCTTTTGGACAACAACAGCCCCTCCCTGGTCATGCACAGTTCACAAATGCTAAGGTATTGTCACATCTAAAGCATATTCATGAGCACATTTGGCCAAAACCATTTCCTGTTCTTGCTAACAGACTGTGCTCAAGCGGATTTCTGAGGTCATCCAGGCCCGTCCCGCAACAGATACACGACCACATACTGTCCTGGAGCCCAAGTAAGTGGCCCCTGGACACTCTTCTTCGGTGGTGGGCTGGGACTGGATCCTGGCTGCCTGCCTGTATAGCCCAGTGACAGGGCCTTGTCACCGCTGCCCTGCTGGAATGGCTTCCAGTGCACACAGGAGCAAGATGGAGGTCCCCAAAGGCCCATCTGTCTCCTTACAGGGGTGTGGTGTGGCAGCTCCTCAGCCCAGCTCCAGGGCGCCTTGGCTGGTTTAAAGCACACTCAGTAAGTACACTGCACTCCCTCTCAAGAAAAAAAAAAAACCACCTGATTTTTAAGTAGTTCTCATCAACTAGCAACCCTGAAAGGAGGGGAATCAAGGAAAGCACCCCCGAACTTAGCTCTTTATTCCAAAAGCAGCGATCCTTTGATTATACCTGACAACTCCAAGCAAGAAATCAGGCCAAACAGAAACACGGCCAGAGCTGCTTGCTCTCGGACTTCTGTGCGGAAGCCACTATTGAAAATCCTGGTTGCATTCTGTTGGTGCATGTATGTGTGCGTGTGTGTGTATGTGCGTGTGTGTGCAAAAGTTCTGAGAAAGCTGTATTTTGGGATAAAAAAGAACATTTCATCTTGGAGAATTCAAAGCTTTGAAAAAAAAGGTTAGTGAAGAAACCAATTGTATGTAGATGCAAGCACTTAATAGACACCCAATGTATGGTGGAAAGGGAAGATCTTAGGCTTTGAAAGGGGAACAGCCTTCCCTCTGATCCAAGGGCTCATCATAGGGAACTCTCCCTGCTGGCATGCTTACTTAGAAGGCCTTTGCTTTCAGCCTTTGCCAGCTGGTGTGGAGCAGAAAGCCAAGCTCTCCCTTCTGCTGAGAGCCAGAGCGAGAGAAGTAGGTAGACAGCCTACCCTGAACACAGGAGCAAAGCAGTGATGGTAAAACAGTGGCAGTTACAGCCGGGACAGTTGAATGCTTGAGCCAGTAGGAGCTATATGAGCAAGAAGATTCTCTCAATGGGGTCCTTGGGCTAGCGACATCAGCATCTCCTGGGAACCTCTAAAAAATGAAGATGATCAGGCCCTACTCTACTGAGATACCCGAACCAGAAACTCTAAGGATGGATCCTGCGAACTGTAGTGTAACGATTCCTCCTGGAGGTTCTGACGAACTCACAGGTTTCAGAGTCTTGGCTGTAGAAAGAATGGGGGTTATTTAGGCCCTGATCCATTGATAATAGATAGGGGTCAGAGTATTGATTCTGTATTGCTTTTAGGGTTGTGTTAATTCGTTAACTCATGCCTGGTCAATTTAATAAAAGAATTTTTTTTTTATCCTATAGGATATATAGTTGACTGAATTGAATATCATAAATCCAGTGAGTTGGGTATGATATGGTTGGCCCTAGAACTCAGGCTGGAACTGTGGAGGTCCACTTATAGGCAGGTTTTCTGTGATAAATGCTGTACAGCACTGTAGATATTTTTTTAGATGATTTCCCTAACAACATTTTCCTTTCCTAGCTTATTTTACTGTTGTTAATCAACTGTTTATATTACTGGTAAAACATTTGGAACACTAAGCTTTTTGAGGAATCAAAAGTTATATGTGGGTTTTTGACCGCGTGGGGGGGTTGGCATGCCTAACTACCGGTGTGGTTCAAGAGTCTACTGTACTTTGTGTTATAACACGTTAAGCCTAAAATATTTCCATGCATTTGTAATAAAGTCTTTTAACAGGTGCTTCAAGAAACAGAACAAAAAGTAAAACTCCGATGAACTCTACTCAGAGCTTAACAGAGGCCTTGAGGCTTGGATCAGCTGGCTCTAGCTCGTGGCCCTGCCTCTTACCGGCAGTGAGGAATTAAGCATATTTAATGTTTTTGAGCCTCACTTTTCTTGTTGAGTAAAACCAGGGTAAAAATGACCTGCTTAATGGAGTTCTTGAGAATACAGGAGACCGACCACTTAGCCAGAGTCCAGCTCAGAGCCTCTGCAGGCAGGCCCAGGACAGAGAACTTCCCTTCCCTGGGGCTGGCTCTGTCCCGAGGGCACTGCCATCATGTGGTGGCAGTCCCCTAGGTGACCATGGTTTTGCTAGTCTGGAATGCAGCTAGCGTTGGAGGGGATTTTGGTGAGCCAGCCCGCTCACTCCATTTTATAGATGAAGAAATGGAAACTCAGAGGTTTGAAGCCATACAACTAGATATTAGCAGAGAGGCCCACGGCCCAGATCTGCTGCAGCCCCGCTCAGTGGCTCTCTCGCCCATGCCATTCGCCAGTTTGTCCTCACACATTTTACCCCGTACCACATGAAGGTGAATGTGAGAGCCAGAGAAAGGCTCCTTTGTTCATCGCAAAGGCCTTCTGACAGAGAAGGGGCCCAAGAGGTGGCCTGCTCTCACACAGTTTGCCACTCAGTGTGCCTCAGTTTCCCCCCTGTATGGAGAGCACAGCTTCCAGAGGGATGTAGAGGCAGTCCCTTTTGGAGACAGGCATATGCGTGGCAGAGCTTCGGCCTTGCAGGGCCAGCCCATAGAGAAGTTGGAGTGCGGGTCTTATTCTGCCCAGTGGAGCAGTGGAGGCGCCGAAAGAGGAGGACCTGAGGGGTGAGGAGAGGCTTGGAATTTACTCTGAGTGTGAAGCTGTTGGAAGATTTTAAGTAGGTGACTGATATGCTGTGATTACAGGTTTTAAACAACCACTAGCAGCTATAAAATACTGACCTCTGTGGCTGTGATGGGGATGATAGTGGGGGAGGGGTACTTCTACTTTGCATTTTATTTATTATTCTTTGTTACTGTTTGTGAGATTTTGACCATGCCTCTTATTGTGTGTGTGTGTGTGTGTGTGTGTGTGCAAAACTAACTAAAAAATGAAGCACTTTCCTAGACCAAAGAAAAATAAATTCTGTGGAGAGTATGTAGTACTTTGGGAAAAAAATGGTCAAAGTAAATTGCTCAACAAAAAAAGGGTACTGATTTTTGGTATGATTCCATTCTGCTAGAAATGGATCTGTGTATAGAGAAATTCTGGAGTAAATAAATATTAAAATAAGATTAAGATTAAACATTTCTTGTTCTAGCCTGTCTACGCTTTCTAGTTTTTTTCTAGTATGGACATAAATTACTTTTGTAGCTGGAAAAAGAATAATTATTGATTTTAATTAAAACAGGAAAGAGCACTGGTATCTTTGGACACCCCAGCCGGCACTCTTTAATCTGGACTCCCAGTCCAGGCCTCGTCCCTTCCTGGGGACGTCCCTAATTTCATCTAACATCAGTGATGGGATCTTGAAATACACGAAGAATGTTTTTCTGTTGGGACTCTTCTGATGGCAGCTCATTAAGCACGGGGTACCGCATGTGGAGAAGAGACTCCAGAGAGATGTGCAAATCGATAAACAGATAAGTCACTCATTCGGTCATTCATCTAAAAATTTGTATCAGGTGTCTTCTGTGTGTCAGGTACCGTGCTGGGCTCTGCAGATGCGATAAGGCATTAAGGAGCACGGTTGCTTGCTTTTCCTCCATGTTCTCTCCTTTTTGGCATGGATCGGTTCTTCTATTTTCAGTAGGAGAGAGCCTCACTGCTCTTGAATGTGACTCCAGCAGGCCTCTTCAGGCCGGGGTTTGGACCTAGCGTGACCTGACGGGAGGCAAGGCTGTCAGCTCCTTCAAGGGAACACCCAGAGGAATCCTGACCCTCACCACCATTTATTGATTTTTCCTAAGCCAGGCACTGTGCTAAGCGCTCACACATATTTTTAATCTTTGCAACAACCCTTTAGATTCGAGAAAGCCCAGCATCAGAAGTCAAGGGGCTGGCTCAGGATCGCACAGCCAGGAGTGAGCCCCAGAATTAGAGATTGAGCCACATCTTTTCATCTGTCTTAGTCCTAGTGTCTCTACCTTGCTCTTCTATGACCCATTCTACAGAGGTGGTCCAGGCCCTCAAGTGCTTGCAGGGTCCTCAGGCAGGCCCACAACACATACGTGTGCGCACACACATGAGAGAAACAGCTAAAAGGCACTGGGCACCACTTCATGAGTAAATGACAAAATATGGGTTTGCAGCTTGCAGAGTTGACCTGCTGCTGTCAGCCTCAAGCCTGCACATCAGTTCAGACCGCAGGGCAATTATTTAGAAAGTATGATGACTCAGACAGGGTTGGGCTGACGTGTAACTTGGTCCAAATAAAGACTGGAGGCGGGGGGAGGCCAAATGAGCACCATACACAAGACAAGAGAGTGCAAGACTTGAACTCTAGGAGAACATAGTTTTAAGTACCCATGTGCACCTCCAAAAACTCCTTTATCCCTGCCTGTTTGAAATCAGTTAGTCCAATCATTCCATGAGAGATGGTGTAAGTTGCCCAATGACTCTCAGGAAATATACAGTCTCACGGAGACTGGGTGATGTGGGGCGCCTGGCTGTATTCAGGTTACCAACTGCACTGTCCCGGCACATCTATACATAAGCCTTACTTCATCACCCTACACTCAGGGTTCTTTTTGTATATTTCTTGCTATTCTATGACCTGGGTTTTCCAGAACAGCTCTGACTCGCGGTTTGGAAAATATGGTGACTGAGGGCACACCCAGCCTCTGCAGCTTATATTGCATCCCCCTCTGCGGGAGGCATGAGTGTTCTTCTGTTTGCATCCACTGCACTAGTTAGGGTGAACACTTGTTGAAGGGATGGGAGGAATGGGCTTTGAATTCAAGTGCACCTGGATGTTGGATTGGCACATGATCTTCCGCCCTGGACTCTCTGCATTTGTCCTCTGCCCTTCCCTCCATCTCTTCTTCCCGCCTTTCAGCATCTAGCCCAGAAGATTCTTGCTATTGGTGGTGGTGGGGGCAGGGTTTCTCGATTGAGCCTGCCGGCACTGATTGTCCGCAGGGTGGATGGAGAAGCCCTCTCAATCACAGTTCCACCGTAGTACGTTAACCAGAGAGAACAGCCTCTGCTTAGGAGACACCCCTTCCTGATTGCATCAGACAGGGGCTCTAATGGCAGGAGTCAGAAACAGAGGGGGCTAGGTCTCTAAGATCCCTGCCTTCCAGTTCAGGCCTCCTATGAATCTGTGACTCAACCACAGGGGTTAAAAAGAGTGCATCTGTGGGGGACTTGTGAGGGTCTTCCCCTCATGGACTCCGGGGAGCTGAAAGGCCACTTTGAGGGGGCTCTGTAGAGACACATGGACCGTGTGTCGGCCGCACTGGCTGCCTGCAGCATAGCCGTGTGGGCTGGCGAGGAGCGCGGAGCAAACAGCGCTGTGCATGTCTGAAACCACAAATCACGACTCTGCAAATATCGAGGGTTTCCTGTGTATTTCTGAACTGCTAGCTGAAAGAGGTTAAAGGGACTTTTTGTATGATTCGGTTGCTTCTATATGTGGTCCGTCCCTGCCTTTCTACCTTCCACTCCCAATGGTAAGTGTTTTCTGGGCCAGGCTGCCTTTGTGTAGGGCACAAAGCGCATGCGTTCGGAATTGTAATGGGGGTGATTTTGTATGGGGCCATCCATCCTCTCTGGCTGTCCCCCAAGATGGGAGCTGTAGCTGCTGGGCTGTGCAAAACCAGTTGGCCAGGACAGGCGCTGAAACCCTGACCGTAGTTCTTCATCCTGGTATTCTGATCCCCAACCCCTATCAGTCCCGGCAGATGCTGCCGGGGGCTCCCTGACTGCCACACAGAGCAGAGCATTGGGGGTGCTACTAGGGTCTATGAATGTCCCGAAGGCCCACAAAAATACTCGAGACCCGAAAAGACAACTATGAGCTCCAAAATGGAAAGGGATCCGCAAACCAGAAAGTAGGAAAACGGAGGAAAATGTCTACGAAATATTACATCTCCTGCAACTTGCCTCAGGTCTTCCACCGCTACAGCAAATCTACTCAGCAGAGGAGTGGGGACATTTGATATGGCAGCCGGGGTGTGAGGTTATATCCAGCACCATGACTTTTTCCTCCAGCCGCATCTTGTGCCACATCTTCCTCAGTTTCCTTCCCAGCTTCCTGACCATACCCTTCAGTTTCCAGCAGCTTCTCTCCTGTGGAGGTGGTAGCCTGGAGCAGGGGTGCTCTTATTCTCACCTGCTAAAGCCTCACCTGTAGTATTTTCAATATCCCAGAGTGGTGGGAGCTCAGGGCCAGTGTGGCTGGTACCAGTGCAGGCAATTTATCTTAAGGCTGAGCTGGCCAAGCACACTTCCTTTATCAGATTGAGATAATGGAGGAGATGTGTTCTACCGTATGGAAGGCCGTGGGTGGGCTTGTCCAGGGGCGGGTGAGGTGTGGGGGCTAAAGCTCAAGCTAACCCTTATCAAGCCTCATTTCCTATTTCTATCCTTCCTCACTTCGCAGCAGTTCCCAAATCTGGATTCAACCATCTAAGTTTCTTTGACTTCCTCCCATTGGCTTTACTTCCATTGTTGCTGCTCTAGTTTAGGCTCTTGTGATTGAAAATGTGATAATGCAAGAAGGACCCTCCTCCCCACTAGCTCTGACTCCTAAGATTTTTCAGCCCCCAGGATTGTCTTTCTAATACCTGTGTTTAAAATCCAGCCCCTGCATCACAGCATGAGATTTTTGAAGCCTGGCTCCTGGAACTTTGTTCCAGCCTCACCCAGCACTACAGTCCTGGGGACATTCTGCTGTTCACCGTTCCTAAAACATGCTAAATTCTATGCCTTTCTCACTCCATCCCCCTATTTGACACTCAAAAAATATTTAAAAATTTTTAAACAATCCAAATATCAAAAAGTACCACAAGAAATGCGACAAAAAGTATCCTATTATCCTTAAGCTGCATCCGTTTTTTAAAAGTTTATAATTGAATGAATTTTCTACAAAAGTTTTTATTTTGGGGAGTGCATGAGGAGTTGTTAATTCTGTATTGTCCTGAGCCAGTAGTGTGGTCTGAGGATTGACAGGCTGACAAGTGATTCATGGTTTTTTGAGGCTAAGATACTGCTTGTATCCAGTTTTGATTATGTGATGGAAATCAACTGTGATGTAATGCTCATAAATGAAAGTTCACATCTAGCTTAGCTAAGGCGAGAAGGAAATATTAGGCCAAATTTGCATTCCTATGAAACAATGATTGGTTTTACTTTGTCTCTCACTTTTATAGCTTTCAAGATGCAGCTTATACCTTGGGAGTATCGAGGGGGAAAAGGAATGTTAACTCTTGATCAGCCTCATATTTTATCATTTTAGGCAAATCTTATTTCCAAGTTCTGTTATTCTCAGAGGTCCCAGTATAGTTTTTCCTGAACTAATCTGTGTCTAGGCAAAACTTTTAAATGTTATTTGGGATTATGCATAGTTAGTAAGGTAAATCACCGACATGGTAATTACATGGATGCATTCTCGAATCATTTGTGTGACTTCTGAATTATATGCTGTTAATGGTGTTATTCTTTTGTGGCTTGGGTAATACAGAGCAGGCTGGAAGAAAGTAGAGAATATTTGGGTTTTTCTTATGTAGGAAGGAGTGTCATTGCTGAGGATGTAGGACACCAGGTGGTGGATTTTGAAGGGGTGTTAATATAATAGTAGCTGTCAGTTATTTAACTTTCTTTGTTTTAAAGTACAAAGATTTTTACACTCTCTTACTATCAAAACAGCGTGAAAAGTAAGCATCGCACAATGAAGTTTAGCAATGAAGAACTGCCTGGCCTCGTTGTTATTTGTCATCTTTTGGTTATTTTTACCAAGTGGTTTTACAAATTTATTATAAAAAACAGTAGTTCCCTGCTCCCCCAGCCTCATTTCCTCCTCTCCACAGGCAACTACTTTGAGGTCTTACTCCTGAATGATTATAGTTATATCCATATATATATTTTTTTTATTTCTGAGAGAGAGAGAGAGAGAGAGAGAGAGAGAGACAGCGTGAGCAGGAGAGGGTCAGAGAGAGAGGGAGACACAGAATCTGAAACAGGCTCCAGGCTCTGAGCCAGCTGTCAGCACAGAGCCTGACGCGGGGCTCGAACCCACGAACCGCGAGATCATGACCTGAGCTGAAGTCGGATGCTCAACCAACTGAGCCACCCAGGCGCCCCAGTTATAGCCATATTTTTAAATAACATGCACACATGGCTACTCCTTGAGTTTTTCAGTCTGAGGTCTTCTCCATTGGCTTCCTACTGGTGCAAGGTGAACATTTAGCTCTCTTTTCCTGAACCTACCCTCCGTCTGGCACTGTAGTCCATATATGCATTCACCAATTGTTTTATTGTTCCCAATCGAATCATTGCCTCACTGTAAATGGATAATATGCCCGTTAACATTGTCATGTGTTTAGCATCCCTATGGGAGGAATAATTAACATTGAGCTTGGCCATGTAATCACTTGGTCAATGGGATATGAGTAGGAGTGATTATAGAACTTCTGATCAGAAGCTTTAGGGGCCATTCATTGCATGGCTTTTGTGTTATTCACATGTGAGAGAAATTAAACATGTCCAAGAAAATAGACATGTCCCCAAAGGGGGCTGATCCTATAGCCTAGATTCATCAATGCAGGAGACATGTGGTTTAGCCACAGCTGACCTAAAGCTGTGCTACAATGTTACATGAATGAGAACTTTTGTTCTTGTAGGCCATTGAGATCTTCCTTCCTTCCTTCCTTCCTTCCTTCCTTCCTTCCTTCCTTCCTTCCTTCCTTCCTTCCTTCATGTTAACCTAGTAAAATTTGACTGGTACATCATTGCCTCCATCCTCCCAAAATATTTATATCATTGTTTTTGTGAGATAAAAATGGAATGTTTACATTATTATGAGTACATACATGTTTTTTCCAGGTGAACCATCTAGTGTCTTTGTGATGCTGTTCCTTTCTCGAATCACTCTTTGTTTTCCCTAGAGTTGATCATTGCATTCCTTTTTATTTGTTTATGATTACATGTTCTTATTACTAATTCAACCCCGAGATTCCTGCCAGTTATCTAAAAATCTTCACAGAATGTTCAGATTTAATTTTATTCAGAAATCTCTTTTTGCATCTCTGAAATGCTCCAATCTGGACTGATTGATCTCTATGCATGATGGATAATTATCATCTTGGGGTCAACCTTCATCATCATCCTTGAGATTCCCTTTGACTTTCTCCTGTGTTGGATTTTATGTTTCCCATACTCTATGGCTTCCTGTTTCTTGGTTTATACTCCTGTATTGGTAGATCATATCCTTCAGTAGCTTCCTAAGAAGAGGTTCATGGGACATACATTATTTGAAACTTTGAATGTCTGCAAGTGTATTTGTTCTGCCATTACACATGACTGGCAGTTGTCTGGGTATAGACTTTTAGTTTGGAAATTATTTTCCTTTAGAATAAAGGAAATGTCTTTGGAAGACTTCCTTTGGAAGACGTTCTCTCATTATTTTTAGATTTCACTGTTAGTATTGAGAAATCTAAAACTATTCTGATACCTGATCCTCTACATGCTCTGTTTGTTTTTTGTTTTTGTTTTTGTTTTTGTTTTTTTTTCTCTCTCTCTGGAAGCTTGTAAGAGTTTTTATAAAATGAACTTTTAATTTTAGAATAGTTTTAGATTTATGGAATTATTGTGGAAATAGTATGGGGAGTTTCCTAATACCCCACACCTAGTTTGTTCCTATTTTGAGCATCTTATATTAGTATGGTACATTTGTCCCAATAAATTAACCAGTATGGGTATAGTATCATTTACTAAATTCTGTTTTTTGTTCATATTTCCTTAGTTTCCCCCTAATGGCCCTTCCTATTCCAGGATCCTATATAGGACACCACATTACATTTAGTAAATTCCTCCATTGTGACATTTTCTTAGCTTTTCTTTGTTTTTTGCTGACCTTGGCAGTTTTAGGAGCACTGGTATTTTGTAGAATGTTCCTTTATTAGGATATATCTGATGTTTTTCTCATGATTAGACACAGGTAATATGTTTGGGGACAAAGATACACAGAGGTGCAGTGACATTGTCATTACGTTATATCAAAGGTATGTACTATTAGTATGACTTATTGTTGATGTTAACTTTTAAAAAAAATTTTAAAAATTTTTATTTATTTCTGATAGAGAGAGAGAGAGAGAGAGAGAGAGCAGGGGAGGGTCAGAGAGAGAGGGAGATACAGAGTCTGAAACAGGCTCCAGGCTCTGAGCTAGCTGTCAGCACAGGGCAGGGCTTGAACCGATGAACCATGAGACCATGACCTGAGCCAAAGTTGGATGCTTAACCAACTGAGCCACCCAGGTGCCCTGTTGATGTTAACTTTTGATCACCTGATTTGAGGTAGTGTTTGTCAGATTTCTCTATTTTTAAAGTTACTCTTTTTTTTTTCTCCCTTTCCATAATTTTCTCTTTCAAAGAAAATCACTATGGACTCATTTTATTCTTTGGGTATAATCTAAATGCTACTTTATTTATTTTGTTGCTTAATTGTTCCAGTTTTGCCATTGGGAGCTCTTTCAGTTGGCTCCCATATTCCTCTGATATACCACCATCACTCTCTGTGTGTGTATATGTGCATGTGTGTGTGTCTGCCTCTGTGTGTGCATGTGTGTATGTATATGTCTCAGCACTTTCGTATATGCTGGCATTACAAGATGCTCCAGGCTCATTTTGTGTACTTCCTGTCCCACTCCTACAACCAGGAGACCTAGTTTCTTTTACTGGAAAGTAGTATTAAAAACCAAGATCTGGGTCCTTGGGTAGCTCAATTGGTTAAGCATCTGACTTTGGCTCAGGGCATGATCTTATGATCTCATGGTTTGTGAGTTTGAGCCCTGCTTTGGGCTCTGTGCTGACAGTGCAGAGCCTACCTAGGATTCTCTCTCTTTCCCTCTTTCTCCCTGGCTCTACCTCTCTCTCTGGCTTTCTCTCTCTGTCTCAAAATAAATAAATAAACTACAAAAAAAACCCCCAAAATCTGGGCACTAGATGTGCTCATTGTTACTGGCATGTCATTGAAGACCTTCTCAAATGACAGAGTAAGGATATATAATCTGTATACTAATCCAAGATTTTATACATATCTGGAATTTTTCTATATTAAGGTAACTATGAATTCATGGTGATTATCTCCAATTACTACCTGGATCATTCTAGCCTTTGCTTATTTGTAATTTCCCATTCCAAAGTAAAGAACTTGGCTACTGCCATCTGCCACCCATTTATTAATATTCAATTACAGTATGCATGTGTAATAGTTTCAGAATTGTTAACCTACACTCTTGTGGGAGATAACTGGATCAGCTAGAGAACAGTGCTTATGTACAGTTCCTTTTGCCTTTGGGCTTATGTACTCTACTTATATCCAGAGCTACTTAGGTCAGCACCTTATTCTTTATCCCCTTCAATGAACTTGTCACATATATATATTACCTTTAGATTCTATTGTCACATTTTGCATTCCATCCTTGGATATCTCTATCCCCTAAATGATGAAACAACTTTTTTATACATTAAATGTGTTTTACTCTTTATGCTTTAAAGTTCTATGGGTTTTGACAAATGCTTAATATCTTGTATTCACCATTACAGTATCATACAGAATTGTTTTACCATCCTAAATATACCCTCCACCTGTTCCCCTTTCTTGCCCCTTGAATCCTTGGTAATCACTGATCTGTTCACTATCTCTGTAGTTTTGCCTTTTCCAGAATTTCATATAATTGGAATTATACAGTGTGTAGCTTTTCCAAATTGGCTTCTTTCACTTAACAATATGCATTTAAGATTCATCCGTATCTTCTTGTGGCTTGGTGGCTCATTTCTTTTTTTCTTTTGTTTTAATGTTTTATTTATTTTTGAGAGAGAGAGAGAGACAGCATGAGCAGAGAAGGGTCAGAAAGAGATGGAGACACAGAATCTGAAGACAGGCTCCAGGCTCTGAGCTAGCTGTCAGCACAGAGCCTGATGTGGGGCTTGAACCCATGAACTGTGAGATCATGGCCTGAGCTGAAGTCGGACGCCCAACCAACTGAGCCACTTAGGTGCCCCTGGTAGCTCATTTCTTATCGTTGCTGAATAATATCCAATTCTATGCATATGCTACAAATTGTTTATTTATTTACCTATTGAAAGATATGTCGGTTGCTTCCAACTTTTGGCTGTTATAAATAAAGTTGAATAAACATTCATGTACAAGTTTTTATGTGGGCAAAAGTTTCCCAATCAGTTGAGCGTATACCTAGGAATATGATTATTTGATTGTATTCTCAGACTATGTTTAATTTTTTAAACAAATTGCCAAAATGTCTTCCAAAGAGGCTATATCATTATGCATTTCCACCAGCAGTCAATAAAAGTTTCTTGCCGCTCCACATCATTGGCAGTAGTTATTGTCAATTTTTGGTTGTGGCCATTCTGATAGGTGTGTAGTGTTATTTCATGTGTTTAAATCTGCAATTTCCTAATGACAAATGATGTTGAACGTCTTTTCATACACTTGTTTGTCATGTATATAGCTTCCTTTGTGAGGTGTCTGTTCATATCTTTTGCCCATTTCTTAACCTGCTTGTTTGTTTTCTTTTTGTTGAGGTTTAAGAGTTGTTTGTGTATATTGGATATATGCCCTTTCTCAGATATGTGTTTTGCAAATATATTCCCCCAGTTAAAGCTTGTCTTTCATAGGTCAAAAGTTCTTAATTTGAATAAAGACCAACTTAGCAATTTTTTCTTTCACATATCTGTGCTTTTCAATGTTTTTAACTGTTATATCTTAAAATCATCAGCAAATTCATATTCATGAAGATTTTCTACTGAGATTCATCAAGAAGTTTTATAGTTTTACACTTTATATTTAAGTTTATGATCCATTTAATTTTTTGTGTTAGGCATAAAGTCTGCGTTTAGGTGAAATTTACCTATCTATATCTATTTATCAATATTTATATCTATATCTGTATCTATTTCTCTCTAAACAATGCAGCATCATTTGTCTACATGGCAATCCATTCTCTATTAAGTTGCATTTGCTCTTCATGGAAGATCAATTGACTACATTTGTATGGGCCTGTTTGGGGGCAATCTCGTCTGCTCTTCTGTTATATTGATGTATATATCAATTCTTTCACTAGCACCATTCTGTCTTGATTACTGTAGCCTTAGAGTTAGGTTTGGAAATGAAGTAGTGTGAATCCTTCAACTTTGTTCTTCTGTATTATGTTGGTTAGTCTAGATTTTTTGCTTTCCCACTTAAATTTTAGGATCAGTTTGTCAATATCTACAAAAGAGCTTTCTGGGATTTTGATTAAGATTGTATTGTATCTATAGGGGCACCTGGGTGGCTTAGTCGGTTGAGCGTCCGACTTTCGCTTGGGTCATGGTCTCGCGGTTCGTGGGTTCGAGCCCCATGTCGGGCTCTGTGCTGACTGCCAGCTCAGAGCCTGGAGCTTGTTTCAGTCTGTGACTCCCTCTCTCTCTGACCCTCCCCTGCTCACGCTCTCTCTCTCTCTCTCTCCTAGAAATAAATAAAACATTAAAAAAAAAATTAAAAAAAAAAAGATTGTATTGTATCTATAGATAAAGTTGGGAAGAATTGACATCTTAATATTGGGTCTTCTAGTCCAAGAACATGTTTTGTTCTTTTTTTTTTTTTTTTTTTTACCCCAGTATGCTGAGATGCTAGAATGATGTTCTTTGCCTTACAGTGGAACTATTTTTATCAGTTGTGCTCATATTTTTACCCAAGGCCCACTTGGCAGGCCTTTTCAATCTGTATAAATGCTGGGCCCTTAGTTCCAAGACATTTTCTTGCTGTTGTAGATGATTTTCTTGTTTATGTCTCCCCCTCCAACACACACACCTGTCCTGTTTCCTCTTTCTAAGAATCTCATGTGGTAGTAGACCTTCTGGATGATTCTCTAGTTTTCTTAACTTTTGTCTTTTTGCTTTACTTTCTGAGAGATTTTCTTTACTTTACCTTCCAACCCTCTACTGATATTTCATTTGTTGTATTTTTAATTTACAAGAATTCTTTTTTGTTCTGTTTTCTTTTCTGGATTATAGCGTTCTGGTTTGTGATTGCAAGGCTGTCTTTCTAAAGAAATTAATTATTTTTTTCAAGTATTTTTCATCCTGCACAGTCTCTGTTTCTTCCAAGTTGTTTGTTTTGGCCTCTGTTGTTCGATTTTGAAGTTTTCTTCAGTTGTCTGGTTATTCTTGTTTATCTGCACATATTTAAGGATCTCAATGCAGATGGGATTTGATGATCATGGGCTTCACTGGAGTATGATCTGGCTGGGCCGTTTTCTTCTGGAATATTAAATGTTATGAAGTCTTTTCTTAAATCATGAGGTTTTCTCATGAGAAGGCTCATCCTGTTTCTTGCCGGGAGGCTCACATACTGAGAATTGGTGCCCAGTGATGGAGAAATGGAGCCCCAGTAACCAGAATTCAATGTTCTTTAATCCCTCTGTTTTTCACATGGCAGGTCCATCCTCAATTCTGCCTGGTGTCTCCCAGTCCAGAAAGCTTCTTTATTTCAGAGAATAAACTTCCATCTTCTGCTGGGCTTGGCAAGGGGCTGTTGCTAGTGAAGGAAAGAACCTGGGGCTCTGACTGCTTCCTAAACAGATTGCCAACCAACCTTCCTTAGCTCTTTTCTCCTGCTTTCAAGAGGGGTGGGTACCACCAACTTCCAAGCTGCAAAGAGGGTTTTCCAGTATGAATTAAGTTGATCTTAGCTTCTCCTATTGCTGGCTTAGAATGCAGTTTTTGGGGATTCCTGGGCCATTTACCACTCATCCATCTGATTTCCAGCTTCTAAAATTCTGTTACTTCTGTCTCTTCTCTGGTTTTTCCCATCCTTGTGTATTTATACTTAATTTTTAAGGACTGTTATTCAATTAGGGTTTGGGGAGGAAGCAGAAGTAGATGTGCATGTCTGACTAGTCATATTTACCTGATAAGGCCCAGCATCTCTTCTGATTGGGCCAGGCTTGGGCCTCAGCAGTTGTTAAAGATTTTAAATGTTACCCCTGTGCAGACACACTTTCTCCTATACACCCCTCAGGACCAGCTCAGATGTCACCCCTTCTGTGTTGCTTTATCTTTTCTCCCCACTTCCTCTGTCTTCTCTCCACAAGAAGAGTTAGCCATCTCTTCAGAGCTTATATGGGCTTTGCACTCATTCCCCTTACGGCCTTGTTTTATGATAACCTATGCAGCTGTCTTGCCCTCTTAGACCAGGAGCTTCTGGAAGCCCACTTCTTGTTCATCTTTAGATCTCCACCACTTGGCCCTATGCTCAGATGTCAGTAGACTTTTGTAATGATTGTGGCATGAACAAAAGCAGAATCAGGTATTTTTTTTGGGGGGTGATGATGCTCTGGGTGGGGTGGGGGATGGGAGTATCCCTCCCCACTCCCTGGGGACCTGCATGCTGGGCCAGAGTCCCGGAGAGCTTGGTCTCAGCCCTGCTTTAAGCCCATCAGTTCTTCCTGGGAACCCTTTTTCTTAGTACAGACCTTCTCCCTGAAGAATATCTGCACGCCAAAGTTTGCAGTAGCAACAGTGAGAACACAGTAGGGACGAGCAGTGTTCCTATGTAGTGATCTCTGTCCTCCTCGCGTTTCTGTGCACCAAAGGCAGGATCACGCTGGGTGGGGGCCTGGTGCAGAGCATGGCGGAGGGTGTCATTATTCTGTAATTGACGAGCAGGGCAGCTCTCTTCCCTGAGGCGGGCCCAGAGCAGTAGCAGAATGACAGCAGCGTTACAGAGCCCAACCACCTGGCTGGACAGGTCTTACAGTGACACAAAGGCAGTGGTGATGCTGAGAGGGACTCTGCACCCAGATATACAGATGTGCAGTGACAGCCTCTGGGGCTGCAGGGCCTTGGCTCTGCCACAGTCCCCAGGCAGGAGGCTGCTCTTCTGGGCTGACAGAAGTGGGAGGGGGAGCCCGGAAAGTCACGGCTGACTGACAGCCCTGCTTCCAGCAATGGGGCCTGGCCTTCGGCTGGTTTCAGGCAGCCAGGGGCTTTCCCTCGGCCTCAGACTGCATGTCCCCCAATGGCAATCAGCCAAGTGCAGCCGAGTCACTTGGGATGCTCGAGTTCTGCAAGTGATCTTCCTTTTAGGTCACACCTGCATAGTGTGGCTAGAGAGGCCTGGAAAGTTCTTTCCCTTCAAATCATCCTCCTGGTCATTGACACTAAGGTTCTCTTGATACCCCACTTAGAGGTGATTGATTGTTTTTGGGTCAAGACATTATTCTATTTAAAATGCAAGGAGCCTTAAAAACATATTAAAGAAGTATCAGTCACTAACACCTTAGTGTGGATTAGATTACCATACTCATTAAACCACTAGAACTGGAAAGAATTCTTAGATTACCTTGACTTCAGTGCTTCTCAAAGTAAGGCCCCAGGGCCAGCAGAGCCCAAAGCCCCAGAGAACTTGTTAGACATGCAGATTCTCCAGTCCCACCCCAGAAGTGCAGGATGGGACACTCTGGAGCCCTCCAGGTGATTCTGCTGAGCGCTATAGTTTGAGAAACCCCCGCTCTTCAAGATGAGGAAGTTTCAGGAAAGCCCAAGAAGGTAACGGACCTGCCTGAGGTCACAAAGCTAGTCTGATGGCAGCGCTGTCATTTTCAAATGACAGCTGGTTGCCAGGATCTGGGGGGCAATTTACATTTATGGGAGGGGGCTTCTCCAAACAAGTCTCAGAGCAGGACCATTATCTCATCTACACCCTGTGGCGATTCTACAGATCGTTGCATCTGTAAAGGAGGAAGTTGAGGCTTAGTGTCCTGGAATAATATGCCCAGATAGAGACAGGATTTCAGTTCGGATTTTCCCCTCCTGCCATTGCCTGCATTTGTTGTGCGTGTGCACGTGTTCATGCATAGACCCTGGAGGGTTTATGTTCAGATGCTGCTGGGTACGGGTAGGGACACACGTAAGGGGTCAGGGTAGGACTCCTCTCTTGTGGGTCCTCTGTCACCTACTCGGTTTCCCATCTTGCTTCTGGTCAGGTTCTGACTCCAGTCTACAGGGACAGCGGGTGAGACTCGCCCAGGGGCTTTCTTCCCAGTACTTCATGCTTGGCCTGGGAATTGGATTTCCTGGTTGATGTCATGTTTCTAAGCATCCGTGCCCCTCCAGGAAGGGCCAGAGCCGTGCTAAAGGCGGCCAGCATCTCGGTCAGGAGAGACTCGGGTGGGTGAGAGGGTTCCCACACGTCTGGGATGGGAGGCAGCGCTCCTTTCGAGTTAGAGCCCAAGGGCAGAAAAGAGTCCAAGTGGGGCGGGGTGGGGAGCACATGCAGAGCCAAACAGAAGAGGAAATTAAAGAGAGGCTCGAGTCTCCCTCCAGCTTCCTTTGCTGCATTTTTGGCAAGGAGCGGCAAAGCTGGCCTGTAACTTTCCAGTCTGTCTGCTCATTGTCTTGCCCAGAAATACCAGATAAAAGGAACCACGGAATGAGGAGCGAGGAGGCTGGGTCCCACCCTCAGGATATTCCACCACCATTAACCCGCTTTCAGGGCAGCGTTCTCCCCGCTATGTGCCAGGGTCTGGCCATCCGAACAGCTCTGGCATTTGCAGTATGACGGGTGGGTTGGGAGGGGGCATCAGGGAAGGCGTGTCCCCAGAGACGCCCTCACCACTGGCCAGATGTCCATCCCCCTGGCCGTCTGGTGCCTGAAATCCTCCCAAGAGCACCATTCCACTGGCTCCTCAATCATCTCATGTTGAAGACAGATGCCTGAGGAAGGGTAATACCTTGCTGGCGATTCCTTTATCGTATTTTAGTTAAACCCCCTAGGTTTAGTGGAAATGAGCCAGAAACTCTTGAGCAGAGGTTTCTGGGAAAGAGAGGCACCATGAGAGGGGCAGGCTGGGTGGCAGAGATGGCTTCGCCATGCTCAGAACTATGTAACTTGGATGACAGAGAAGGGATTACCTTGCTCAGAGACACTGGTCTGAGGAGAGACAGCGCCAGCCAGACCTGGCCTGTGGTTCTGGCAAAGAGCTCTTTCTAGAGCCCGTTATAACTATGGGTCATTTTGTTCCTCACCTCAAGCCTTCTCTTTTCATGGAGAGTTCCTGCAGCTGGTTTAAATTTCTCCTTCAAGAAGAGGTGACCTTCTCCAGAAAGAGTTTAATGTGAGCTCTGTTGGAGTGGTCGTTAGACACCTTCTAAAGGGCTTCCGGGAGTCGGATGCTGAGGTAGCCTTCGGGGGAAGATAAACTCTAGGAAAACCCTTTCCCTGCTCCTGTGGAGTTCACAGAACTGTGGGCAACACAAAAAAAGTAACACTCAAAAGCTAAGGTACAGCTGCATGCAAGGGCTCTCTGGGAGCTATAGATGGGGTGCCTGTGGTCAGGAAGAAGTGGCTCCCAGCTCATCTTGGGGAAGGTCGGAGTGGGGGTGCATCAGCTGGAAACTGAAGACTGAGTGTGAGTTTGCTAAGCAGATAGATGAGTTGGGAATGAGGAGACATAGGGCTTTCTAGGTAGAGGGGACATCTTGGGTGGGAGGGGCACAGCCCTTCCAGAACCTGCAAATATGGCTGAGTCATGGTTCCTGATAGGGTGTGTTGAGGGGAGAGCCAAGAGCCAGGCCAGAGACGGGGGCTGGGCCAGGCCATAAAAGGCATTGAACATGACAACCCTAAAGGGTAGCCTTTTGACTTTACATCCTGAGGGAAACCACTGAAAAATTTTATTAGTCAATCACTGCTAACTGTCCAAAAAACAACCCCTAGCATCTTTTTTTTTTTTTAATGCTTAAATATTTTTGAGAGAGAGAGAGACAGAGCATAAGTGGGGGAGGGACAGAGAGGGAGGCAGACCCAGAATCTGAAGCAGCTCTAGGCTCTGAGCTGTCAGCGCAAAGCCAGATGCGGGGCTTGAACCCATGAACCATGCATGAGATCATGACCTGAGCTGAAGTTGGACTCTTAAGAGACTGAGCCACCCAGGCGCCCCAACCCCTAACATCTTAATGGCTTAACCTCAATAAAGTTTTTTTTAAAAATGTTTTTATTTATTTCTAGGAGAGAGAGAGAGAGACAGACAGCGTGAGCAGGGGAGGGTCAGAGAGAGAGGGAGTCACAGACTCTGAAACAGGCTCCAGGCTCTGAGCTGGCAGTCAGCACAGAGCCCGACGCGGGGCTCGAACCCACGAACCGTGAGATCATGACCTAAGTGAAAGTCGGACGCTTAACCGACTAAGCCACCCAGGCGCCCCAACCCCAATAAAGTTTTAACTCTCCCCCCGGAGGAAGGAAGAGAAAGACCGAGAAAGCCCACCAGCACTCTGTGCTCTCGTCCTGGAAGTGACGCCTGCAGTTGACAGCCACAGACGTTAGGAAGATGATGTGGCCTGATCTGTGATTTGGGATGGTCACTGAGAGCGGAGTAAAGAACAGGTGAAAGGGCGCGAGGGAGGCCCTTCCAATTACCCAGGGAGAGGGCCCTCCTGGCTCCCAAATTCTCTCCCGATTCAGGCTCTGAACGAAGAGGGGTGGAGACAGCAGTGAGGGGCCAACGATGGAGCAACAGGCAGTCAAAAGAGGGGGGGCGGCTCGAGTGAGCTGAGCGGCTGGATGGTGTTGGTGTTTCGCCCCTGGGCCCTCATGAGGGGTGAACTCTGACACGGTGGGGCTCGCGTCTCCTTCCGTCCGTGTCGTTGGCCCTGCGGAAGTCCTGCGCAAACATCTGTGGAGCGAGGGAGCAGTTGGTAAATGAGCCGTGGGTGTGAAGGAAGGCGCTTGGAAGTAGAAGGGGGCCGGACTGGGGACATCCCCGGGAAACATTTAATGGCCTGTCTTCCAAGGTAATAAAGTCTCTCTAGTGTTCCTAACCTTCGTTGCCACCTATTTGTATCTCTTAGGAGGAATGAACGCTGCCACATCAGAAGTACTGTCAGGTATTTGCAGAGGAAGCTTTTGCTCATTAACTTCTGCATATCTGTGCTCATTTTAATCCGGTGCCTGGCTGTGTTCCCATCGCCATCTTCCACTGGCGACAGTGTGGGAACACCAGTCCTCCCGCCCGGCCGCTGCTCTCCTGCTTGCCCTGCGGGATGACAGGCCCTTCCGCCAACCTAAGGGACAAAGGTCCCCAAGCTGGGGCCAGGGAGGATCCTGACCCAGGTTCTGGCTTCAACGTGGCTCCTGTCCGGATGATTTCGGGAAGTCATTCTGTGTCCCTGGGCCTCAGTTTCCTCTTCTGTTGGTCGGGTGCAGATTTTCAAACGATCTTCAAGCTCTGACATTTCCAGCTCCACAGGCGGGAAACGGAGTGTCCTAAGGGTACAGCGATTTTCAGAACCGTGCTTTTTCCACCTGGGGCAAGAATACTGGGAGGCTTATCTGGAGTTTCCAGAAGGCGGAGTGGGGCGCAGCAGCGCTCACCTGGGCTGCACATACTGACGGTTGTAGGGATTAAGTGCCGTCCTCCTTCTCTCACCGTTTTGGGAAATGGGTGAAAGCCACAGACTGTCTCCAGAGAAACATGTGACGCCCAGAACCAGGTACCCCAAACATAGCCCCTTTTACATTTAATTTCATGGGCTCATGGCCTCTCCAAAGTGCAGCTTGGGTCCCCTCATGCCACCTGCCTGTTTTTCTTTCCTAGTGGGTTCTTGGCTTTTTTTTTTTCTAACAAATTCTGTGCTTTCTTCTGAGCCAACCTATGGAAGAGGCTCAGGAGGCCAGAGGAAAGTCCTCAGAGGATTTTTCTCTCTGACCTCATGAAAGTCTGGATGAGTCCTCTCCAAAGAGAGGCAGAAAAATCACATCGGACAGATAAATCAGTGCAAATTTATACGGCAACAACTGAAGGCTGTTGATAGGTGAGGGGTCTGTGTGTGCATGTGTGTGTGTGTGTGTGAGACAGAGAGAGAGAGAGAGGGAGGGAGGGAGATGGGGGTGTATATGTATTGGCACTCCTTTTGGGATTCTCTACTTTTTTTAAATTAAGCTTTTTATTTTGAGATAATTGGAGATTCCCATGCAGTTGTAAAAAATAACACAGAGGAATCTCATGTCTCCTTCACCTAGTTTTCCCAGATGGCAATAGCATGCAAGACACTGATGTAGTCAAGATGTAGAATATTTCCATCACCCCACGGAGCCCTCCTGTTTCCCTTTTACAGTTACACCGGCTTCCCTCCCCTGTCTCCCTTCCCCGCTTAACCTCTGAAAATGACTCATCTGGTCTTCAGTTCTAGAATTCTCTCATTTCAAGAATGCTATACAAATGGAATAATGCAGTACGTATGTAACCTTTTGGGATTGGATTTTTTTTCACCCAGCACGATTCTCTTAAGATTTGATACCATTGATACCATCCATGTAGATACATGTAGCACAATCATTCTTCCTTTTTATTGCTCAGTAGTATTTCATGGTGTGAGAGTTTCACAGTTTGTTCAACCAGTCACCTGCTGAAAGACATTTGGATTCCTCTTTGACTCGTGAATTATTTAGAGTAGATTTGTTTGTTTCTAGATGTGTAGAGGTTTGCCTGTTATCTTGGTGTTATTGATTTCAAGTTTGATTTCACTGAGGTCAGAGGACCCACTCTGTGGGGTGTAAATTTTTCTAAATTCATTGACGTTTGTTTTATGGCCCAGGATATAGTCTGTCTTGGTGTATTTTCTATCGGCACTTGAGAAGAATGTGCATATTGGGCTTGTTGGGTGGAGTATTCTAAAATGTTGATTAGATTTTGTTGGTTGATAGTTGCTCTTATTCTATATCCTTGCTGATTATCTAGTTGTTTTATTAATTTTTGAGAGTGGAGTGTTGAAGTCTGCAAATATAATTGTAGCTTTATCATCAGTTGACCCTTTAACAACATGGATCTGAACTGTGTACATCCACTCACATGCTTTTCTTTTTTTTTTTGATAAATACTGTGAGTGTATTTTCTCTTCCTTATGATTTTCTTAAAACATTTTCTTTTCTCTAGATTACTGTTTTTTAATGTTTATTTTTTGAGATAGAGAGAGAGGGAGAGAGACAGAGGATGAGTGGGGGAGAGTGAGGGAGACACAGAATCCGAAGCGGGCTTCAGGCTCTGAGCTGTCAGCACAGAGCCAGATGCAGGGCTCAAACCCATGAACTGTGAGATCATGACTTGAGCCAAAGTTGGATACTTAAGCAACTGAGCCACCCAGACGTCTCTCTCTAGCTTACCTTAAGAATATAGTGTATGATGGATGCCTGGGTGGCTCAATAGTTTAAGTGTCCAACTCTTGATTTCAGCTCAGGTCATGATCTCATGGTCCATGAGACTGAGCCCAGAGTCGGGCTCTGTGCTGATAACATGGAGCCTGCTTGGGATTCTCTCCCTCGACCTCTCTGCCCCTCTCCTACATGCACACTCTCTCTCTTTCTCAAAATAAATAAACATTAAAAAAAGAGAATACAGTGTATGATACATATAGCATACAAAATATGTGTTAATGAACTGTTGATGTTATTGGTAAGGCTATTAGTAGTTTAGTTTTGGGGGAGTCAAAACTTATACATGGATTTAGACTATTTGGGAATTGGTACCCCTAACCTCTAAATTTTGAAGGGTCAATTGTATTTTTCTTTTCAGTTATATTAGGTTTTGATTCACATATTTTGTGTCTTTATTGTTTGGTTTATGAGCATTTAGGATTCCTATGTCTTTCTGGTGGATTGACCCTTTATCATTATATAATAACCCTCTTTGTCTTTCATGACTTTTTTGCTCTAACATCTACTTCCGCTCATATTGATATAACCACTCATGCTTTCTTTTGATTAGCGTTTTCACGATATATATTTTTTCATCCTTTTACTAACCTGCTTATATCATTAGAGTTGAAGTGAATTTCTTATAGACAGCATATACTGAGTCATGTTTTTTAATTGGAGTCTTTAGATTATTTACATTTAATGTAATTATTGATATGTCCAGGCTTCATTTCATTTAAAAAATTTCATTTTTTAAAAGTTTATTTTGAGAGAGAGAGAGCGAGTGAGAACATGCGCATGTGCACAGTGGGGAGGGGGCAGGGAGATAGGGAGAGAGAGAATCCCAAGCAGGCTCTGTGCTATCAGCAGAGAGCCCCAGTGTGGGGCTCAAACCCATGAACCATGTGTAAGATCATGACCTGAGCCAAAATCAAGAGTTGGACACTTAACCAGCTGAGTCACCCAGGCGCCCCTACAATTTCATAGTTATGTTTTCTCTTCTTTCTATCTTTTGTTTTTGTTTTCCTTTTCCTGCATTCTTGTGAGCGACTTAAGCAACTTTTAGAATTCTACCTTCACTTATCTGTAGCATTTTTTGGGTTTTTTTTTTTTTTGTGTGTAGTTTTTTCAGTGGTTGTTCTACATAATACATTACGTGTGCATAACTTACCCCAGCCTGCTGGTGTCATCATTTTACAGATTCCAATGAAATGTAGAAACCTCACTTCCTGTTAAATCTTCTTATTTTCCTCCTGTTTATAATGTAATCGCATTTTCTCTACATACATTTAGAACCATATCAGTGTTAGATTTTTTGCTTCAACTGTCAAATATAATTTAGAAATTCAAAAGGGAAGTAAGGTTTGTTTTATTAACCTATACTTTAGCTTAGCATGTTTCTTCCTTCCTGATGTTCCATGATTTTCTCTTTCATTGTTTATTTTCGGGTAGCTGTTCTTTTGGAGGTAGGCCTGTTAGCAGAACATTTTCTTCATTCTCTTTCATCTTAGAATGACTTGATTTTCTCCTCGTTCCTGAAAGGTATTTTCAGTGGTTAGAGGATTCTGGGTGGATAGTTCTTTCCACACTTGAAATATAACGTTCTACTTCTCTTTGGCTTCCATGGTTTCGGATGAGAAATCTGATGTCTTTCTTATTGTTTTTCCCCCATAGGTAGGTGTCGTTTCTCTCTGACTGCTTTCAAGATTTCTTCTTTGTCTTTAATTCCAGACGTTTGACTGTAATATGTATTGATGTGGATTTCTTCGAAATTCACTTAGCTTCTTGAGTCTGTAGGTTTATGTCTTTTCCCAAATTGGGGAGCTTTTCAACTCTTGAATAGCATTTCAGCCTGCCTCCTTTCTCCTCTCCTTCTGGGACTCTGTTGACAGGAATGTTCGATCATTGTTATAGTACCACAACTTCTGGGGGCTTTGTTTGTTTCTCAATCTATTTACTCTCTATTTTTTATACTGGGTTTTAAAAACATATGTATTATTAATTATTAAACCTTTGTATTCTTTTTTATTATGGTTATATTTTATTTATTGAGTATTAATTAACTTTTCATTGCTCCCTTGTACAGATTACTGAGTCTTTCCTCTGTCTTCTTGATTGTGTTGTTGAGTCAACCCATTGGTTTTTTGCATTTCAGTTATTGTGCTTTTCAGTTCTAACATTTCCACTGGCTCTTCTTTATATCTTATATTTCTTTGCAAGACTTTGTTTTCTCTCATTGGCTTCAAACGTATTCGCAGTTGCTTTGTGAAGCATTTTTATGGTGCTTGCTTTAATATCTTTGTCAGATAATTCTAACATCTCTGGCTTCTTGGAGTTGGTCTCTATTGATTGTATTTTTTCTTCCATTTGAGATCTTCCTGATTCATGTTATGATGAGTGAGTGATTTGTGATGAAGCACTGGACATTTTGGGTAATATTTTTGAGACCTCTGGATCCTACTTCAATCTCCCACTTTAGATGGCTTTTTTTGGGGTTTGGGGGAGGTTGGGGGCATTGCTTCATTCCTGCCAGGTGAGGGTTGCCCTCCGGGTATCCCACCTGGCCTCCACAAATCCCCGCTGGGTGAGGAAGGAATGCCCAGTTACTGTTCCCCATGTGACCTCCACTGACACCATGGGGGCTGAGGGTGGCCTCCTCACTGCTGAGAAATAGTGAAAATCCTGAGTCTCCGTCAGGCCTCCTCTGACACCACTCCAGCAGGGATAGGTAAGGGTGCCTCTTCGCTGCTGAGTGGGAGTAAAAGTCAAGGCTCTGCACTTGGCCTTTGCTGGCATGGATGGGAGTGGGTCCCCAGTGTTCCTGCAATGTTTGTCTGGATTAGAGCAGTTACTGTCTAGAAATGTCTTTGTAGGCTGCCCCTGTCCTAGGGTTTTGACCGGAAAGAATAGGCTTTTGTTGGGACTTTTTTTGTCTGTGCCCATTGATATTTCCAGGTTGCCTGCTTCTTCAGCTCCAAATCTGGGCTATATGAGACCAAGAGAAAACCCAGGAACCTCACCATCCTCTCGTGACTCAGGTCCCAAAGTTTCTAGCCAGTTGCTTCTCTTGACCTTGCGGATTCACACTGTGTTTGCTTTATGTGTAATGCCTTGTGTTTCCAGTTGTGCTTACACAGTGGCATGGGTGTAAAATACATTTCTTCCATCTTCCTAGATGTGGATGTTCTCTTTACTTCATTTTCTTTATTACTTTTTAGAATTGTGGAGAATGTAGTACAGGTACTTGGGGGAAGTTCTAAACAGTACAAAAGGGATACAGTGAAGTTTCCTTTCACCACCATGCCCTGGCGTGGCCACACGCTCTTTCACCAGAAGCAGCCAGTGTTGCCCTTGCCCTTGGGTCCTTCTCAAGAGAATCTGTGCGTGTGTGCATGTATGTGTGTGTGTGTGTGTGTGTGTGTGTGTGTGTGTGTGTGTTCTCTACCCATACCTGGTACTGTCACCAATTTAAACCTCCACCAAGCATGGATGGGTGTGGTTATACACACTCTGGCTCAGCAGCACTGTGTATGTTTAAGCAAATTTGCTAACCTGATGTATGAGAAACCATATCTCGTAGTTTTAATTTGCATTTCCTACAAATTAATGAATGTGGATGAGCATCATTTCAGATGTGTGAAATGCATTTGTGTTTCCTGCTTTGTGGACTGACAATTTAATTTCCTCTTTTTTTTAAAATTTTTTTTAATGTTTTATTTATTTCTAGGTGAGAGAGAGAGACAGCATGAGGAGGGGAGGGTCAGAGAGAGAGGGAGTCACAGACTGAAACAGGCTCCAGGCTCTGAGCTGGCAGTCAGCACAGAGCCCGATGCGGGGCTCGAACCCACGAACCGTGAGATCATGACCTAAGCGAAAGTCAGATGCTTAACCGACTAAGCCACCCAGGTGCCCCTAATTTCCTCTTTATTGTACATTTCTCTCTTGGGCACATGCACGTTATTTATGAAGTAAGGAAATTAGCCCTATGTCTGCCATATATGTCACAAATATTTTTCCTATTTTTTTCATTTTTAAAAATTTTTTGAATGTATTTTATTTTCTGATGTTTGACACTTAAAAATTTTGAACTCAGATATAGCCTTTAAAAAATATATGACATTTGGATTTGGGTCATGCTTTGAAAGTCCTTCTTATTTCAAGATTAATACAAACATTCTCCTGAATTTTTCTTCTAGCTCTTTCCACAGTTTCTTCTTTATTAATTTCTTGTTTAAATCCTTGCTACACATGATTCACAATTTTTTTTTTCCCAGATGATTCTTAAGTTGTCTCAACACAATTAGTTGAAAAGTCTGTCTCGTCCCCAGTGGGTTGAAATGCCACCTTGATTTATTGTGGGTCTTCTCTGTGTAGGTGCTTATCTGCCTTGTCAGCAAATTGCAGGTGGCAGCTGGTGGCCTGTGGAGGGGGGGGGGGGTGGTATGCTGTGCTGAGGTAATCTTGGAGCCATCTGTAAGAAAGGAACACTTTTATAAAGGGGTAAGGAGGAAGCATGTCGGCTCTGCCTCACATTGGACTGCTCTTGTGGCCTGATCTCATGAAAGTGGGCTGAGTCTGTGGCTGGGATATTGTGCAACTCTCTTGCCCCCTGATGGTAGGAGGTCCTTCCGTTCCTCTCATGAGCCCATAGGTCCTACTATTTTCTGAGATCTCTCCTACATCCAGCCTTCATTCCTGTTCCCCTCTTTTGTCCCTGACACCTGTTCACTTCAGGACTTCACTGTTATAGCCTATCTTTGGAGCACCCTTCTGTATGTTTGTATCTCTTGCCAAACACATCACCTCAAGCCTAGTTATTTAAAACAACACACATGTGTTAGTCCACAGATTGCTATTTCTGAGGGCTAGGAATCCCAACACAGAGTTGCTAGGTTGGGCCTTACAGTCTCTCATGGGGCTGCAATCCAAGTGTCATTTGCCTTGGTTGGGTTGGGTTCTCATCTGGAGGCTCAACTGGGGAAGGATCCATTTTCCTTCTCAGGTGATTATTGTCAGCATTCAGTTCCTTGTGGCTGGAGGATTCATGGCATCTCACTTCTTCTGAGACAAAAGGGAGAAAGAAAGCATCTAGTGCCAGTCTAGAAGCAAGACGGGTGGAGTTTTCTATAAAGTAATGTGATAACAGCCCACCACCTCTGCCGTATTGTATTGGTTAGAAGTCAATCACAGTTCCCACCCACCCTCAAAGGAAGGGTCTTACTTTTATGTATGACCTCTAGAGGCAGGGCTTGCAGGCACCTGTAGAGTCTGCCTGTCCCAGTGGCTGTCCTTCCTTAGGCTCTCTCCTGTCTAGTCCACACTGCATCATGGAGTCAGATTAATTTTCCCAAAGTACAGCTCTGACTTCACCAGTCTTCCTTTCAGAAGCCTTACTTAAAATCCAGAAATTGTTACATTAGCAGTCGGGACTCCCTCTAAGAGCTGACTAGCAGTTATCTGTCACAATGGCCAGAGTACACAGCCTTTGACCCAGACTTTATCCCAGAACTGTCCTCCCCCATGGGTGATACAATGACTGCACAAGTGTAATCGCTGCAGAACTATTTGGAAGAGCAAAACATTGGAGACAACCTAAGCGGAAGGCCTGGCTAAGTCCGTAGCAGAACAGCCAGCAGTGAAATACTACACAGCCACAAAGATGAATGAAGCAGCTCTTTAGAAACTCATGTAAGTGGGATCCTCGCCAGTGGCTTCCCAGGTGTGGTCCTAGACCAGCCGTGGCAGCAGCACCTGGAAATGTGTCAGAAATGTACCTTTTCAGGCCTCACCCCCAAGTTGCTGAATCACACAGTAGAGTGGGTATGAGCAATCTGGGTGTTAGCAAGCCAGCCAGGGAATTCTGGTGCATGCTCCATTTTGCGGACTACTGGTTTACAATATTTGTATTTCAGCAGAAAAGGGTAAAAGGTGTATACGATAGACTACTATTTTTGTGCGAAAGGTATAAATTTACTTGAATGTGCATAAAATATCTCTGTAAGGGTACGTAAGAAGTGCCTGACATTGGTTGCCTTTGAGACGGGGGATAGGACAGCTGGGCGGGCACAGGGATGGAAAGGTGACTTTTTGTTGTATATCCGTTTGCACCTTTTGCATGGAAAGCATTTAATGTGTTACTTCTTTAAAATGCTAAAATACAAAAGCTCCCATCAATCAGACCTCAGCCTCCCTCGTTAGCTTTCTCCTTCACCTCTCATGTGGCTTCTTCACAAGGGTCAAACTTGTCTCTTCACTGTCCCTTGTGCTTAGGTCGCATTTCCTGGTCACAGGCCTTTGCTTAATTCTGTGCCCACATCCGGAATCCTCTTTACTCTTCTCTGCATAATCAAAGCCAACTCAAAGGTCAGACCCAGATGCTGCCTCCCATGGGATGTTTACCGGACCCCTCCTTGCAGTCAGGATTAATCAGCCCTTCTCCTGGGCTCCCCAGACTGTGCCTCTGTATTGCTTGTCGCACAACTGTCTTCTTTAATAGATGGTCAGCTCTCTGCAGGCAGAGACTTGGCAATGATGTTGATGGGCAACATCACTGTGTGCCCAGCACCTGCACAGTTTGCCCATTGATATCTTCAACGAACAATTGAGTGATCAAGTGAATGAAGAACATAGAGATGGAGACACGGAGACACAGGGTGGCATGGACAGTGAACAGCCCTAAGGAGTGGTAATGTCCCGGGGAGGGGAAGAATGGATCGGGGTGGGAAGGATGGGGAGAGACTACAGTGATGGCTGGGTTTCCACCGGGTTCAGTTTGGGGCTGGGCTGAGCCATCATCAGTGCTCTGTGGGGTGAGGTTGGGGGGACACCCTTCACCTGGGAGCATGTGGGATTTATTTAATTTTATTGGGTGGGCGGGGGAGAGTTCTTTTCAAAGGGCAGATGTGCTGTTGCGGGTCTTAAAGAGACCGCACACAGGCTGGAAAGGGGTGGGCTGCCCTACCAGGGGAGTGTTTTCTGATTAAAACTAAGTCAGGGTGAAGCTATTTTTTAATATTAAAAAGAATATGCGCCCCCATGGCCATGCCGTCCCAACCTCCCTCCATCTCGAGAAAACATCTGACATTTCCTGCACATTTTAACTTTCTAACCAAATAATGAAATAATCATATTGGCTCCTCAGTCACAGGATTCATTTTCTCTCATTCCTGGGCTTCAAAATTCATCTCATATTTTAATCTGTTTTGAGCTCTTTTCAATTGCCTCGGAGATCGAGCCAAAGGTTCCCTGAACTCCTGTTGCCTGGAGTTGTTTGGTTTCAGTTCCTGTGGGGTATTTGCTTTAATAACGTGGTTGGTCCCGCAGCAGCGGCAGAAATTCTGGGGGGTGGGGGGTATCCTGGCGGGCGGGGCTGGCCTCACACTCCTTGGCTCCTTGACAGTAAATTAACATCCAAATTCGGGCTCTGGGGATCCTCACTTTCTGTCTCCTAGAATATACCCTCCTTTCTCAATTGTATTCATGCTTAAAATCCCAATTTACTGCAGAAATTCTCTCTCAGCTGCTCTAGGCCGAGGGTCCTGTCTTCCCCCGGGGAATCGAGGAAACACAAAAGCACAGTAGTGATAACAACTAGCAGGTTTCTGAGCCTAAATATCTTTTAGACACGCGCTGAGCACTTTATGTGGATTAATTCATTCTGTCTCATGCTCCCTGTAAGGTCTTATTAGCTCCCCATTATTCTGATGAGTAGATTGAGGCACAGAGATTAAGTAATTTGTCCAAGAGCTGGAATACACCTAAGATGAGTTTCAAGCAGTTTAACTCTTCATCTTCTTGTTTTGTGTGTGCCAGTCACAGCTCAGGGCGGGCCCTCAGGGTGGGCGTCGCACACTTCTAGGTGCTGTGCAAGGTACCACGTCATCCTAAGTGCTTGTGGGTTGTTGGAATTCCTTGTCTCATGAGAGACCAGAGACGGGCGCTGTCATACAGAGGGGCAGAGAGCCTTCTGCACCTTCCTTAGAGCCAAAAGGCTGATTTGGGTGTGGTGAGTGGAGATGCCTGAAATTTACCCATGGTCCTAATTTTATTTATTTTTTATTAAGAAAATATTTTGAATATTTATATATTTTTGAAGGGACAGAGACAGAGCATGAGCAGGGGAGGAACAGAGAAAGAGGGAGACATAGAATCCGAAGCAGGCTCCAGGCTCTGAGCTGTCAGCACACAGCCTAACGCGAGGCTCGAACTCACAAACCATGAGATTGTGACCTGAGACAAAGTTAGATGCTTAACCGACTGAGCCACCCAGGTGCCCCCAATGGGTTTTTTTTAGATGGAAAGTGTTAGGGTGACTCGGTGATGCAGGTGACATGGCTTCTCTGTGGGGCTTGAATCCTGTGTGTATCGTAAGACTGTGGCAGAGAACCTTCAAGAAGCACCGTGTGGCCAGAAGGGGAAGAGAGCTCGCTGGAAACGGACCCCCCTGGCAAATGAGGGAGACCCATATGCGGGAAGGCCTTGGCAATAGGTAAGGACCAGAGGTGGCCCTCTGTCCCAGGGCTTCCCTCTGGCAGTGGGGTCCTCATCCTCCAGCTCTCCAGCCGGGCTTTGTTCTGTAAAGATGGTGGCCTTGGGGCAAGCGTCTCCCATCTTTGAGCCTCAGTCACCTTCTCTGTAAAAGGGGGAGAAGTACCCAAATCTACCTTCTCTTTCCCTGTGGCAGAGCTTTGGGAACGTGAAATGGGAGTGAGCCCCTCAGGGACAAATGCTTCATGACTGGCAGTCCTGGAATTAAGGGATGGGGGCAGTTTCTCCCTGTTTTTTCCCTCCCCACGTCCTGGCCATTGGCCTTGTGTGTTTGACCAGACTCACGGAATCTGCGTAGCTTCCCGTCATCCCTCCCTCCCCCTGGCTCCTCCCATGAGCCCTCCTGGGATGTCTTGTCCTCCACATCAGGGTTCTGGGCCCTCCCTGGGCAGGCCCCCTTGATGCCTCCACCCAAGAGTTTCTGACCCCTCCCACCCTGGTTCTGGGCTTGGTATGTCTTTGAAGACTTCCCAGGGGGTTCCGGTGTGCCCTGGGTCAAGGCCCACTCTCTTTGGCATAACAAAGGGCATGCATGAGTGGAGAGAAGATCCATCAGAGCCACAAGGGCAGCATATATACCTAGAAAATTATTTTTAAAAATGCTTATTCGATACTCTGATATGTTTTAGGCTTGATACTGGATGTGTTTTCCAAGGTCATAGAAAACTGAAGAAGTGCGTTAAGATTTTTATGTTGAGCAAAATGCCGTAGGTGTGAGTTCGCATGAATCCCCTCTGGGATCTGAGCGCTGAGAGCCTGGGGAAGCTGGGAGGCAGAGGACTAGAACCCGGAAGCCTGGTTGCCAAGGCTGGCTGCGTCAATGTACTCGCTCCGTGAGTTTGGGGAGGCCGCCTACCCTCTCTGATCTCAGCTTCCTCATCTGTCACGTGGGAACATGAGTGCCTGTCACAGAACACTTGTGAGGAACGAGTGAGATCATTCACTAAAACGTTTTGAGAAACCAAGGCTTCTATCCACAGGAAAATATTGCCTGAAAACAGTTGTACTCTGCATTCTGTCAACTGTCTCTCTGGATGCCGTCCCTGAGGAGTTTGGCCTGACACGAGGAGACCAGATGTCCCAAATTCCTGGTCTCGTGCCCACCATGTGCATTCCAGACCTCATCCGCTCTTGGCGCCCCTGACCAGTTCCCTTCCCCCCAACTCCTGTCTTCAAATTTCATCGCCCTCCACTGGCTTCTTCCCCTCAGGATGGAAGCATACTTGTTTCACCTACAGTACAAATAAAACACACCTGTGACCTCCCCCTCCCGCCTCCACCCTTCTCCCCCTGCCTCACAACCCGGTTTCTAGAACATGCAGCTCTTGTGGAGATGTCTGTTTTTCTCACCCCCTTTCATCTCCCCCAGAGGCCACCAGTGACCCCTGGCCACCAGCTCTATCTGTGTCTACCCGAGGTCTCTGCAGTGTGTGTCCTGTGGACCACACCTTTCAGAACACTTTCCTTTCTCAAGCTCCTTCTCATCCTCCCTTGCCCTTTCACCCTGACCTTTGGCTGCCCACCTGGTCCTGGGGCTTCTGCTTCTGAAATGTTTGTCAAAGCCGTGGCTTCCCCTCAGCGCCCATGACCCCATCCTTGCTTCGGTCGTTCCTCCCTCACCTGGGCTAGTTAGTGGTCCAGCCTCTTAAGGTATCCTGACCTCCCTTCCCTGGCTCCCGTTGTCCCCCAGGGTCACATCCAACACGAAGCCCTTTGTGACTTGGCCCCTGCCTATATCTCCAGGCTCATCTCTTCCAGCTCTCCCTTCCACATTTGCATCCATTCCATGGACGTGTCATGGTGGGTCGTGACTGTGATTTTCCACGCTCTGTCCCTCCCAAATGCTCCCTGCCCACCACTCACCCAACCACATGCTAGAGCAGGATTCATTTAATAAATCCCAGCTCAAGATCAGATCCATCAAGGAGCCCCTCCTGGTCTCTACATTCCATTCCCGAGCGGGGTTAGTCTTGCCTTGCCTTGCCCTGGGCCATCGCGGCTCAGGGATGCTGCTTTTAGAGCTCACCTCCCACTGTGTGATGCAGGCAAGCTGTTGCCTCCAAAGGACCTAGGAGTTCACTGAGAGAAGAGTTCACGGCTGGTGCTGCCTCCTCAAGCTCTCACCCTCAAACTGGTGGAGCTAAGGTGCAGAGTTGGCACTCAACAAATGTTTGTAGAATTGAGTTGATTGATCTGCAAGGGACTACTCAAAGCATCTTGATGGGCCATGGTGACTTCTGGATGCTCAAGGAAAGGTCCGTTTAGCTTCATATTGTTTGGAAAAGCAGTTAACCCCACATGGGGTCTATTGCTAATTCACGGTTAGCTAGAGTGTTGAGATTTCCAGACTCCCCCGTGTCCTGATTTCAGCAGACAGCAGGAGCTTCCTCCACGAAGGCTCCATTCATGAACAATTCTAGATAGGCACACATCTTAGGATGTATCGTTGGCCCCTGGAAGGAGCCAGAACACTCCAGCTCTGAGCCAGGGAGACGCTCCAGTGCCCTGTGTGCTTTTTTGGGTTCTTTTTTCTGGGTGTAAATCCCTCTCCTGATAAGCACCCCAGAAGGACAGTGGTCTCTGGTCTCTGGCCTCTCTCTGAGCCTGCCCCCCAAACCTGTCCCGCCTTGGCATGTATGATTTCTTGTTCTTGTTTAGCACCACCCATGGCTTCCTTTCCAGTTCTACCCCACCTTGATCTCTTTGGGCAAAAGGTAAAGGATGGTTTGTTAAAGTCACAAAGCATCCTTGTAGAACCGATTTGGTCAGCTTTTGATGGGCTTTCAAGGGGCCAAACTCGCAGGGCAGGTCTTCCCTGGCCTCCTTTCATGCCCTTGATCTGTTGGAAGGTCCAACGGTTGTTAAATTCATTCTTGAAATTTCCCTTTGTGCATCCTGCCTTCTCACTCCCACAGGGGCATCTGGTGACCGTCATATTGCCATCCGTCTAAAACCTTTACTTTGAACCTGCCGTGATATCTAAAAATGTGTAATGTCATACATTAGAATGTTGTTACTCATTGTGAGACTGTACCGTTCTATATTGTAATAACGTCCCCAGTCATTTTCTTTGAAAATCATGTTTTGATCGTCTTTATAGTTCCCTTTGTCTACCTGTGATCTGAAAGCTTTCTTTCATCCTGGGGTGAAATGACAAATAAGGGGAGGAAGTGTGGCCCCCCCAACCAGGGAGGGAAAGGGAGGAAGGTCTGCCGGAGGAATGTCGGGCGCCAGCACTGGGTGGCTGTGGGTGTGCGTTTGCGGGGACAGTGTCCTCTGGCCCTTGGGAGTATTGTCCTCCCTGTGCTCTTTGCTGTGGGGTGGGGCCACGAGACGAGTTCCGGCCATTAGGTGGTGAGGGGTGGACCAGGTTTCACTTCCAGGCTGCAGCATGAGCCCTCCATTAGAGATGGTGGCCCCTGCATCAGCTTGAACCCTGAGTGACAGCCACAAGCATGGTACAGTGGCTGGTCATGGCTACTGCGGCATAACCTAGTCCATACTGGCGGGCACAGGAATGGGTTCTGTGCAAAATATGCAAATAAAAAGGTTGGAGTGGCAGTGGACACGTACTGTGGACGTGAAATACACTTTGGTTGTCTTAGGCCCCCTGAGATCTCTTGAGTTGTTTGCTTTACCAGCCTACCTGGTGAATCCCAGGGAGGCGGGGAGGGCCCCCTCAGGCTGGTTGGAGCAAAGTTTGACTATTGATGAGAACTTCCTGGCCGCCCCAGCCCCCACCTCCAGAGCTCCTCATTTTGGCAGTCACCTTCTGTGCTACTGGGTAAGGCCAGGCCTGGTTACTGCACTGCCTGGGGCACCTGGTGAGGATTCCCTGGGCCCTGAGACCCCACACACTGAGCTGGCTTTTTCTCCTCAGAGCTCTTCTTTGTCTCTGTTTCATTGTCACCTTTTGTATGTGTCAGCATCAGGGCTCTTGAGAGACAGAGGTGAGAAAGTGTGAGCACCGTGTCCCATTTCCCAGCTGTGTTTCTCTGGGAGTGGGGGCGGGAGTTGGCTCTGAGCGGAATTAACAAGAAGGTGAAGTTTGTCCTTGTGACACTATCCCATCCCCACCCAGCCTCTACCACCCCCCCCACCCCCGCCCCCATTGCTCTGGTCCCCTCTCCACCTGTTTTGCAGGTGGCTGTTTGCTTTGCATCAGGATGTATACGTTCTCTCTCCCCTGTGGGACCGACCTTCCAGTGTGTTTCAAGGTGACAGTCTGGTGATTTGGTGGATTAATCTCCGTACATACGCTAATGGAAGAGTGCGGGCTGCTTGGGGGGTTATTCTTTCCTTCAGCCAGTTATTGAGGCTCCTGTGTGCCCAGCTCTGAGCTCTAAGCACTAAGGGGGACTGGTGATGACTATGACCTGGCCCTGCCTCAGGGCCTTTGCAATTCAGAGGGGGAGGGGCAGGGCTGAGCAGGTAGTGTTTAGAAGTGTGGTGTAGGGTGACGTGTGTTAGGACTGTGGGTAACATCCACGCTGTGAGTGCTATGGGGGCCGAGACAGGGAGACTAGTGCTCTCTGCTCGGGAATAGTTGGGGAAAACTAAGTCACAACCCTGGGCCTCAGTTTCCCCATCTGACAAATAAGGAATGTGGCTCACTGACTGCTTTACAGATTGCCAATGATAAGAGATACCAGAGGAGCACCTGGCTCAGTCGGTTAAGCGCCCGACTTCGGCTCAGGTCATGATCTCACGGTTCATGAGTTCAAGCCCCACACTGGGTTTGCTGCTGTCAGCACAGAGCCCAGTTCAGATCCTTTGCCCCTTTCTCTTTGCCCCTCCCCTGCTTGTGCTCTCTCAGAAATAAATAAAAAATGTTAAAAAAAAAAAAGTTACCAGAGAGACTAGTTCATCACCAGGATTCCCAGGCCCTTCCTCCAGGTCCAGATGCTGTGAGTCCGGAGTGGGGGCTCGGAACTGCCCCCACTCCCAGTTCTGCCTCAGGAGATGGGATGCTGAAGGCTTAGGCTTGGCAGGCTGTGAACGGCGTGGGAACTTGGAGGGGGGCCTTCCTGACGGCCCAGCACTTGGTAGGGACACTGGGGGACAGGGACATTGTTACAGCTAGCTGCTTGCTGAGCAGGAGCAGGGCAAAGATGGAGGGGCCAGAGACCGCCAGGCTGCTGGGTGGTGCATTGTGTGCGCAGCCTTAGCACGGTGTAGATGAGGCCTTGGGCTGCCGGGAGGCTTTCTGAGCGAATTCGCTTCGTGATTCTTTGGAGCAACTGCGAGAGCTGGGTCTCCACAAGAGACCAGTGCCATGGGCAGCCTCCCACGGGCCTGCCCCCTTCCTCTTCGGAAAACCCTGCTAATCAATTCAGCAGGCCCAGCAGGGAGGCTGAGGATCCTGTACCTCGGTGGCTCTCACACTTCCTGGGTGTCAGAATTGCCTCCAGCTTCTCAAAAGGGTGCCAGGGCCACCTCCAGAGTGTCTGATTCCAGAGTTTGGGAGGGCGGCGGTGGGCAGGGAACTTGCATTCCTAAGGGGTTACCGGGGCTACGCTGCCCTGGTCCTTGGACCACGCTTGGAAAGCCAATGCCAGATTCTTGGCCCGCTAGCCCGGGTGTGGGGGTGCTTTCTACAGACTCAGGACCCAGTCACTACCCTGGGGCCCTTACACTCTCACTGGGGACCTACTTACTCACCCAGATCAAGAGAATATGGGGTGGTGAATGTCAGAGTCCTAAAGTGCACCTGGGGCACCTAGGTGGCTCAGTTGGTTAAGCGTCTGACTTTGGCTCAGGTCATGATCTTGTGGTTTGTGAGTTCAAGCCCCGTGTCAGGGTTTGTGCTGGCAGCTGAGAGCCTGGAGCCTGCTTCATATTCTGTGTCTCCCTCTCTCTGCCCCTCCTCTGCTCACACTCTGTCTCTCTCTCTCTCAAAAATAAACTTTAAAAAATCTAAAAAAAATAATAAAGTGCACCAAGGACAGAAGCATGGAGGAAGTTGGGGAGAGGGAGTGTGCAGTGGTCAGGGGAGGCCTCCTGGGACAGAGAGGCCGTACGGGTGGGCAGGCCTGGAGTACTGTGCCGTGCACTGCATGCCCATGATCTCAGATGGGAGCGCATCTCCTTCAGGGAGGGGCTGGCGTGCATGGGCCCAGACAAAGAAGCCCAGAGTAGGCCTGGGGACAGGGAGGAAGCCAGTGGCCAAGGTGGGTTCTCACTCAGGGCAGGAAGGAGCTGAGGCTTTATAGGAGCAGACCCCGTGGAAGGCCCAAAACGCTTCAGTGAGGAACTCAGGCTTCCTTCCATGATGAACTGGGAACAAATCAACCGCAGCTTGGTCCCCCAAAGCAGACATCTGGAAAGGGACTGTGTCACATTTTGAAAACCACATTCGCCATCGTAGCTCGTGGCCAGTCCGTGTGGCATGATCTCGAGGCTGCATCTCAGAGATGTCTCTGTTGTTACCTCTCCCCCACCACCCTATTTCTCCCCCCTAGTTCTTGAAATATCACCATTAGAGATTATATCCTTGTGTTCAAAAATACCACCCTCTCCAAAAGGCTCATGGTATGAACCAGGAATGATCAAGAAGGAAAGAAAGTCACCCGAGCACGCTCTCTGCTAGGTCCCCCTAGAGGTTTACAAGGCAGTCTGCTCTCGGGGCACCAGTAGGCAAGACAAATAGGACTAGACTCGGATATGTCTGGAGGCAGGGGGGCGGTGTGGAGGCTAGGTGTGGTAGAGGTGGAGTATCGCACTTTGCATCAGGGAGGAAGCAGGAGACACAGTGCACACCGGGAAAGCCCTCTGAGACTGGTCAACAAGAATGTTCTGGATGGGATGAGGCCAGAGGGGCCTGGATGCCCGTGACATAGGAGGTGTGGATGGGGGCCCACAATAGCTCAGCCCATTTCCCTTCATTTCTGAGGAACACAGAGAGGAGTGCACTGCCCTATTTCTGACCACCTCCACCTACCAGCCTTCTCCTTTCTGGCTTAACTGGCTAATAGGTTGGAATTGGTGCTAGATCTGCAGTCGGGAAGCAGGAAATAGCTGTGCCTCTCAAGCCACCTTCCAAGTCCATTAGACAAGTGTGCTCTGCAACTGTGTGAAAGAGGAACTCCACTGTGATTGTATTTGGGGATGATGAGTGACAGCTCACTCTCAGGTGAGTCCCTCAGCCGGGTGATTAACCACCTTCGCATTTTCCCATTGCAAAGTCAAGTTTTCCCATATCAGATGGTCCCCGGAAGGGAGAACAGGGTCTACAGCGCACGTAACGTTCCAACAAAAAACCGTGATGAGCCAACACATCGTTAATTGTGTTCATGTTGAGATGGGGCATGTCAGCCGAAAACACCTGTTTATTTAAATGGGCCTCAGAGGGAGATAGCGTTTTGCCCACAGGTGTGAACCACACAGGTGGATTCCCAGGCAGTCCCGCCCCAGACGATGCTGTTGTGGGGTGACAGTATCTGAGAAACAGGAGTCTGATTCCGGCTATCAGTTGAATATGTTTTGTTCCACATAATTCACCAGCGGAAGGAAAAATTGGGAGGCCTAGGAGGTGGCTTGAAGTGCAGAGAAAGCCTTTTGGGTGCGTGTGTGTGGAATAAGAGGCCCCGCACCGGGCCTCTGTCCCCACCTCTCCCACCCATGCTGTGAAGGAAAGTGCAAGAGTAGTCCTTGGACCTGACCCCTTCCAGGCCGTGAGATGGCTGTGGGCAGGACACATAACATGCCCTTCCTCCTCTGTGCTGACTCTGACCTGCCGTTGCCAGGGGTCACGGAGAAGACACGCACAGAGCTGGGAGCCAGTAGATGCTCTCTCCATATAGGCCGGCCCCGCCCAGCAATCCCTGTTGTCACAAAGGGCCGCTGCCCTTCTAGAAAAATCTGACTGCCTGATCCTGGAGAGGCCTAGATTAGGGTCACTGCATGGTTTTTAACATCAAGGATATGAGGAATTAGAGGAAATTGGGAGATGGGAGCTCTCCTACAGGCCCAGAGTGGGTCAGAGGCTGAGCCTAGGCTGCACCCCGGATAAAGACTCTGCCCACCTCCCCCTCCCCCGCAACACTCCTGATCACAAAGAGCCTGGGGAAGCTCCTTGGTCAATCAACAAATCTGGGGAAAGAGAGGGATCAAAAAGGAGTAAGGTGTTCTGCACAGCTAAAAGCTGAGGTTTTAGGCAATGCTGGAGCGTCTATCTTGATGTGGGAAACAGAACATTCTATTTGGAGTTAGAAGACCTGGAGACCGCTGTCAGCTCAGCTCCTTGTTACCTGGGTGAGTTGGGGCTTGAGCTAGCCGCCCCTCAGTTTTCATATCTGTAACTTGGGTGTGACTGGTCTTATTTGTCCCAGGGCTGCTTTGAAGATCAGGAGATCCCAGATAGGAAGTTCTATGCAGACTGTAAGACACAGCAAAAGCGAAGGATTATCATTGTAACCGTTTCTATTTGCATATTGCTTTTAGAATTCCAGAGAATTTCCTCATCTTGCCTCTTACTTATGTACAGCAGGGCCCCAGATCTAGCCTTCCCACTCATGTGCCCCACCCCTAGCTGGCTGAGGAGCCAAGGAGGACCACTCAGCAACAGTGTGACTCCACGGGGAGGGCGTTTCCTCCAGGTGATGCTTCCGCGAAAAGGAGTGCCTCAAACAGCGGGCCTTCGGGGCCAGGCTGGCGTTTCAGTTCAGGAAGCCCTGTTGGAACCCGTGACCCAACATGGGGATCGGAGGCCTCAGAGCTTAGTACAGTGGCTGGCACCCCCCAGGGCTGTGAACGTTTGCACAGGTTGGTGGGTGACATCGTTCGGACAGGTAGCTGTGCTGACTGTTCCTGGGGCTCAGTTTCCATCCCTCATCAAGCACGTGTTGAGCTTAGTGGGGGTCAAACACTGTGGGGGTTCTGTCTCGGAGTGCTCACTGTCCGTGGGTGCTGAGACAGGTGCGCAGACAAGGTAACGTTTCAGGGTCAGAAGCACTCTAGGATCATACTTTGGGGTGCCTGTGGCCTCCTGGAAGAGGGGGCCCTTGAGCTGAACCTAGAAGGCCAAGTAGAAGTTGGATAGAGGTGAGGAAAGAGCTGGGCCGAGGGTGTCGTCCGTCTAGTTCTTGCCCCTGTGGCCAGGCAGGGCCCCTGAGGCTCACCTGTAGGGACTTAGATCCCTGCTCTCTCCCCTCCAGTCTCCCCTGCGCTCTGCCAGAGAGAAATCTCCTGGCGCGTAGGATTCTGGGTCCTGGGCCAGAGCCTGAGCTTGCTCTGTTGGGGTGGGCCAAGGCCAGGCTGGTGGGAGGAATGGGTACTTCAGGGACCCCCCCGATTCCTTGACTGCTGCTGTGAAATCTTAATCACTCTGATCAAAGGTTTCATGTTTTCTGGAATAAGCGATTTAACTTATCTTTTAGATCACATTTGACTTCAGCACATAAAAGGCTCATTCAATTTGAAGCAACATCTCCACCAGGAATGGATTAACAGCAAGAAAATGGTTCTTTCTTACCACGGGTGCAGCTGGGACTTTGGAAACCCAAATCACTTGTAATCTCCTCGTGGAGCACATGCAGAAAGTCCCTCCTATAGACGGTGCTAATATGCTGTCCCCACTGGGGACACCTGTTGTCTCTCAATACAGCAGGATGTCCATGCAGGAGGAGCAGTTTGGCTCTTCAAGAGGCTCAAAGCCACTGCTCTTTTGAATCCTTTGAACTTGAGCCCTTCCTTCGCTGGCTGCTGGTTTCATCCTCCTCTCTGGTCCAGCCCCTGTTACTAAGAGTCCAGATGCTTGTGAGCAAATGTGACCCCCAAAGGCTTCCTGAGCCTTTCCCTGGAATGAGCAGTGTGGGGACACAGAGGAAATGTAAGCCTTGATGTCCCTGCCGAAATGAGTCCGCTCCTACAGAAGGCTGGAGGAGGGAGCGTATGCATAAATTACTTCAACTCTATGGAGGGTAATTCAACAGTAGCTGTGAAATTTCAATGCACATGTCCTTTGACCAAGAATTCCAGTTCTATCTGCAGGTCCGGGTATATACAGGAAGGGGCATATGGGCAAGGCTGTTCATTGCAGGGCCATTTGTAAGGGCAGATTAGCAAAAATATAAATGTCAGCAGGAGATGGGTTAATCAGTTATAGTGCAGCCATATGGTGGAATAGTATGCAGTCATAAAAAAGAACAAGGGCGCTTTTGTATACCGATCCGGGATGGTATACATCACAGGTATGATAAGAACAAGATGCAGAACAGTACGGGGGTATGGTACTGCTTGTGTAAAAAAGGGTAAAAATTATACAGATTGCTGTTTATGTGTATCGGCATAAAGTCTCATGGGATAGAAACACAAGGAAATATTAACGGGGAACTCACTGCCCCAATGGCTTCCTGGCAGGTTTTGCAATATCTCCACCTCCCTTTAAAACTGGCTTCCAGTGTATGGACATTGTGTCCCCTGCCCCTTAGCATTGGCCTGTTGGGCATGGCATTTCTAGGACTTTTGCCACCATGGGCCCCTGTGGACAGGACTTGCCCTCCACTCCCTTGCTTGTGGCTGATCAGCCTGCCTTGACACCTCTAGGACTGGACAGCCCCTAACCTCCTGAGAATGTGGGTTCTGCTCTGAACGTTCCTCCTAAAGCACTTAGTGTGGGCACTGTTCTTTCGGGCACTACTCAAGGACCGGGTGACCCTGGCCCTCTGCTTTCGGAGGCGTGTGTCCCACCTCCCCTCATGAGACCCCACGCCCCCTCAGGCAGGGGTCTGCTGTCCCCTCATCATCTCAGTAGGGCCAGCACACAACAGGGACTCACTAGAAACCTGTTGGAGGGAAGCATGTACACGGCCTCTAAAGTTTGCACCTGGCGGTGCCAGGTAGGCGTTAGAAAGGACACAAGACACACACAAACACACATTGGAAACTTGGGGTTTGAGCCTGGTTTATAAAGAGGAAATCTAACATTGTTCTCTGCCATTTCCTTTGTCTGTGGCCATGTCTATAGGAAATGAAGGCAAAATGCCTTCCTCCTTTAGTGCCCCCCATCTTGTCATGTATTGCCAGGGCGCTGGTACTCTTCCATTTGAAGGCCCCCCGGCTGCAGATAGGTCCTGCGGCCGCCCCGCTGCCAGCACCACACCCAGAGCTGCACTGAAAGCCCTTCCGACTCAGCAGCCCTCCCCCCGCGGCTGTCTTCCCTCTCCGCCCGCACCCCTTCCAGTGGCTTCATCTCTCAGGCTTCCTCTCCTGGCCGAATGCACTGTGTGTGTTTGAGCGGAGGTGCAGACGCACAGCCAGGTGACACGTGTGCACGCTGTGACTCTTGGAAACCAGCCCTGCCAGAGGGAGTGATCCTGTGGCCCGGCTCAGCCTCTGCATGAGGCGCTGGAGCAGTGTTTTCAGGCCAGGAGACAGCAGGGCCTCCCAGAACAAAGCAGCCTGGAGCCACTATCCTTGCCTGGGGTGGGGGGTGGGGTCTAGGGAAGTGCGGCAGCCAAGGGGCTCGGGGCTCGAGGGGCTCATAGTAAGGGGTGTAAATGCAGACTCCCCAGTTATGAGCTGTGTGACCTTGGAGGCATTTCCTTTCTAAGCCTCAGTTTGCTGGTCCATAAAAGTGGGAGCTGGTCTCTGACCTGGGATCACGCTGGGAGGTACAGAGCTGGGACCGAATTCTGAACCCGAGCTTGCCTTCGGGTCTGGTCCCTGTGCTCACGTCAGCTCCGTGTATGCACTTCCGCTGGCAAAGCAGCCGGCAAAGCAGAAGCAGGGTCCTGTTCCAGGGTGAGGTCCCCTGATGATGGACTTGCCCTGTCTTTGGGAGATGCCCGGCTCCTGGTGGCGGTTATTATTTTGCAAAGTTGGTGCTGCTTTACTATCTTGGCTCTTCTTTTTGCTGCCATGCTGCTTCTGGGCCAAATCCAGCAGGGATGTGGGTTGAAGAGGCCCCTTCCTGACAGGCTTCAGGGTGAAATCGCAGGTCAGGTCAGGACTGGTAAATCTGCCCTCTCGGATGCTCCCGTTATCCATCACCCCCTTCCTCCCTCAGCTGCCTCCCACATGGGTCTCCCAGGCCGCCTCTGCCCCCATCCCCTGCCCTTTTTCTTGCTGACCTCAGTATTTTGCGAGCTGCCTCCCACCTTGGTCTCAAAGTGGCTTTGATGTTTCATCCTTGGAAGCTTCTCCCTCCTGTGGTGGGCAGCCTGGCTTTCCATCAAGGCCACCTTTCAGAACTAGCCATCTCCAGGCTTGAAACTCTGAAATCCTCTTTTATGACCATGACCTCCAGCCTCTCTGCTGGTGTCGCCCTGAGAATTCGTGCTGTAGGGGGCTCCACTGTGCACAGAACAGGAAGCTCACATGTTCCGGGGGCACGTGTAGGGTTGATGATGAATACAGACTGCAAGAGCTTGTTGGGGGTAGCTGGCTCCCACCTGGGAGGGAGGGGCAAAGGCAGGGGTTGGGGTTGAGGCTTCCGGCTCCGTCGCTGGGAGAGGAGGAGCAGAGGACTGCTCTCACTGCTCTCCCAAGTGTTTCTGGTCGAGGGACGAGGCTGCACCTGACCTAATGCCTCCAGGTGGCTTCCTGGAGGGAGCAGGGAAAAGAAAGCCTAATTTGGGGACTTGTGGCATCCTTATGGGAGGAAGCAAGGCAAATGGATACTAAAACTTGAAGATCGGTGTGGAGGGGGTGACATTATGGACATTTGGGGTTAAATTCTGACCCTGAGCTTGCCTTCTAGTCTGGCCTGTGTAGTAATAATGCTAGCAACTCTGACGGTCTAGTCTAAACCTGCATCTGGGAAAATCACCCAGTGAGGCAGAAACAGCTACCAATTCAGGTGCGGGGTCAAGAAACAGACACTTCACGTATCCAGAGATCAGCTTGCCGGCACCCCTCTTATCCAGAACAAAGATCTCAGCGTGAGGGAAAAGTGCCTCCGGTCACTGAAAATGGCTGAAGTCGTGGCTTCTTGTTCCTAAAAATGCCTCCACCCTACCCTTCACTCAGAGCCCGTGGTTGCCCAGCCCGGGAGGATTCTAAGCTGCATATTAGAAGCCAAGAAGCTTCTTCAGGGAGACGTACCCAAACAGATAGCATGAGCTCTGGGAGCCTCCCTGTTGGAAGGGGGCAGATAGAAGAAGAGAGAAAACTTCACAGTGAGGACAAATCCCCCAGCACAGCAGAGAGCCTCCTGGAGATAACAGCTAACCATCGAGAGCAGCTCAACCACGGCCAGTGCTTTCTGGAACAACACTGGCAAGGGAAGTACCCAAGAAGTGCTAGGTTTTATATCCTTTGCCACAAACAGAAGAGAAGCATATCAACGCTTAGAAAAACAATTTGTGCAATAGTGTTAAAATGAAACACAATTTGTTGCTTGAGGGGGCAATGTTTAGTTGTCTAGAATACTTTGTCTGTGAAATATCTCATCTGTATTGCCTGGTAAATGCTGATTTCTGTTCTCATAATGGAGCATCATGGTCAAAAAAGACTGCGAGATTGCATACACCCATTTTAAAACGTGTATAGATGATGTGATTGAGGCTCAGAGATGGGAAGTGATTTGTCCAAGTTTCTACAGCCAGCTGTTGGCAGAACTGGGCCTTGAACTTGGTTCACCAGGGACCAAAGTGGATTCAGGGGCTGAGGAGCAGGAGCAGACAGACCAGGGCTGGGACCTCCTCCCACCTCTCAGAGGTAAGAGCCAAGGCCTAGATAGATAGGAGCCAGGGGCGGGGGTGGGCGGGGGGCTCGAACATCTGCCCAAGGTCAAATTGAAGAGACCCTGCACAGGACGGATGTGCGTCTGGGTGGGTGGAGGGGTGCCCCTGCCAGGATGCACGGGACAGCCTGGGGGCAAGGAGCTGGAAGCGGTGTGAACATGCCCAGTACATCAGTGAGTCGCAAGCATCCCCTGCCTGGAACGTTTGAGTCTTTTAGAACAGCCCACCTCCAGGTGGGTCAGGAATTGGTGTGAGAGGCAGCGTATACCCCTGACCTGGACAACACAGAGGAAAATGCCAAGCACACCTTGTAGTCTTGCAGGAATCAGCTGTTAGAGTCTGATTTTTGCTTTTCTCTTCCTTGCAAGAGAGGCAGAGAGGGCTCTAAGCCTGGCCTGTCCAGTCCAGCTTCTTACTGCACATCTATCTACAGACTTCCTATTTTTATTCTTAATAACCGTAAGCTCGGGGTTACCAGGGTCTTCTTGTTGCTATAGTGAGAGGTGATAGCGCCAGCCTTCCAAAGCGCTGGACCCTTGGCTGAGAGGAATAACAGAATCTGGGTTGCTTTATTTTTGGGTTTGACTGAGAAGGTTTAATGCACCGTTTTCCAGCCCTTGCAGCAAATGGCAGTTTGCGCTCAAAATACATCAAACCTCAGTAACACAGAAGAACTGACAACTTGGGGAAGTGGGCAAATAAGAATATGTATAAGATACATTTTGAATTACAAAAATGTTAGAACTTCACTAAGAACGTCTAGAAAATGACAAAGAAATACAAATACGTGTAGTTGCATTACTATGACACAGCCCTCGTGATTTGAGTCATAGACTTACCATCAGTTTTTGTACATGTGCCTTTGGCAGAGTTGCAGACGTAGTGTGTGTATAGCTGGCCCTCTGCTCTTTTAGTTAATATTAGTAAGCCTCTGTGTTCCTGCGTTATCTCAATCAGCATTATTAAAATTCTTTTAAATATTTATTTATCTTTGACAGAGAGAGGGACAGAGAGAGAAAGAGACAGAGTGTGAGGTGGGGGGGGGGGTGTGCAGAGAGAGAGGGAGACACAGAATCCGAAGCAGGCTCCAGGCTCCGAGCTGTCGGCACAAAGCCTGATGGCGGGGCTGGAACCCACAAACCACAAAATCATGACCTGATTAAGCGTCCGGTGGACGCTTAACTGACTGAGCCACCCAGGGCCCCCTCAATCAACATTTTTCTTTTATTATTTGGGTAAGGCTACGTAATTTTGTAAAACATTCTCCTTTTCCTCTTCTCTGGAATCCTCGCTTGGTCTCCATCGTGCCATCTCTGTCAAAATTTTATTCTTGTTTTTGATTTGGATAATTTGTCTGCCGTGTCTCTGTCCCCTACACACACACACACACACACACACACACACACACACGCACACACACACACATACGGATTTCCTCCACTCGACAGCCTTGTTAATCAAAGGGTGATCCCAGACCAGTGGCATGGGCCTCCCGTGGGAGCTTGTTAGAAATGCAGAATCTCAGACCCCCCTGGGACCTCCTGAATCAGAGGCTGCATCTGTATTTTGACAAGATCCCCAGGTGACTTGTAAGCACATTAAAGCTTGAGAAGCACTGATATGAAACCCATTTCCCCATTGCCTCCAGGATAGAATCCGCACTCCTGGCCAGGTGCATAGCCTGCCGAGAGGAGACCACGTTGAGAGGAGGTGGGGGTGAATAAGGAAGGGCCAGAGCAGCAGGATAACTCAGGTTGTGGGCCACTGCGGGCCAGGAACCCTAGAGAGGTTGGAGGGGGGCGGGGGGAGGGCTTTGGAGGCAGTCCTACTTGGCAAACCCATGGAAGATGCAAGATTGAAAACCGAGGGTCCCATTGGCTAGTGGAGGCAGGACTGTGGGCTGGGGCCCCTCAACATTGAGCCATAGCTCACTCCAGTTTTACAGATGCAGAAGCCGAGGCACAGAGAAATGAAGTGGCTTGCCAAGGTCATAAGCTATTAGGTGGTGGAGCGGGGGGTACAAACGTGATCCAGGGCCCAACCCTTAACTGCCCTGCAATGCAGGGCAGGGGGGACGATAGGAGAAAGAAAAGAATAAAAGGATGTGAAGCTTCTAGAATGAGCTAGGTGCTTTTTCACTGTATTATATTGAATGTGCACACGCTCTTTGGAAGTGGGTGTTCTTACCCCATGTGACAGACGAAGAGGTTGATTGGCATGAGTGATAAGCAATTACGTGAGTTCACATAGTTGCTGACAGCTCAATTCAGGATCTGAACCCAGGACATTTTGGATACTGAAGTGATGCTCTTTCTGCCTTGCCCTTCATCAGCAAGTTATGGAGTCTGTCTCTTCTCTCAGAATAGCTTCTCTCCTTCCTACCCACTTCCTGCTTTTAAAGCTCTGCTTCTGCCCAGGGATGCATTCCCCTTGCCCGTTCATGGTCCAGAGAAATCCACAGCAAGTCGTAGATGTTTTCCCTCAATACTTTACGTTGGGAGATGCCAGGACTAGGAAGTACCTGGTTTAGCATTTGATCCCACTGGAAACTAAAGCCCAGAGAGCTCAAGTGATTTGCCTCAGGTCACACAGCCACCTTGTTACAGATCTGAGACCCTGACTCTGGATTCAGTGCTCCTTTCACGACTCGGGGCTGTATTTGTGCCTGGTGCCCTGGTTGCTGAGGGTCAGTGCACCACCAAGCCCATCAGCACCAGGCTGCTGGGTTGCTAGGACAGTACAAGTTCAGCTTTAAGCGTCACTTAGAGGTGGGATGGATAACCTTCATTAACAAAAAAAACTAATAAAAATAATATCTGCTTATCGTTAAAAATCCAAGCAGTGTGTCCGGATGCACTGGAAAGCAGCCCCTCCTAGCTCTGCCCCAGCCCAGTCCCCAGGGGTAACCACTTAGCACTGTCTCCAATGGCTCCTTAATTTTCCTGCCAGCCATTGGGTTTTGTAGGAGCCATGCCACAGCCAGGCTATTTTTAACAAGCATCCCAGGCTTCGGGGGGTTGAGGAGAGGGGAAGAAAAAATATTCCATTTGTATATTTTTAATCCGTGCACATTTGAGCAGGCAGTGGCTTTCCCGTCCCCACTGCCAAGGGTTGCGGGCAATTGATTAGACTTTCTGGATGCAGGGCAATCCTGCCTCTTCCCTTAATGAGGGTGGAAGGCCAGGAGGGGTTCAGGCGATATTTCTAGGGTGGTTGGCTGTCTCAGCTGGCTGCCTCCTGACCCTGCCTGCCTGCCCCCAGCCCGTTCCCTCCCGGCAGCCCCGAAAGTCCTGGCTGGGTCTCCCAGGGTAGAGGAGGCCTGGGAAGCTGACTCTCTGTGCCAGGCTCATATTTAGAAATGTCTCCAGCCAGAGGTTGGCATGTGTCCCGCTTGGACTCTGGGCAGGGGGTGCGGTCACATGTGCTGCCTTCGGGTGGGCAGATTCTGAGTGGGCAAGAGCCTGCTTTGAATATAAACACGCTCCTTTTATGCCGAGGAGCTGGTATCTGAGCCTGTGCGCCTGGGCCCTGGCCGAGGGCAAGGACCAGTAGCTGGCTGGGCAATGGGGGAAGGGAAGAAAGATGTCACGGGCTTGACCTGGGCAAAATGGCGGTGGAGGAGGGTCCCAGCTCTCTATCCCACGCATCATACCCGCAGTCCAACCCTCTCTGTTTTCTGTGTTCCTTCTCAGGTGGCCAAAGCGCTGCCCCTGCCTGAGTAGGGGGCCCACAGCCCCATGGGGGCCAGACAGTGTCCTGACCTGGACTCTCCTTTTTGCCTCTAGAGTTCCCTGCTCTGTTCAGGGGCAGTTCCGGGGGGCAGTGCGAGTGGGATGTGGGTGAGGCTGGATATGGGGGCGCCACCTGCAGCGGAGTCTTGCTCCATCTCCCTGTCTGGGAGCAGTTGGCCCATCTCCAGATGGAATGTGTACAATATCCATTGGACTTCATGTCCATGCGTGAGAATGCGTGACTTAGAGCAAGTGATCTGGGCCTTAAATTATAGACTCCTGGGGAAAAGACATCACATCCCAGCCCTGTAGAAACTCCCTTTGCTTTTTAAAACAGTTCCTCTGAGGAGGGGCCATCTGGTTCCTTCATCTTGCCTCAGATATTTAATGAGCACCCTTGGTAGTGCAGACCCCGTACAGTAACTGGCCCCCCCAGGGCTGGTGGGGGCTCCCGGCCATCACACCTTTCTGCCCCCCTGCAGGCCTGCCCCGAGGACCAAAGTGGCTTGCTCAACATCAGCTCTTCTGAGCCAGGGCTGCCTTACTGCAGCCGAATCTTGAGACAGAATCCACATGCAGCAACAGGACCTTCTTCCCGCAGCCTGAAGCCAAGCCCTGCCCAGTGCTCAAGCTCCTGGCTGGGGTCCCCACCTTTCCCTGCCCCATCCTCCCTTCCTCTCCCCACATCTCAGGGAAGGAAGCTCCAAGCAGTGGTCAAGAAGGCTGAATAGATATTTTCTTTGTATCTCCTGGGAGCAACACAAATATGCAATAATGGGATGAATGAGCAAGCAGATAAATAAGCGGGTGAGCAAATGAATGAAGGAACACACGAGGAAGCGGGCTCAGCTCCCCAGGAACTTCAAATTCGAAAGAAAAGACTGGGTCCGTGTAGACTGGTAACGCTGTGGGACTGAAGGGGACCCTAGGGATGGGGCTCCCCACCTTTAGATGGGAAAGGAAGTGCAGGCTTAGAGGCAGGAGGGGCTCCTGCGGTGCCTCAGAGACCAAGGAGGTCAGAGGACGGTGAAATTGCCCAGGGTGAGCGAGATCCGGAACCGCATGCAAGGCTGCCCTACTTTCCGTCTGCCGCTGCCCTGAGTGTCCCTCGTCCTTGGGAAAAATTGCCTTTTCATATGGTTGGGAGTGGACGGCGCAATTTTTCTTCGAGGGTTAATTGTTTTGCTGACAGCACAGATAATTAGGAATGAGAATCCCGGAGTGAGGGCGACAGCACCATCTGCTGTGAATGCGGTTCAGCCCCACCTTGCAGGAGGGCTCAGGAGGCCACCTCTCCTCACCCTCCCTACCCCCAATGAGAATTGATGAGCTTTAGCTGTTTGCCTCTGGAGCTACAGCTGCCCAGTGACCACGCAGCGAGCAGGACAGGCCGGTGACTGGCTTCTAAGGGGCTCAGCGTGTTCTCCTTCCCCGATGGCATCCCCTGCGTGTTATGGGGCTCACTTAAGAGCTCCAAGGTTGACCGAGGGCCCACTGGGCTGCCTGGGATTCAGGGCTAATGCCAAGACAATGATTTGCTGTTCATCTTCCTGATGTTCGGAGGTTTCTGGTCTGCTGTTGAGTGGAGGTGGGCATGTGGGTCTGCACTGAGCTTTGTGACTGCCATTAGTGTTTGGGTAATTTTCCCACCTAGCTCCGTGGATTTGCCACCTGTCCTGGGTTTCTAGGCCCGTGGCCTGTGCTGCTTGCTCTGGAAGGAGCTTGGCCCTGCCCTGTCCTCTATTACCAGGTAGGAATTTCCAAGTTGTGACTTCCTCCCTGTCAATAGAAGCAGAGAGCAGCTTTGGAATCAAGCAAGGAATTGGGTTGTCTAGGAGCAGATCTTTATTCACAGGGGTGGAGCATTATGGGTTTTTTTCCCCTCATTTTTATTATTTAGGAATATATCACATATATAAAAGAACCTATGAATGTGTATGCGCTTTTTGAAGGTAATAATAGTAATTGCCTAGTTTGTTCAAGGGTGCTTTTAATCCCCCAGCGATGCCTTGCCCAGAAATGCCTGGGAGGTGGGAGCTATAGAGATCCGAGTCCCCCAGGAAGCTCAAGGTTGGCAGAGTCCCTACCCCACCCCCAGAATGCTGGGGCTATTTATCACAGCCAATTTCCTCTTTGCCTGAGCTGCGTCTGTTAGCCAGGAGCCTGCACATTCCTGTCTTCCTATTTATCACTCTGTTCTCTCTGTGCCTGCTCCTCCTAAACCCTCCTATATCAGGGAAGAAACCAAAGGCATGCCTGTTCTTCTCTTGTCCCCATCCTGCAATGGCAGGCCAACCATGCCTCTTTTCTCCTCCCCTTTCTTACTCCTCTTGACCCAACATCCCCTTGAGGTGACAGGAAATTAACCTAGGCCCAGGGAGATTGCTGGAAAGAATGATAGTTGGGAGTCAGGAGTTCCTGTCTTGGCTCTTTTACTAACTACTGTGTGACATTTAGCAAGATTCTCAACATCTCTGTGCTCTGTTTCCTCATGCTCAAAATACCCCTTTATGTTGGTATTGTGAAACAAGTAAGTCCAATGGATGTAAAACCAGCTTGAAGGGTATTAATTATTATATGTGTTGTAAGACATTGTCATCATTGTGCTTATTAGAATTCATGGGACCTCACGTCCCTGACTTCCTTCCCACCCTCATCCCTGTCCATGGTGCTATCCTTCACTCGTAGTGCTGGGCGCCCTGGTGGACACTCTCCACCTGCCACAGCCCCTTCTTAGAAATGGGTGCACTGACCCTCCTATACTGTTGGTGGGAAAGCAAGTTGGTGCAGCCCCTCTGGAAAACCGTGTGGAGGTTCCTCAAAAAATTAACAATAGAACTCCTCTGTGACCCAGCAATAGCCCTGCTAGGATTTACCCAAGGGATACGGGAGTGCTGATCCACAGGGGCACATGGACCCCAATGTTCATAGCAGCTCTCTCAACAATAGCCAAAACATGGAAAGAGCCTAAGTGTCCATCAACGGATGAATGGATCAAGAAGATGGGGTTCATCTATACAATGGAATACTACATGGCAATGAGAAAGAATGACATCTGGCCATGTGTAGCAACGTGGATGGAACTCAAGGGTGTTATGCTGAGCGAAATAAGTCAGGCAGAAAAAGACAGATACCGTGTTTTCACCTATAAGTGGAACAGGAGAAACTTAACAGAGGACCATGGGGGAGGAGAAGGGAAAAAAATAGTTGGGGAGAGGGAGGGAGGCAAACCATGAGAGACTTGAATACTGAGAACAACCTGAGAGCTGATGGGGGTAGGGGAGAGTAGAAGGGGGGTGATGGGCATGGAGAAGGGCACTTGTTGGGATGAGCACTGGGTGTTATATGGAAACTAACCTGACAATAAACTATGAAAGAAAAAGAAAGAAAGAAAAAAATGGGTGCATGAAGCTCAGAAGAGCCCAAGGTCAGGGTGGAACTCAGAGTTGCAGTCATCCTGGGTAGCAGGAACCCTCTGCACCATTAGAAGGGGATGACGTGACTGGTCAGAGGTACAGGGCTATGGCTGGCATGGACCCAGTCTCCAGAGGTGAGCAGGCCTCCATGCTCAGTGGGGTTACTTACAGCTGGGGCTTTCCCACCCCGTAGAGTGTGAGCTGTGGTCTTGGCTATGACACGTGGTAACTCAGTGGAGCCAGTCTGTGTCCCTCACTCAGTGGGGTTTGCATCTCAACCCTTGCTTCTTGCTCTGAGCCCAAGGGCTATGAAAGGAAGTTCATGATAAGCCATAGGTGGTGGCCTTCCTGGAGTCCCCAAACCACAGTGCACTGGAAGCCTCACCCCAGGGGTGGTGGAATGTCCCTGGTAGACATGGCTCTGTTCTTTGTGTATCTCAACATCGGAGGGAGAGTAGCAAATTCTTTCCTCTTTCCTGAGGCAGTGAGCTGTTATGAGCTCAACTCTGAATATTAGGTAGGATGAAGGGTGGGTCTTTCAGTCAGATAAAACAAAATATACAGAGGTAAGAAAATAGGAATGAAAGGTGTGTGTATGCGTGTGTGTGCACATGAAGGCCTGGGGGTACAGCTGGTGGGTCGGACGTGGGCAGTGAAGACCCTGGCTGAGGTAAAATCTATATAATCACCAGTAACTGCAGGACCTAATATTAAAGAGCAATAAGAGGATCGTTGGAAAGTTCTACAACAGTTAAAACTTAGACATGTGTTTCTGGTCGTGGTAGGCGACAGAGGCCTCTGTTCTGATTGCAGATCCCCTCTGAAGTAGTTGGGAGCTTGGAACGTATTGCCACCCCTGAAAAGGGGGCCAGCCGGGAAAGCAAGAAGGGATGGCGTGGAGCCCCGCCAGGGCCTGAGGAGTGACCGTGATCCGCAGACCACTGGACTTGGGGCCGCCAAATCAGGAGGGCTACACAACCAAGGAGACTCAAGAAGAATCGATGCTTCGGCCCCCAGCGACATGTACACGGTGTAATGACAGGTAAGGAACCTGGGGCTCATCCATCCTTTCTGAGTGATGTGGCAGGGAGGAGAATATATCAGCCTGCAGTAGACATAAAATGTCAACCCTCAGAAAGATAACTATGCAAACAAAGTGCCGTAAGGCCTGATAAGATGATAGATGGTCACTTTATAGTTATTAGTTTCTGCCCCATGTGGTTGCTGGAGCCAGGCCCTGGAAGATTTAGCAGCAGGTGGGTTCACTTCCTATGCCTTATGGGAAGGCCTGATGCCTTTATAGATGGAGCACCTCTTGTTTGAAGAACTCAAAGTAACAAATCAAGAAGTTATTATTCCCCATTAGCCTCTTGGGAGGCCAGGAGTTGATGCCAGTGGGGAAACAGAGGCAGTGAGAGGTGCAAGAGCATTTTCATGGATTCATGAAGCAGGATACATGAGGGACAGATCTGGAGACCTCTCTAGTTGGGAAGCCTTCCTGATGGATTGAGATTTCTTCAATGATAGGGTGAGGTGATGGGTTGGTATTTCTTGTAGAAAAAAGGAAAAAGGGAGTTTATGTCTCCCTCCATCCCTTCAAGGGTGCTAGATCAAGTAGCAGATGTCAAGAGTGCCTTGGGAAGGTCATGAGCAGATGTCTGAGGAACACAGGAGGGGGCTGGCAGATACCCTGGGTCTAGCAGTTGACCCTGGGAAGTCAACTAAACAAGAAGCATCAAACAGGTCCCTAGGGCCTTGAAGGTGGGGTTCGGAGGCTGGAAGGACAGGGAGCCAGTGAGATTGGAGACCCCAAAGGTGAGCTCTGATCCTGGGGAGGGCCTGTTACCTTTGGTCATCTGGTCTTTGCTCGCGGTGTGTCATACAGGGTACCACTCTGGCAACTTCCACCTTGGGGAAAATGGCAGGCTAGGGCAGAAATAAAAATAGCTTAAGGCCTTGGGAAACTGACCAGAGCAGGCGGGGGAAAAGGACGAATGGCGTGGGGCAGGAGGCCCAAGGAGGTGTGGCAAATTCCATTCCAGTGCAGGCCAGTGTCAGGATCCTTTGGGTCAGGCCAAGGGGTGGGGAGGGGCAGAGTATTAGGACTTCTGGGTGGCCTTGTTCTAAATCAGGCAGAAAGAATAAGACGAGGAAGGAATTTAGAAAGCTGAACCCGGCTCTAGGAAATGGGTCAGCCTCCAACACTAGGCAGGCCCAGGACTTAGCTCCTGTGTCTATAAGGAAATAAAAGGGTGGGTGGGGAGGAGGGAAAAGTAAGCTCCAGGGAGCCCAGCAAGTATAGCCCTGCACAGCAGCCTGGGGCTGTGTCTCTGGGTACTGGCCCTGGACTATTCACGTATCCCACTTCTCAGCCGAGAAGGTGGTCTGTATATCTCAGACTTGCCTGAGGACCTGGGCAGAGCTGACCCTGGAGGGCAGGTGATAGGGGCAGAAAAGTCTCAGGTGGCATGCTAGTATGTGAGGACTTTCATCATGTGTGTGGCCTCAGGAAAGTAGTGACAATATGCTTTCTGATCAAGGCAAGAAAGAGCGAAGGACCCCGTCTATGAGAAGGTTCGTAACCTATTGTACCAATACTGCTGAGTACCTGTTGTGTCCTGGGCACTGTATTAGGCAGAAACGAAAAAATGTATAAGGCATCTCTGCTCCCAAGGGAGGGGGGATGGGGCTGAGGGAAAACGAATGGCAGTGGGGACAGAGCCAGGACTCCAGGAGCCTCAGGCTCCTATCTTTAAGACAGGGACCATGCTGTCTCACTCACAGGCTGGTTGGGAGAATTAAATAAAATAGAACATGCAAAACACTTAGCACAGCAGCTGGCACTATAGCAAGTGATCAATACATTGAGTTGACTTCCATTCTGCTGCTCTTGGAGGAGCTCACAGGCTGGCAGGGATGGGAGCAGAGAAGACTGGGAGAAATGCATCCTGATTCCTGGGGCTTCTGATGCCCTAACGGGGTCTGAGGCCTGGGCTCCAAAAACCGGGCTAGCAGAATTTATCTGGCTGTGGAAGATATCATTCCAGGTGGATCCAAACACTCAGAAATGGTGACTGAGTTCAAGTGCTTCAGCAGTTGCTGGGCCCACAGGTTCTAGGTGGGCACCGAGTAGGAGAGAGGGCAGGAGGGGCGGGGCTTGGATTTACAGAAGTGTCGAGAAGAGTCTGGAGAAGCCTTGCCTCCTGGGCTTCCCTCGCAGTTTCTGGGAGTGGGGCAGGGTGAGGTGGGTATAGACACCAAGGCAAGACTTGGGTCCCTGCCCAGGGCTGCCTGGAAGAGCCTGAGCCACCGACGTAAGCCACATACACTATTTAAAATTTTCCAGTAGTCACCTCAAAAAACACAAGCAAGTAAAATTAATTATAATAACGTGTTTCATTTGACTCAAAAGGCCCAACTATTATTATCATTTCAACATGTAATCAATATGTAAATTATTAATGAGATGTGTTACGTTCTTCTTTTTGTACAAAGTCTTTGAAGCCGAGAGTGTATTCGATACTTACAAATACCCCTCAGTTTGGACTAGTTGCATTTCAAGTGCTCCATAGTCACATATGGCTTGTGGCTACTATACTGGCTGGACAGCTCAGGTCTAGAATCTAGAATGTCTTGCCAAGGGGGACCTGGGGGCCAGGTGTCTCATGAGCTGAACAAGAGGACTTCCTATTATATCCTCTTTTTAAAAAAAATTTCCTAATGTTTATTTATTTTGAGACAGAGACAGAGTGTGAGTGGGGGAGGAGCAGAGAGAGGGAGACATAGAATCCGAATCCGGCTCCAGGCTTCAAGCTGTCAGCACAGAGCCCGATGCGGGGCTCAAACTCACAGACCGTGAGATCACGACCTGAGCCGAACGCTTAACCGACTGAGCCTCCCAGGCACCCCTATTATGTCCTCTTCTTATGGTGCATCTGTAATGTATCCCTGGAGAAACTGGCTTGAATAATCAGAGATGTCTTGAATCACTTCTTCTAGATGGTGACGTATGTTTTCTGGAACCAGCCCTGGCTATGGGTCTCCCCAGCTGGTCTTTGGACCCCAGCGTCTGCTGGTTCCAGGCTGACCTCAGGCAGTTCCTAAAGCTCTCTGAGCTTTCAGAGGCTTTGCTGGCAGTGGCGCTCATCATTTCCATCTTGCTGGGTAACTAGGATGACTGGATACAATAATGAGTGATTACTCTGTGACATTCGATGTCAAGAAGGAATCCTTGTTATTTTCCTAAATCAAATGACAACCAATTTGAGTTCCCCTATTGGCTAAGTTTGGCAAGTTTCCCAGCAGGCATTTCTGTGGTTCTGCCTGTGGTAGGAGAACGATGGGGATTTGCAGGTCAGGAAAAGTGGGGAGGGAGGGGAGGCCCGGACCCCTGACCACAGCAGTCATGTCTGCCTGTGGTCCCTCCTTATTCAGGTCTGTGTGGCCCTCTGGAGGAGGCATCCCTGCAGCCAGCTTGTGCCCCAATGTCAGCTCTGCCAGAGGGAGTGTTGGGGCCCCTAGGCCTTCATCTCTAGGGTTTGGACACCACCAAGGTGCTCTGTTCCAGTGGAGGGAGGGTTTCCGGCTTCTGTAGCACCCATTACCTGAGCCATCCCAAGTATCTGGGGACCCACCCCAGGGATCCTACTTCAAAGGCCACAAGTCCTTCAACCCCTCTCTCTCCATTCTTCCAGCTGTGGCCTTTGAGACAAAGACTATCTCTACCTTATCACCCCTGTCTTGCCCCAGCCATAAAAATCTGGGTACCTGCCTCTGAGCGCAAGGGAACCCATTGCCACAGAGTATGGCTGTTCTTCCTGGGGGTGTGGAGTGTTTTATGAATAATGTCTGCTCCAGCCACCGTCCCCCAGCAACAGCAGAAGAGTGAGGGTTGGTGACAGTTCTGCCATAGGGAAGGAGGTTTAAAGAGAGTGTCTGCAAGAAGGCCCCATGTCCTCCTGGCCTAGTTTGGAAGGAGCAGGACGAGGAGGTGAAGGTCAGTGTCACGAACTCGGCGTCGGCTGCGCGGGATCGCGCAGTCCACAGAACGAACAGAGACTCTCCAGGCCTGGGGATTGAAGTGGTGTTTCCAAGGTTGGGTCAACACCTGATTGTGTGTGGTGGGGACACTGGTGCTTTGATGCTCACCGCGGTGGCCTGTGGGTCCCTGTGTTGCTGCCTCTGTAGACGGGGGGTCCTGCTTCCTGCTGCTTCTGCTGGGGCCTGTGTTCTCAAAGCTGTCACGAATCAAAAAGGATCCTCCAAACCAGTGTCATCGTGACTTAACATCTATTTTGAGAGGTGAGCTGTGGCACATTTGGAAAACAGCGGGGAGGACGTTTCACAAAATCAAGCACATGTAGTTCAAGAGGCGGTCATGGCTCCAAGTCTGTTGTATGACCCTGTGCAGGTCTCTCACCTTCCCCGGGCCTTAATGTTCTTATCTGTTAAATGGGCATGAGAAAGCCTACTATGGTGATGCCAGGTACCCATGCATTTGAAAAGTAAGAGGCAACTCTGAATCATAATCAGCAAGGATTTGAAAGTATTATGGCAGCACCCTTTTCCTGGCCATGTCTAACAGTGCAGAACTCTGTTCCTTGAAATCAGGCTCTGTTTTGCTTCCTGGGGGCCCCCAGGGAAGAGTTTCTGATAGATCCCCGTGTAATTTTGCAGCAGGGAGAGGCAGACAGCCACATTGCCCTTGACTGACAACCTTCATATAGGTATTTAACAATTTTAATTTTTCATGATTCCTCTGACAAAAATAGTGCCGACTAAAAACAAATACATTTGTATTTTCCATCTCCTTAATTAGTTTCTAATTTGGGGGTTCTTATTAGCTTAAAATCATCCCACTGAAATGGTCCTTGGATGATAAAAAATGTGAAACCCACAATCACTTGTAGAGAGATCTTGGTATTTAATTATGCTGATTGGAGCACTAGAGGCCCCTGGTAATACGAACCTCTCAGAATAAGCTTGATTTGTGTAATTTGGTTTTTAAAAATTTGGATGCATATTTATCATATTCAACTATGTGTTCTTGTTCTCCTTGAGATTCTGACTCATCTTCTAGGAGATGGGTGGAGGAATCCATGGGCTACTGAGACCCTGAGATTCTAGCTGAGCTCACGGAGTTGTTGGTGGGATGGGGCCTGGAGGAAGCATGGGGTCCCCAGCTTGGCTGGCCCCTTAAAAATGTCTTTTCTAATTAAAAAAAAAAAAAAGAAAGGAAAGGTTAAGGGTCACACAGAGACAGCCAAAGACAGGATATGCTGATAGAATTTTGGAGGTTGATAGTAGGAGAGAGTCGCCCATGAAATCCTAGAAAGTGGGCAATGGGTTCGAGATGTATCTAGAACTATATCACTTTTAGAACGTGATATAACTTGGGAGACACTGGGAAGACCTGATTTCTCAAAAAGTCACCCAAACCGATGGGTTAATATTGGCTTTGCTAAACGTTGGGCAACCAGATGTAATGTAACAGGAAGAATGCGGCACCACCCATGACATTTGCTTGCTGTAAAGCTGAGCCTAAAACTGCTCCAGCCTGTGACTCTAACTACCATTTTATACAGGAGCTAGAGGAACGTGCAAAAACACCACTGAAGGTGGCTTTGCTGTCACCAAAGCCAGACCAAGACCTCAGGACAAATGCCCCCATTTTATCAATAGAATGTGGAGGGGGAGTTAAGGGGAGGTGCAGGCGAAATTATGACAGATTACTAGAGTCTTTTTTTTTTTAATATTCTTTTTTTTCTTTTTTTAATGTTTGTTTTTTTTAACATGCATATTTACATTTATTTATTTCTTAAATAGTTTATTGTCAAGTTGGTTTCCATATAACACCCAGTGCTCATCCCAACAAGTGCCCTCCTCCATGCCCATCACCCACTCCCCCCCCCACCCCCATCAGCCCTCAGTTTATTCTTAGCATTCAAGAGTCTCTCATGGTTTGCCTCCCTCCCTCTCCCTAGCTATTTTTCCCCTTCTTCCTCCCCATGGTCCTCCATTAAGTTCCTCCTAATCCACCTATAGGTGCAAACATATGGTATCTGTCCTTCTCTGCCTGACTTATTTCGCTCAGCATAACACCCTCAAGTTCCATCCATGTTGCTACACAAGGCCAGGTTTCATTCTTTCTCATTGCCATGGAGTATTCCATTGTATAGATAAACCACATCTTCTTGCTCCATTCATCAGTTGATGGACACTTCGGCTCTTTCCATGTATTGGCTATTGTTGAGAGTGCTGCTATGAACACTGGGGTACATGTGCCCCTATGCATCACCACTCCTGTATCCCTTGGATAAATATTCTTAATGTTTATTTATTTTTGAGAGACAGAGACAGAGCGTGAGAGGGAGAGGGGCAGAGAGAGAGGGAGACACAGAATCCCAAGTAGGCTCCAGGCTCTGAGCTGTCAGCACAGAGCTCGACGCAGGGTTCAAACCCACAAACCACGAGATGATGACCTGAGCTGAAGTCGGATGCTTAACTGACTGAGCCGCCCAGGTGCCCCCAGATTACTAACGTCTTAAGAGACACACCAACCGGGGCGCCTGGGTGGCTTAGTCGGTTAAGCGTCCGACTTTCGCTTGGGTCATGATCTCGCAGTTCGTGGGTTCGAGCCCCGTGTCGGGCTCTGTGCTGACTGCCAGCTCAGAGCCTGGAGCCTGTTTCAGTCTGTGACTCCCTCTCTCTCTCTGACCCTCCCGTGCTCATGCTGTCTCTATCTCTCTCCTAGAAATAAATAAAACATTAAAAAAAAAATTAAAAAAAAAAAAAAGAGACACACCAACCAACTGCGCTCGGTGGGTCTTTGTTGAGTCCTGAGTTGGGGCCTGGACCAATCTGAGAGAATCAGTGATGCTAAGTCCAAGATGGACGTCAGATATCCAGGAGTTATTATTAATTTTTAAGGTGTGTGACGCTGCGGCAGCATTACGTACCGAATATTTACAAATGACATAATATGATACCTGGGATTTTCTCTAATGTGATCCAGGTAAAAAAAGATGAAGCAAACATAGCAGATTGTTGCATATTGTTGAAGCTGGTTTGGTGGCTGGTGATGGGCACCTGGGGATTTATTATGCTCTTCTGTTTGTGCATATTTGAGAAGCTTAATAATGAAAAGTATAATAATAACAATGAGGAGGAGGACGAGAAGGAGAAGAGGAAGAGGAAGAAAAAGAGGATGAGGAAGAAGGAAGGTCTTTACTAGTTGGCTGAGCCCTGAAATTGCACCATTAGTCCAGCCTGAGCCTTCCTTCATCCATAATGTACGGCTTCTCCTGGGAGTGTGGGCTCCCCTTTAGGAAAGTAGCAGTGGGTCAGTAGAACATTCCCCCAGGGGAGGAGACCACAGGGATCCCATGCAGAAGAGTTCTGGGTAAGGTGGGTTTGGAGAAAGCTGTATTGAAGTAAAGCTAAACAGATTTCTTCAGAGCCTCGGTTATGCCACTGCACACTACGCATCTTGGGTGAGGGTGGGCTATAGCAATGCAGTGTTCCCTCAAATTATGGGCTTCGAAGGAGATAGAAAGCTCCAGCCCCTTCAGGGAAAATCAGACTAAGATCAGAAACCTGGGTTCCAGAGCTGTTTCTGTTTACTAACTAGTTACTGGTTAATCACTTAACCTAGGTTTTCTTACGTGCAAACTAAGCTTAATATCACCTACCAGGTACTTTACAAGAATAGGAAAGGGCTGCATACACAGTATAAAGCCCAAGACCAAAGGGTAACTTGTGTGATTTTTATTTGGTGCCACTTTCTGAAACTCAGTCCACAAATGTTTGCTTGGAGGCTCATGGCTCTGTATACAGGGTGTGGTACACATCACCTCAAGAATGGACTGTTGTGAGTGTCACACCCTCAAAAGATACAAAGGTGGTAAAAACAAGCTCTCTGCCCTTTGGGAGGTCATGATCAAACTGGGGAGGTGGTGAGAATAGACAGTGATGGGGACTAGCAAAGTCATCTAGCCCTCAGGGCAAATGAAAGGTTCCAAGTCAGAGGAAGATGGGACCACTCTGGGCTGGTTCGTGGCACTTGACCTGGGCCTTGAAGCTGTGGAAGGTTTGCATGGGCCACCCCTTTGTTGGTTATGGATCACTCAGCTGGAATACTTCCCTGTCTCCGGCCTCCACACGCCCACATTCTGCAGCTGAGCACATAAACCTTGTTTGGATTATGGCGCTATCTGACGTGGGGGCCCAAGTCCTCCCCATCCGGAACAGGGGTCAGTGCTCCTCCTGCCCGGCCCTCCGAGCCACTCCCAGCCTCTCCTCCCCTCTGTCTCCACCTCTTGTTTCTGTCTTCCCACCGGAGCCCAGAAGGGCTGGGATTACTCATCCCATACACACTCATCACTCCTGCCCTCTCTTTTAAGTTAAAAAAAAAAAAAAAGAAGAAGAAGAAGTATAAACCACAGAAACAAAGCAATAAATTGTGACTCAGAAACACCCAAGCCTTCATGTGGAAATGTTTATCACCTTCAAATCATTCCTCGGGTCAGGGAGAGAAGACCGCCTGAATGGGAATCGTGCGAAAGGTGGGCAGTGGTGGTTTAAGTAGAAGTGGAGGGATTTGAGGCACCTTTGGGAGCTACCCCGGTTTCTGGGCTGCAGGGGGCTGGCTGGGGGGGCCTGGACTCCCCTGGCAGGGTGTGTGTGCGGTTATTTGGGATGTGAATAGCAGTCAAGGGCACTTGTTAGCAGAGAGCCCACACTGCCCTTTAATCTGCACAGCAGAAATGAAATAAAAGGAACCCAGAGAAGAACAGGGCTGGGGTGGGTGCTTCAAATCAACAAGGAAGCCACGTGCCAATTCGTGCCACGTGAGGATTCAGAGCCGTGTGGGACACATGCCGCATCCTCAAGAGTCTGCGTGGGCAGAGCTCAGCCCACTCCCGGCACGTTTTAAGGCTCAGGAAGCTGTTGTTAGTACTGATATTTGGGGGAGGGACTTAGCCAGTGCCTGGCACGTAGTTGCCCCTCCCCCCCACGCTGTGGCTCTCATAGCAACCACAGACCTCAGCTTTGGGATCAGACAGCCCTGCTGTTGGGTCCCGGCCCCATCATTCGGGCAGGTGACTTAGTCTCCCTGAAACTCAGTGGCCTCTGATATAAGACAGGGTAGCCATGCCTTCCTCTCAGGATGGCTGGGAGGAGGAAATGAAATGATCCAGAGAGAGTCCTTGGCCCCCAGTGCCCCTCAACAACTTTTAGTTTTCCTCTCTACCTCTTTGGCCCCTGAGAAGTAACAAGACATCTGACAAGTGACCCCGAGCCTCGGTTTCCTTATCTACTAAATGGAAAGAATTAGATTACCTGCCCTGCAGACATCGCTTAGCACACATGCAAACCATACTCAGAGTCCCCAGAGTGGCAGAACATGTATACAGCGTGGTGCAGGTGGTCTGGGAGGGAAACAGTAGCACCTGACTCGGAAAGGTTTGCATCATGCATCTTGGCCATTTTGCTTTCCCAGAGGCTGCTCACCCCACCTTTCTGGCCTGCCACCCCACTCTGCTGGGGGGTAGGAGAAGCACATGGGGCCAGACCCCGCAGAGCTGGCCTCTGGCGCTGCCTCTGAAACTGCCCTGTGTGACCCCGAGCAAGTCACGTAACTGCTTCCTCGGACACAAAAATAAAGGCTAAAAACTGCCGGCCACAGGACACCGAGAGGATCCCATAAGATGATGAGTTAAAGCCTTTCTAAGTTGTAAAGGGGCGGCCAAATGGAGGAGGCCACCATCCTCATCACAGTCAGCCAGGCCTTCTGAGTCCAGGGGAACAAAAGGTTTAATAGCACTTGTTAATTGATGAATGTGCAGCCTGCTATTTCGCCTGCTTCTGGGGAGACAGTGGTGACTATTTTTATATTAGAGACACTCCTTAAAGAAGCCTTCCCTGACCCTGATCCTCTGTTGTCTTTCTGAGTCAGAGGGTGTAGCTTCTCCCGGCCCTGACCGTTGGGGCTGAGATCAGCCATCCATTTACCCACTTATTCTAATTCGCTTTATAACTAAGCACTCGCTGTGGGCTTTGATTTACAGTTAATGGCTCATCTTTAAATGAACACTTGTCTGGAATCTTTCATCAGTCAAAGGTGGTGGTATTGACCTGGCAGCCAGGTAATGAGGCCTGGAGTGCGAAGTCAATTTTTTTTTTTTTTTTTTTTGGCCAGTATTTCCCCTGTTTCCCCCTATCAGCCACATAAGGAACCCTCTACAAATATGCACTCATTTTATTTTCAGGCCACATTGTATCGTGGAAAGAGCGTAGGGATTGGTCGTGAGGTAGGAGCTCTCAGCTCAGCTTGGCTGTTAACTCACTTGCTGCATGATGCTAAGTAAGAAAATAGTGACCTCTCTGGGCCTCAGTTTGCCCTCTGGTAGGAAGTACCAGGTCAGAAGGGGAGTTTCTGGCCCGAGCGTCTGACTTGGCAAACCAGCCCAATGAAGTGTGTCATGAAAGAGAGATCTATGTTCAGATTACACAAATAATAACTGCTTCAGCTAAGAAAAAAATTAGAAGTGTTTCACTGAGAAAGTGAAGGAAATTGTAACAGCCCCCTCTCTACCCAGAGACAACCACTGTCAACAGTTCAGGGCATTGTTACATCTGTATTTTCATCGTGGGTCTGGAAAATAGATCCAGATTGCCCTCCAATGGGATCAAGCTATGTTATGTTCTACAGCTTGTGTTTTCGCTTAATATATCTTTTGTAAACAATTTTTTAAAGTTTATTTATTTTGAGAGAGAGAGAGAGAGAGAGCACAAGCAGGGGAGGAGCAGAGGAAGAAGGAGATAGAATCTCAAGCAGAGTCCACACTGTCAATGAAGAGCCTGACGCAGGGTTCGAACCCACGAACCATGAGATTGTGACCTGAGCTGAAATCAAGAGTCGGACGCTTAACTGACTAAGCCACTCAGGCGCCCCTTTACTTAATATATCTTAAAAAATAAACTACTCATACACAGCACTCTTGCTTTTTATAATATGGTTTTCTATAGTAAGGATATAATTTATTAATAGACTAGAATTAATTTTGCTAATGGACATCTGGGTGGTGGCAGTGAATTGTAATTGATTTGATGGTTGGCCACCCCTCCTATTCCGGGAGAGGGTCAGAGAGGAGTCTGGGAGGGGAGAGCTTGTTTCTAGGGCCAGAGCCACCGTCCTTAGCTGAAGGCACTGCTGCCCAGAAGCGGGGGCATTGACGGTCAAGCTGGGAACACAGTGAGGAGGGCCTGGGGTGCGGTGGGCTGGAGCTGTGAGCAGGCAGGAACCTAATTGTGTGAACATGGTTCTTAATGCAGTTCAGTTGCTCCTGGGACCACAGAATGTCAGCGGCTGGGACAACTGTGAGTCAGGACTGAGTCGGGGAGCAGATGTGGGCACAGCCCCCCAGAGGCGGACAGCCTTGAGTAGCGTTGGCCTGGTGCGGGCCCCAGCTTTCACCTGCTCTCTCCATTGAGGAGGCAGGCTGGCCTCCAGCCTGAGTAGGCTGCCTGTCTGCCCTCCATTCCTAGCCTCCTCGAGACTGGAGGCCGGAGGCTGCTGACACTCCCCACTCCTTCTGTATCCACGGGACTGTGGGGGCCCAGGAAAGGCAGGCGTAGCCTCCATTTCTGGGGGAAGGCAGAAGGGAGACATTGTTGGCTTTTGCACCTGAAATTGCTTCCCATTTCCTCTTTCCTCTTGTGCAAAACTGAATTAGAATTGTTGAATAGGTAAAGCATTTATACAGTTCAAAAATCAGAATGACATACAAAGGCACATATACCCAGAATTCTCCCTCTAGCCTTTTGCCCCCATAGGTAACCATTTATATAACTTTCTGGTTTATACTTCCATTGTTGTTTTATGCTAAAACAGAGAAATTTGAATATATATTTTTAGTTTTCCACCTTACCATACAAAATATAGCCTACTGTGTACTCTATGCCTTGCTTTTTAAATTTCCTTACACGTGTATCCTTGAAATGTCTCCATATTAGTACATAGAGCACTTTCTCATTTATTTATGTATTTGCTTATTTATTTATTTTTAAGAGCTATGTAGTATTCATTGGATATATGGATAGGAATTTTGTTTTTTTAATTTTTATTAAAAAGTTTTTTTTAATGTTTACTCATTTTTGAGAGAGAGAGAGACACAGAGCATGAACAGGGAAGGGGTAGAGAGAGGGAGAAACAGATCCAAAGCAGGCTCCAGGCTCTGAGCCATCAGCACACAGCCCAACGCAGGGCTTGAACTCATGAACTGTGAGATCATAACCTGAGCCGAAGTTGGATGCTTAACCGACTGAGCCACCCAGGCTCCCCTGGACAGGAATTTTTAAAACAAGCCTTCTATAGAGGGACACTTGGATCATTTCCAGACTCTCTCTTTTTTTTTTTTTTTTTTTTTTGCTACTAAACTCAGTTCTGCAATCCGATATTGGCCTGAACTATTTTGTTGCATGTGTGTGTATGTTCCATTATAAACCACCCCAAATCCTCTTCTAGAAGTAGGCAGAGTATGCGTTTACATGTGAACAGATAAGTGAACATGACTTTGCTCCTAGATTTCTGTGCCTTGTTGTCCCGGGGACTCAGCCCTCAGCTCTCTAGCATTCCATAGTCACCAAAACGTCTGCCAAGATGCAGTGTCCTTTGCCTGCCAACCTGGGATGTTAGAAATAGTCTTTACTTTCATCAGCTCTGGTGGTTTCAGTAAAGACTCAATCCTGGGCCCTGACATCTGAAATCCTAGGAAGGTTAGGGGAGTCTAGACCAGTGGTAGAGACATCATGGTCTAGACCAGTGAGAGGGTGTGGGTTCCAGTTCCAGATCTCCCGTTGATGAACTGGGGGACACCCCGAGAGTGTCTTCCCTCCTCTGTCATGCAGGTGAGCTGAGTGGCCTGAGGTCCCTTCCCATCCCGAAAGGCCGTGGTTATGGGAGCAAACGAATGGTGTGAAGTACAGTTTTAAAACCCTCGGGCCCTGGCTCGCAGTTAAGTGTCACTTTCTCAACTAGGCGCCTTGTGCTGGTGTTTCCCCGCCTCCCCTGGTGGCCGGAGTGCTTTCTTTCACGTGAAATCAAGGCTTTGATGAAACTGGCTTGGACGTAGTAATAAAATGATGCCCATGTGCAGATTCTCATTACTCATAACTACATTCATTTGGCTACAGATTTGCGAAGCCCTTTCATTGCTAGTGCATGAAAAACGGATATTTCACACATGTTTCACATTAGCACCGCGATTTAGCTCCTGAGTGAATAAGAATCAATGCAACAGCCAACTGCCACCCGAGAGCCCATTTATATTGTATTGCACTGCAGCGGCCCCACCTTTGACTGTGATCTTGTCAGATCTGATAAGGTAATAGTAATAATAACTTACATTTTCATTACGTGGGCTCTTTCCCCAGGGCTTTGCTGCCTGCCCGTGTGCCTTCTTTGTGATATGTCTGTTCCAGCCCAGGGTGTGTCCTAAGTCGGCAGGTGCCTCGCAGTGAGCCTCACCCTCGGAAAGAGGTCTCGGCACCCTTTATCCATCCATCAGTTGGTAGAGCAATCAGTCATTCAGTGCCATGTTGGTTGGACAGAGGGGTGCACAGAAACCCTCAAACGCAATGTGTCCACACCCTGTGCACCCTCTGCCTGTTAGCACCACCCTTGGCTCTGTCCACCAGGCCTCTGGCTTCAGCCCTGCCTTCTCCCCTGTGTCCACGGAGTTTGACACACCTCTCCACTCCTGGCACCGTGCAGCCCAGAGCGCCTCCCCTGGACCGGCCCCGCAGCCCACCTGGCCTCCCTGCATTTTCTGGTGCCACCCTCACCCCGGTCTTCCCAGGGCACACTGTAGTTGCTTACCTGATTGTGTCACCCCCTTCGTTAAACCCTTCCCTGGCCTCTTATTGCTACTATGATGAAGGTAGAAATTCTTGCCAGGACGCAGAGGGCCTGCCCACCTTATCAGCCTCCTTCTGCACGCGCTTCCCTTTGGTTTCTAGAGCAAGCAGGGTTCCTTTCCTCCTGGGGCAGTATGCCCACTGCTCTCTGTGGGAGCTGGCTTCCCTCAGCCTCATGGGTTTAACCCCTGCACGCCCATCACAGAGAAGCCAGTTCGTCCCTCCCCTGACCCTCTGCGCTGGGTCAGGTCCCCTGTTAGCCCTGATCACAGTTGAAATAAAAGTCTTAACGAGCTGTTTGGTATCTGCCTCCTCACCAGAGGGTGAGTTCCACCTCCCATTGACAGTTGGATCCTAGCACAACACATAGAACACAGTAGAAGCACATCGAATGAGGGGAAGCATGTGCAGGCTGTGTCCCGGGGGGCAGGGCAGGGGGCATAAAGAGTACAGGACACCAGTGAGCATTCTTTTTTTAGCAGCAACATCAGAAGGGCATGGTCGTGTCACTACAAAGGACTTCAGAGGTAGTGTCAGGCCCAAGCCCCTCTTTTAGGGAGGCAGTATAGAACTGTGGGTACGTCTTTGGTCTCTGGAGCCAAATTGCCTGCCTTCTTGCTGTGTGTTCTTCAGTCAGTTGCCTAACTGCTCAGAGTCTCAACATCCTCATCTGTAACACGGGGACAATACCTTTTCCAGAAAAACATTGAGGCTTAAATGAGACAAATGTCATGTTACATGAGAAAACTCATGCAAGGTGCTTAGCATAGGGCCAGCCCTGAATGCATGTTGGTCATTATTATTGTATTACAGAGCATGACATAGAAGCCCAGAGAGGTTAGGCTTCCTGAGCAAGATCACACAGTTACTAACGCACAGCCAGGTTTTCCGTTCTGGTCGCTGGAGTGAGCTATTTGTTGGAAGTCACCAGCACAGCCTTTGCCTTTCAGAAGTTCTGGTCATATTGCTATAATATAGAGGTTCTCAACTGGGGCGACTTTGCCTATTCCCCGCCCCCATCTCTCTTGGGGGCATAAGGGGATGTCTGTTGACATTTTTATTATCAGAATGTGGGGAGGGGTGCTACATTTAGTGGGGAGATGCCTGGGATGCTGCTACATGTACTACAATGAACAGGAACCCTATACTCAGCAAAGAAGTCCAATGTCAATAGGACCAACGTTAAAAATCCTGCCATAGCGTTAATAGGAGGGCCCTGGGCAAACCAAGTCCATCAGAAACTGACCTGATGAAGGGCACCCTCTCTAGAAAGGCCAGCAGGTGCCTAGCAAGTCTGTATCCAGGGAAAATGGCCTCTCTTGCTGGAGGCTGAGGCGGGATTGAAGCCCGAGATAGAACTCAGAGGCAGACAAGAGTCAAATAGCTGTTTGGAGCAAAGGGAAAATGTAACAGGGGCAGCCTGACCAGATGTGTACGGGGTTTGGGGAATGTGAGCAGTTTTTCTGAGTGGTGTCTTTGCCAGAACCTTACACATACCAGCACCTATCTTCCACTATCCATTTTCCAAAGGGCCTTTGGTCGTTTGAAATTTCAGGGCGCTTCTGCAGGGATGTGGCTCTGGGCCAGGGGAGACCAGGGAGCAGCCCGTGCAGTGATGCCCATCTGCCGGTGGCTCTGTGAGCAGCTGCCCTTGGGAAGTGTGAGGACTCAGGGTACGTGTAAATCACACTCCATCCAACTTCCCCACCCCCAGCCCGGCACCATTTTCACCTCGGAAAAGTCTAATAAAAATGCATTCCAAGTTCTAGTCCTAAAGGAGGAAGGATGGGGAGGAGCCGGGGAGGGGAGCCAGTCCAGCACAGCTTTGATTAAGTGTATCTGAGCCGCAGGGCTTTTCTGGCCTTAGATGCAGCCCTACGGCTCCTGGAAGGGGCGGGTGGGGGGGGGGGGACGCGGCGCGGGGAGGGGATCCTGAATGTCCACTGCACTCTGCAGGGTCGTGGGGCGGCCGTGGGTCCTAGCCCACCGTGCGAGTTCTATGGGCACTCTCAGCTCATCTCGGGATTCAGCAGGCCTTCAGGCCTTCAGAGGTTCCCTCACTTCAGGAGAGGAGGCACCAGCCAGGGCAGGAGGGAGGCTAGTGGGCATGAAACACCTGTAAGGAATGGGGGCAGGAAAGCCGGGCCAGACCACTTGAGCCATGGCTCTCAGCCCTGTCTGCATAGTAGAATTACTTGGAAGCTTTGAGAAAATGCCAGCGCCCAGCTTTACCCCAGATCTACTATAGGAGTCTCTGGGGGTGGGACTCAGGCACCAGCAAATGTTTCGATTTTTCTAGGTGGTGTCAATGGGGGGCCAAGGCAGAGAACCACTGATTTAAAGCTTGCTTGGGCTCTGTTAGTCTAGCCGCATTGAAGCCTGCAGTGAGGGCATTGGGGGTGACCCGGGTTGGGGTACAGGGGAAAGCCTTGTCATGAGGAGGAAATCAGGCTGCTGACAGACCCCAACTGGGGAAGGAACGTCACCTATGTGGCTGCACAGGTGACCAGGGTTTCCGGTCAGGCTGGGTACAAGAGGGTTTGGGGGAAGAGCATGAGGCCCGTCTTCCCAGAGGCAGAGGCTGCCCAGAGCCGGGGTCTGAGGAGCAGGGCTGAGGCTGCCAGCGCCCTCCCTGCTGCTGATGGGGTGCTCTTCAGGCTACATCAACTGCTGGCGAGTTTACGGTAGATTGTGTTTTGCGGTTATTTGGACGTGTGTCTGGTGTTTGCTGCCAGCCTGGGAGCCTCGGAGGAAAGCAGTAGCCGGGTCATAATTCCACCCAGGATTTGACCACTTCTCACCTCCTCCGCTGTTCTCTCAGATTCTAGCAGCCTCATCTCCCACCTGGGTTTCCACAATAGCCTCCTGCTTATACCAGCCTCCCCCTCAAGCCCCCAGAGGCCGTTCTTAAGGCAGCAGCCAGAGAGATTCTTTAAAATGTATCAGATGGTTTCCTCCTTTGCTCAGAACCTTCCAGTGGCTCTCCATGTTGCTCGGAGTAAAAGCCAAAGTCTTCAGAGCGGTCTGCAAGGCCCCCACTCTCCCTCCTGACCCATCTGACTGCCTTCCCTGGGATCACTCTGCTTTGGCCTAGCTAACCAGTTCGCAGGGACTCTTGCCTCAGGGCCTTTGCCCAGACTGCTCCCTTTGCCTAGACTATCCGTCCCCTAGAAGCTCAGAAACATACAAGCCTCTTCCTTCCCCTTCCTTGGGACTCTGCTTGAATGTCACTTTCTCTGTGACACCTTCCCGGACCACCTGCTTCCTGTCTCCTGGATTTTCGTTTCTCTCCATGACATTCATATCCTGACACCGTACATTGTGTTTTCTCTCTATCTCCCCTCACTAAAATGTGAGCTCCAAGAAGACAGGGATTTTTTTTTTTTTTTTTTTTTTTGCTATTACATTTGCTGGTGTCAACCCAGAGCCTGGGACGGTATCCAGCCTGCCGTGGGGTCCCCATATATTTGTTCCTGTTTTCCCCCTTACATGCTGTTGATGCTCATGACTGGCAGAGTCACAGCCTTTGTCTCATGCCATTCTCCTGGCCGATGTGTGCATGGTCTGCTTTTATGAGTTATGTAGTTAGTTATTTTTATTAATGTAATAAGTGCCCAAGAGCTTATTTTCCGAAACAAAGCAAGGATTTGACCAGACCTACATCCAAACACATGATCCTGCCTCCCACCACCCCCATGTCTTTCCACTGAGGTAATCATCTTCCTTAATTTTGACTTTATCATTCCCCTATTTTCCCTTTTATCTAATTTCACTGCATTTATATGTATTCCTAAAAAGTGTGTCTTATTGTATTTATTTTTGGCCTTATACAAAGCCTATTCTACTGTATGTAATCTTTGAAGTCCTTTTCACTTAATACTGTAGAAGACCCACCTACTTGGTTGGATGTGCTGTGGCTCATTCCTTTTGATGACCGAAAAAAAAGATTCGTGGAGTGAATATTTAACTTTATATCCCCCCGGAGTACCCAGTTCGTAAGAGCAGCTAACGTCTATTAAGCACTTCCTCCTGTGCAAGGCACTCGGTTTGATTACCCTCACTTAACCGATGGGAAAACTGAGACATGAGAGGTAAGCACTGGCCTAAGGTCACCGCAGAATGGCTCAAGGGACAGAAGCAAGATGTGAACGCATACAGTGGGTCCTGCTCCGGCCCCTGCACCACACCACCTCTCTGAACAAATGTGTGAGTGTGCTTGCTGGCACACACCACCACGGCCAGGACTTCAGGAACCCCACTGACTGCCTCTTGGTTACAAGTCAAGGTTCAACACACACACATACATGCACGCACACGCGCGCGCACACATACACACACACACACACACACACACACTGGCGTTCTGGAATTGCTCACAAGTACGTGTTAATTGATAGATAATTTATATTAGGAAAAATATACCTTAGCTTCTGATGCTTGCCAAGAGCTGTCTGTCTTTCCCTGTCTATTTCTGTCCATCTCCTCTCTATGAAAAGAGAAAACCATTTGGGCTTTGTGCTTACAGGGGCTGGTGGCTCAGGACATAGCCCAACAGGCTATATGCCCTTGGGCTTGGCTCCTGGGAAGGGAGCAGGCTGGGACTGTGCGTGCCCTTGGCCTGTGGGAGGAAGGGACCTGTTTAAGGCAGAACCCTCCACCCCAGAGCCCCGGGTGACTGCAGGGACAGCAAAGGTAGACATGCGTGACCAGTGTGGGCAAGAAATGACTCTTCCAGGGACCCCTAGCCCTCAGCTGCCCCCTCATGGGATTAGGAACACCCTTTCAAGGGCAAGACTCTTCTGTATTAGAAACTAACAGAAATGACAGGGAACTAGAGGCCTGGGCACAGGATTGAGCAAACAATAACTGCTGTCTCAAGAACAATTGTCCCTACCCCAGGGATCACACATGGCAGGGCCAAGGTCAGGCAAATAAATGGACATTGTGGTGGCTTTGGTCCTGAACTCCGTGTCGGGCTTGTGTGACTTGGGTTTGACCACAGGGAGGACAGAGCCATGGATTTTACCCTTCTGGTGTGAGGAATGGCCGGTCCACAATGCCATCGTTTATCCCGGCCCGGGAGCAGAGCCCGTCTGGAAGGACTGCCTGGGACTTGCCTCACTGAGCTGTAGGCGGAAGGCAGAGGACTCTTTCCAGGAAGCCAGACACCTGATAAGCACGCAGGGTGGAGGAGGCCAGAACCTTCACCTGGGGGGGAATGGGCATATGGGCTGATGCATGAAGCAGGAGGTTCCAGACCTGTCGGGTCAGAGGAGGAAAGGAACGTGGGTGAATGCTGCGACACATTCTGCTTTTTGCTATCATTAGGGGGCGACAGAGAGCAGAAGACAAACAGTGGGGCCTCTGCTGCTAATAAGTGCACTCCAGCCTCAGTTTCCCCTGAGCACCTGTGGGCCTAGAAGCCTGCAAGCTGAATGCAGGTGTGTGGAAGGGGCTTCAAGCTGAATGCAGGTGTGTGGAAGGGCACAGGGCCCATAAGTAGTGCATATGTGCTTAAGTGAGGTGAGCTGGGGTGCAGAGCCAGGGAATCCTCCAGAAGGGGAAAGGACTGCTTGAGCTCAGGATGAGCTCTCTCCACCCAGGCTGCACACTGGAATGGCCCCAGGAACTTCTAAAATACCAATGCCCTGGCCTACCCAGACCGACAGAATCAGAAGGTCAGGGAAAGGGACCCAGGGATCTGTCTGTTTTAAAGCCTCCCCAGATGATTCTTCTCTCCAGCCAGGGCTGAGATCCACTGAATCAGACACTCTGAAGTTTGAGTACTGCCCTCTCCCCACTCCCCCTACCCTCCCTTAGCTGTAGGACAGAGTACTGACTTAATACCATCTATACAATGGCGATGGTGATGGATATGCTGACATGGGGGGGAGGGCTGCTGTGACAATTAAGGAAAACATTGTGTGTAAAGCTTGCACACGGCTGCCACCTACAAGGAACCTATACAGTCAGTTCACAGTGTCTTTCATGAACAGGCTCCGGACCTGGCATCCTCAGGAGCGGTGGCTTCATTTGGGGTCCTTGGGGACACACAGCATCTGGGGAGACATTTTGTTTCTGGAATCTGAGGTCTGGGTGAAGCTGGCCTGCAGGTCTGGGTCAAAATGGTCGAACACTGTCTTGTGCTGGAGCCTCAGGTCAGAGATGATGATCACACCTGTTTCTCTGAAGGCCTTAACCTTGGTCATGATGTCTAGCTAGGTGTGTGTTAGCCAAACGTGGTGGAAAGGCAACGTTTGTGGGGTGTCCCCTATGTGCTAGACATATTCACATTTATTATTTCACACAGTTCTCAGAGCAACCATGTGTGATGGATACACATATCCCCCTTGTACAGAGGGAGAAACTGAGGTCCAGAGAGGCCTGGCAACTTGCTCAAGGTCACACAGGAGAACCAGCTCTCTTGACTTTTCACCGTACCATAGGCACCTCCCCAGAGTTCTAACCTGTGGCTTCCTCCCCAGGCTGAGGGGTTGTGGTGATAGATGCTGGGGAGATAGGGTCTGGGCTCCTCAGAGACACATGCCCTGAATTCAGTTACTTTTTAATTCCTAAACCCATATACAAATGGCTCATTCTTTTCAAAGTCTCCACAGCCCAGCGTTTTAAAAAAAGTCTTCCATTTATTTTCCATGATGATTTTTAGGACATTCTTTTAACAATTCCAATTCTACTACGGCTGTGGGGAAAGGGAAAAACGAATAAAGGAGTGTTCTTTTGAGACTCAGTGCAGGGCCCCAGGTGCCCTGGGGGCCCCAAGTGGTTGGTGATGCAGATGGGGTCTGGATGGGAAGACTGGGGGGCTGGACAGTTGATGGTGTGAATTTCCAGGGGCAGGAGGAGTGGGGGCAGTGAGGGCTGCTGGTCCTCCCTGAGCAGGGCTGGGCTGGGGGCTTCCAGATGCTTAAGCAGTCATGGAAATCTATCCGGATCCATAGGGTCTGTCTCCAAGGCATATTTATAGACCTCTTTCCATTCTGTGTTACACTTTTGCAGGGGAGGGCCATGAGGCTAACTGAGTCCCCAGCCCCCACCCCCCGCCACCCCCGGCTCAGAGCTGGACCTGAGTTCACCCAGCCTGGAGAGGTGGGGGCAGGTCAGGACAGTTGGATGGAGTGGAGTGGGGGTTCAACTCTGCAGCCCCTCCCGCTGGAAAGGCTGAATCATCCCTGCCCATTAAGAGCTGCCATTCTTACCGAGAGTGTGGGGCTGAACACAGGCTCCGGTCTGCCTCCTTACTTCCCACTTTGCCTAAAATGAGGAAACTGAGTCTCAAAGTAGCAGGTGACTTCTTAGGGGTCACAAGGCTAGCAAGTGGCCAAATGGGAGGCTCCTGAGTACCAGACCCTTGCTCCTTGTGTTCAAACAGGGCCGGGTGGGGAGATGGGAGGAAGAGAAAACAGGATGACCTTGGACATCAAGAGCCCTTGTGGGAATAACCTTCATTTTATTGCGAATCCAAGCACGTGATCCCCCAGGTTTGCCTTCCTCACAAGATTACAGAAAAAGTTCAGTCATTTTCCTGTGTCCTATTACAGTTTTGAATTTTCAAACGTCCCTGGGTCCTGTGAGCCTAATTCAGTATGGTGTGCCAATTTACCCCCAGCAGATTTCCAACAGTTGACGAGTGGTCGGTGCTTTTCTCAAGGTCAGCTCTCCTGGTACTTGCTTTATGCAGAAGTCGCTGTGTTCTGAGTGTCTCAACTCAACTGGCTTCTGCAATCACACACATTTGTCCCAACTTTAATTGGCACTCTTGAAGGCATGGCCCAGGCAGATGCTACACTAGGCTCTGAAAGCCTGAAAAGAGGACAGGAGAGGGCGGCCATGTCCACGGTCACCATGTCCTCCATAGAGGGCTCCTTTCATCCCGAGTGGCTGTGCAGACCGCAGGCGAGGAGGGGCAGGGGAGGGAAACCATAGCCATTAACAGGTCACTCAGGACTCTTCTGCTGACTGCAAAAAATGCCTGCCTGCATGCTTGTAAAGTCCCGGAAGAATGTTGAAAATGAAAGCCAGGGTCAGGGCTGGGACTTCGGGTGGCCTGCAGCTTTGAGCCCTTCTCCCAGCTGTCAGAGATCTCTGGAGGGCTGACCTGGCCGGGAAGGGAGTGGACAACTGTGGGTTCTTCTTCCTCTGGTCTCCAAGAAAGCTCAGCTGGAGACAGAAAGGAGCTTTCTGGAAGGGTTGGGTCTTGCTCCTGACTGAGGACCCAGTGCTGCCCTTACCTTTCACTGCTCATCATCCCCTGAACTTAGCCATCACATGCAGTAACCTCTCACACTATTTCCTCTTCTCCTTCGCTGGTAGGTTTGCCAAAACGGAGGATGCCTACTTAAATTTGAATTTCAGATAAGCAAACAGGGTGCCTGGGTGGCTCAGTTGGTTAAGCATCTGACTCTTGATTTCAGCTCAGGTCATCATCTCGTGGGTTTGTGGATTCCAGCCCTGCTTAAGGCTCTGTGCTGACTACACGGAGCCTGCTTGGGATTCTCTCTCTGCCCCTCGCCTACTCATGTGTGCATGCTCATGCCCTCTCTCTCTCAAAGTGAATAAACTTTAAAATAAAAAATGAATTGCAGATAAGCAATGAAAAAAGTTTAGCCTGTATATCCCAAATATTGCATAGGACATACTTATACTAAAAAATCATTTGTCATTTATCATAAATTCGAATCTAACTGAGCGTCTTGTATTTTTGTTTGTTAAATCTGGCAACCCCACCCACAGAGAGATCTCCCCACATGGGACTGGGGCCAAGAAGGGTGCCATCTGTGTTCTGTGTCTTCTGTCCTCTGTGGGACAAGGCGCACTCACCAATGCCCTAGAGATTTTAATAAGATGCAAGTTATGGTTCAGTAGGTCTGGGGCAGGGCTGAGACTTTGAATTTCTAACAAGCTTCCAGGACAATGCTGTTGGACCAAGGACCAGGCTTTGAGTAGCAAGGAAATAGAGCAGTGATTACAGGCTAACCTCAGATTCACAGGGAAGTGGGCTAAGGTCGGGGGCTGGAGGAAGGAGATTTGAAAACGCTGATGCCTCCACAATTTTGAGGTCATTTGCCTGGGGCAGGGCCCAAGCAAGGGACTTTTATTTAATTAAAAAAATTGTTTTTACTGTGGCAAAAAACAAAACAAAATTTACCATCTTAATCATTTCTAAGTGTATAGTTCGTAGTGTTACGTATATTCACATTATTGTGAACCAGATCTCCAGCAGTTTTTCATCATGTGAATCTGAAACTCTGTGCCCATTAAACAACAACTCCCCGTTCTCCCTTTCCCTCCAGCCTCTGCTAACTACCATTTTACTTTCCATTTCTATGCATTTGACTACTTTAGACACCTCCTATATAACTGTACTGCTAATTGCCTTTTTGTGACTAGCTTATTTTACTTAGCATAATCTCCTCAAGGCTCATCCAGGTTGCAGCATGTGATAGGATTTCTTTCCTTCTTAAAGCTGAATAATATTTCATTTTCTGTATGCACCACACTTTGCTTATCCATTCATCTGTTGATGGACATTTGGGCCGCTTCCACCTCTTGGCTATTGTGGATCTCGCTGCTATGAATACGGGTGTGCAAGTATCTCTTTGAGACTTTGCTTTCAATCCTTTGGGGTATATACTCAGAAACGAGATTGCCGGATCATATGGTAGTTCTGTTTTTAATTTTTTTGTAATTAAAAAGTTTGAGGAATCTCCATATTAGTTTTCATAATGGTTGCACAGATTTTCAACCCCACCAACAGTGCACATGGGCTCCGAGTTTGCCACATCCTCTCCCCAGATGATTCTAATTCCCAGATGGGCTTGAGGATGACTGCCCTGGGCTCATTCTTGGTAGCCTGTCTTCTCTCGCTGGCCTGAGGCCTCTGAGCCTTGCTAGGTACAGGGTGGATCCATTCCACAACTCTAGTCGGGCATGTGGATGGTGTCCCCCATGAGGGGGCATGCCAGCCAAAACTGGCCTGGGAAGCAGAAAGCCTAGCTTTGAATTCACAGGTTGAGTACTGTTTAACCTTTGGCAAGCCACTTCACCTCTCTGAGCCTGAGGCCCATATTTATAAAGGGATGTATTAACTGTAGCAAAAAGGAGGATGAGATGAACCCTGTATGCAAAGGCTTCTTGGATCCATCAACTGCCATGAAAATGTCAGATGAGAGAACAGTAGGAATTGAGCAAACTACATAGAATATCAGCATCTGTGTTCAAGCAGGCCACTGACTGAGGTACCCCTGCCCCATAGCATCATGGAAAAGCTCGTCTGCTCACCCCTGCCCCGGCATCCGTGCCAACACTAGCGTCATGACTGGCTCACAGCTGAACCAGCAACTGGTTGAGATACTGTTCCCAAAGCCTAGGGGTGGATGAGCTCCTGGGGACAGGGCGCGTGCTTTATTTATTTAATCCTCCCAACATGGCTGTGAGCTAGGTGCTGGTATTTCTCTGCTCCTCTTGCGAGGCACAGAGAATTTAAGTAGCCTGCCCAAGATTTCATGGGTAGAAAGCAGCAGAGCCGGGATCTGAACCCAGACTCTCTGCCTCTGGAAGCCAGGCAGGCACACATATCCCCGTATATATAAAGAACCACGTGGGTGTTAAACTGCGGTATAAAAGTCATCAGTTGGATACTTGCTGGAGGAGTAGGATAGAGTTGTGACACAGTGGGTGACATGGCTAATTGTGGCAGTGTGGGGTGACCAGGCAAGACCGGGGGGGGGGGTCACTGGACAAATTTCCTGGGGGAGGGCCAGTGCTGGGTGGGGCAGGATGATCAAGTGTGTCTGCTGCCTGGACAGCCTCCAGGAGATCCCACGGGCTGGGAACAGGGCACCCAAGAGCCAGGCAGGGAAGCCACCAGCTGGTAGCAAGACTCAGGAGAGGACTGGCAGTCCAGGCTGCGGCTGGAGTGCTGGCATGTGAGCTGGGCACTGCCTGGGAGCTCCTTCAGTGCCCTCTGATGGAGGTTGGGTGGTGGCTCCCTCCCAAGGGGGTCAGACCCGGCGCCACAGAGGAGGGGACTCTCATGCTGTCCTTGAGAGATGGGTTGGAACTGGACAAGCAGATGGCAGTCAAGAATGTTCTGGCAGGTGGAGAACATTAGCACAAGTACAGATTCTTGCCCTAACCTGAGAGAGCAACTCACTGGGGAGATTCGGGAATCCAAACAGGCTTGTTGGGAAGAAACATTAGGTCCCAGGTGGCTGCTTTTCCTACTTGTCTTTATCTCATCAGTGATGAAAAATCAGAATAAAGGCAAAACTTAATAATAGCATACCTGCTACATTTCTACCATCGGCCATGTATGCCTTTGGGATCCCTACTATTCCCTGGCTTTCCCTGTGGGGGCACAAGGTAAGACCATAGATTTGGTGTCAGATTTATTTTAAGTTTCATCTGAGATGCTGAATAGCTCCGTGTTTTGGATGATTTACTTCCCCTCTCTGAACCTCAGTCTTCTCATCGGGTGTGTGGGGATTGCCTTCAGCATTCTAGCATGTTTAACGCCACATGTGGCTTCCGTCCTGTGGATGCCAGTAGCACCCTCCCAACTCCTGAGTTGGTGACAACCAAAAATGTCTCCAGAAATAGCCAGATGTCCCCTAGGAGGCAAAATTGCCCACAATTGAGAACTGTGGTCATCCCTGAGTATCTTTCAGGCAAAAACTGGCTAAATTCCATTCATTCATTTTTCGATTCTCTAGCTCGACAGATATTTACCAGGCACCTATTATGTGCCGAGTGCTGGGAGAGTCAGTGGTCAGCAAGACAAGTCATGTGCTCGCAGCTCCCATCCTGGTGAGGCCATGGGGTGAGAATGAGCAAGCGCCCATGCTACCTTGGGATGTGCTACACCGGGGAAACACATGGTGCTGTGGGAACACATAAAAGAGATGCTTAATCCTGGAGTTTTCATTGAAGGGGCAGGGAAGTATCCAGGGTGGTCAAAGGTGCCGCCGGGTATGGCCCTAGACATGCCAGGAATTCCCACGTTCGTGTTGTTGACGGAATTAATCTAGGAACGCGTGATAAAGCCTGCCCAGGACGTAATTTACTGCCCAGATCGACTGAAAAGATGTGAACTAATTCATCACACGCAGGGGCAGTTACTTCAAGCTGACGTTTGGAGCCAGGCAGCCAGGAGCCTGCTGATGTGTCTCCTAGGAAGACCAATAAGGCAGAGGACAGTTGGGTGGATTAAGTCACCCCACAGAAGAATGGTGTTGCTACCAGCCTGAGTTGTGCCTCTTCCTCAGACTCGCCGTAGCCTGGAGCCCGGGGCTGTGAGGAGAGCAAGGGAGGAGAAACCCACGCACTTTGAGGCAGATGTGCCGAAAAACGTGTCCTGAAGAGAAGCTCAGGAAAACAATGTGCCTACCCAGGCCTGTGGGCTTGGGTGACAGCGCCTTTCCTGGGCGTTCTGACATAAGGCTGCTCACCATCCTTAGAGGAAAAAAAAAATTAGAAAAAAAAAAAAAAAAAAAAAGCCTTTCCCATACTCACTTTTGTAAGCACTGGGCAAGAAAGAAAGCCTGTGTGTTCCAATAGGAGGCTTCCTTTACGAGTCTTGGACACAGGTCCTTCTGCAACTTGAATCCACTTCTTACCTTTCTGGTTTTAAAATGCGGACCGTCATGAGGCGTCTGGGAAATAGGAAGTGGGAGGAATGGTTTTCGCTTGCTCAGGAGGGGCAAGAAACAAAAGCTCAAAAAAAAAAAAAAGTAATAGTAATAGCAGCAGCAACCACCTTGATTAAAAAAAAAGTGATAATAAAAATTAGCAACCAGGTTTTGAGTGTCTGCTCTGTGCCAGGTATTTCACATGTGCGGCCGATCCCAGCTTCCTGCAAGGTCGCTCCCACTGTCCCATCTCAGAGGTGGGTCACCAGAGTCTGAATTTGACCCCAGAGCATGTGGTAATGAAGCCAGGATTCAGATCTCGGTCTTGGAAAAAGTAAGAAAAATAGACATCGTAGGGTAAGTTTTTCATAAGGTGAAATTTGGGGCACCCGGGTGGCTGTCCATTCAGCATCCACCTCTTAATCGGCTTAGGTCATGATCTCCAGGCTCAGGAGTTCCAGCAATTCATGGGGTTCTGAGCTCACAGTGTGGAGCCTGCTTGGGATTCTCTCTCTCTCTCTCTCTCTCTCTCTCTCCCTGCCCCTCCCTCACCTCAAGTCCATAGTGTACTTTCTCTCTCTCTCCAAATAAATCAATACACTTTTAAAAAAGGGTGAAATATATGTCCCTTGAAAGGAATGTTTACGTTCTTCTAATATTTTTGGTAGGAAGATGCAGTATCTTGTATGATGACTATGGAGACGGATGATGTTGACAACATGAAAATTTGGTACTCTGCCCCTTAAAAATTTTTGTTATGCAGGACCACGAAATTCCCAGGTCTGGTAATTCCTTTGTGAATGAGACGCCCAGGTCACAGAGCCCCACCAGGAACCACAGCTCCTGGCGCGTTCTATGAGAAGAAGCCAGGGTCCCCACTTCTGTACTTCTCTGCCTTTTTTACACTTGTGGTTAGGGTTGTGGATTTGTCAGAGGAGGGGAGTGAGGAGGAGGAGGAGAAACCAGGAAAAATGATAAGTGACAACCCTTTGGGCAGTGGTGGTTTTCTAAGAAAAGATCGTAATTCTGTTGAAAATTGCTGGAGAAGAGAGTGCAGTCCAAGTAGGCATATGCAAATTATATGCAAATCTCGCACAGCCCTCCTATTTCATAATCTGGATGTAGCCCTTGGGAAAATGCTAATGGAGACTAGTGGTCTCAGCAAGCCTCCCTTGGTTATCTCCAGGAGTCTGGCCCTAATTAAAGAGTATTGTCCTGGCAGTGTGGGGCTCCAGTGATCTTAATTTTCACCCTCTTTCCCCCCTCCCTCATCTCTACAGGCTTCCAAGCCTCAGAGGGCTTTTCTAATTCTATGGCAGTTGGGGTAAGAAACATGACCAGGGATCTGGCCTGGAAAGTTCTAGAATCCTTAGGTAGACCTGACCTTCAGTAGGGCTCCTGGGGTCCCAGGCCCGCTGAGACTGAGGGAAGTACTGTTTTTCAAACTTGGGCATACATCAGAGGACTTGTTTAAAACACAGAGTTCTGGGCCCCACCCTAGAGTTATACATCACAGGGTCCAGGATGATCCGTTCAGTTCCCAAGGGATGCTGTTGCTGTTATGGGGACCACAATTTGCAGACCACTGACCTGTAGTGAACAGTAATACTCTAAGTGTGGCCCACTGGCAACTATATGTTACCAGTCTGTGATACAAATTAGGTACAGAAAGTAAGAATAAGAATTTAGAGACTTTTATTGAAGTTTGACATTGCCTTAACAGCCAAGCACATGATTATTTTTCTATTAGTTCCATTTTATTTTATTTCACAAAGGTATTGGTCCGCGATGTTCAGCAGTTAAGAAAAGCATTACATTCCTTGGCACAGATAGCAGGTTGAGAACTCAGGCTGAGGGCCCAGCCTCATGGCCAGGGTTCAGGACACCCCCAGGCTGGCAGTACTGTTGGAGTACCCATCAGGAAACTGAGGCAGAATGGCTCTGGGCAGGCTGGGCATGCAGTGGACTGGCCCTACCAGGTGTTCGGAAGCATGTGAGGGTCTAGGGGGATGGTGAAAGGGTAGGGTGTTGGCTGTTAGAATGGCTGGTGGGGTGGAGGAGAAAATTTTGATGAATGAGAGCTGGGTGTAGACACCACAGAGATTTATCCTGCCCTAAATGCCAGTAGAACCTCTCTTGAGGGACAATGGCTGGGGAAGGGAAGGTCTAAGAAGCTGGCCTGATCCAGGCCTTCCTGCCTTCTCTTGGGGGTAGGAGTCCTGGGGGACAGGGAGTTGGGAGGGAGGAGGGCTGGTCAGAACCGGCTCAACCAGAGGGCCCTTTAAGTACATAGTGACAGTGATGTGTGTGTGTGTGTGTGTGTGTGTGTGTGGCTTTGCATGGTGACATGGCTATATTGTTGATACTTTATAGGTACCTCCTCCTTTATTCAAAGCCAATATGAAAAGCTCCAGTGTAGAAAAGGGGTAGACTGGCATGGGGTGGTGAGGATAATTCCCTTTAAAAAAGAGGAGTTTGAGGAATCGTTGCTCCTTAAAAAAAATGTCACCAAAATATAGTCTATACATGGCTTCTAGGACAGCCATTGACAAATGTAAGGGATACGTGTTCTTACAGAGGAAGGTAACAATTTAAAGGTGGTACACAATTTTAGATGGCATTATAAATTGCTCAGAAGGCTTGAATGGCAGTAAATACCACAACAATAAGTAGTTCTGTTTGGAAGGGATCTGGCTTGAGTTTGGTCATTGGCCCTCGCCAGTGCCTGGCCTGCACACATCCTTTTCAGCTAGGAAAGAAAGCTCTGTGATTGCAATCCACCATCTTCGTAGATAATGTTTTAACATTTTATAGTGACAGTGTGAGCAGTAATTAGTTGTCTTGTGCCTCTCAGCATATGTGGACGCTACTGGCTCTTCAGGCTCAGGGTTGTAGAAAGCAGAGCCTGATGGGGGCTTAGCATTCATCAACCACTCATTCAGCAGGGTGGAAACTGAGGCCAGGGAGGCCCCAAATCTGCTCCAAGTCGAGCTTGTGTCAAGGCAGGCAGCAGGACCATTGTTGGAGGCTTACCGTGTAATTAATGGGATTTGGAGCAATTACAGGGACAGTAAAGCCCCTCGTTTGTTTCTCGTGCCAGGCATGAGATTCCTCAGGAGGGTGGAGTGAGTGGGTGGAGGGAAGGTGGTCAGAAGGTGGCAGATAGTTGGCAAATCATCTCTTCCCAGGCCTGCTCTGTGGAACGCCGGCTTACATTTTTACACCGTGTGCCTCAAAGGATCCGGTGCAGCACGCGGATCTGTCCAAGGGACCCCGCCTATTTTTCCTCTGGGGCTAATTCTTGTTGGTTTTTCATGCCGGGGTGCGAAGAACCTGCTTTTCTGTTTTCATTTGCTGTGAACACCAGCTCAGAGGTGAGCACTGCATAAAAGTTGGCATTGTTCTAGGGAAGGGGTGCCCACCCCTTCTGAGGCCTGGGGATGGTTTCGGAGCCAGAGCTGAAGAGGGAGAGGAGATTCACTGTGTGATAAGAGCAGCACTTCTGGCTTTTTGCAACTCTCTGGGATTCCACTCCAGAGTCAGGCAACTGCCAGCCGCCTGTGTGCTGCACCATTCATTCATTCATTCAGCAGATATTTATTGAGCACCTATTATTTCCCAGCCACTGTGCTAACTACAGATAAAAAAAAAAGTGCTGGTGAGGGGGTGGGGGAAGAGATAGCAGGAGTCTGGGAATTCCCAGGACTGGCTGAGGTAGGGGCCCTCCGGCTAGGGTCACCCCCTCTGCATGCCCATGCAACGGAGGGTGCTGATTGTCTTTTAAAAATTTCTTGACACCCCCCCCCCCCCCATCAGATTTCTTGATTTTGACATGTTGCCAGCCTAAGGACAGTGTCAGAGTTTGAATTTCTATTTGGAACTAATGTTTGTTCACAGAAATTTTAAGGGATAAAAAACCTTAGGGTTGTAACCATGGTGATACCCAGAGTTCAGGATCTAGTTTTCTTCTTTCCAGAATGTGTTTCTGAGAGTTTCTTTTTCAAAAACAGGTGAGCCGAGGCTACATAGCATAATGGCTTTCTCAGTGTTTCCTGTGGATTCATCATTCACGTGCATGCCACCGGTGGGGCTGAGGGAAATCTGGGCCAGTGACTTCAGCTCTTCGAGCCTTAGTGTCTCTGTCTTTACCAAACCCTTAGGAGGTCCTGAGTACACGTGACGGAAGGCATGGAAAGCATTTAGCTTCGGCTGGTCTGCAGGATTCTTTGCGATTGTCAGCTCAGAGCGTTACCACTCAATTTCGGCTTTAACATGTGGTGTTTTACAACGAACAATGCATTCTTGCTTACTATTTTCCCCACCTTGGTATTCTTTCCTCTAAGTTCATAGAGCACCCTGGAGGGGTACCACCTCTTCAAATGCCCAGCATGCCTCTCACGGTCCTGGGCACATGGTGGGTGCTCTACAGGTGCTCAGTTGATTCAACACTCTGTTCGTAAAGCCGCAGTCTGGGCTGTACTTTCAGGGGCAGCCTTTTAATGTGCCCAGAGAGCAGCCATACTCCAGGCCTCCAAGCCGGGAACGGTCGGGGCAGGTCAGTCCTGCCTGAGTCACGGATCCCCAGCAGCTCTTTAACTGTTTCATTGTGGAACTGTAACTCTGTCCCCTTTAGCTGGTCTCAGGCAGCGATGGCCAGGCCACCCAGCAACAGCCACTCAGATAATTACACGGGTTTCAAATTGTTCGCCACTTTACGTCCTCAAAGCAATTTCAGAATCAATTTGAGGTTTGACAGGGAGCTGGTGGAGGTCTGGCAGACCTGGAATGGCGTGCTGGGCCTTCTTACTGCTTTTATAATTCCAATGGCAGGCCTGGCGCACCTGGGGAGCAGGGGACCTGTCCCCTCTTGCAACTCAGGGAAGAAAATCAGTCAATCAATGAGAGCACACCTAATTAAAGGTAACAAAGGCTCTGGGTGCCTCATCCCTCCCCGCGGTGTCAGGCCTATAGAGCATCAGGAGGAAACCTAGCTTTGTCTTAAACAGGATTAAAATGAAGTCCTGGTGCCAGAAATCAAATCTAGCAAGACCATGTCTTTGACAACAGGTGCCTATCTGACACTGGGACGGAGAACCATGTTCCAGGAGCAGTCTTGAAATGGATTTAGACAGTTTTCCTGTTCTCAAGAGGATAAGGGTGCAAGGCTGCCCCTGTTTTGTGACCGGAGATACACGGTACCCCTCGTACACTGGAGTAGAACATTCAGAGCAAGCAGCCTGGTTTATGCATGGTGCTCTAAGGCCCTGCATGTAGAGAGCATGATGATCGAGGTATGGGCTCCGGACCCAGACCGCCTAGGTTCATTCCTGGCATGGCTGCTCATCAGCCGGCCGCGGGATTCTAGGCTGCTTATCCCAAGATCTTTATCTGCAAAATGGGGGGAGGGGTGGTCATAGTTTCTACCTCTGGACCCTTGGAAGGATTATGCACATTAACGCACATAAAAGGCTGGAAACAGTACCTGGCATGCTGTAAAGTTTGGCTACTCTGTCCCAGAATAGTTTCCCAAACAAGGTGACCGGTAAAGCCACCCTCTGCACTGCAAGGAGCAAGTTAAGTTTATTTTCGGTTTCACTTTGCAAAAGGGATTCGGAGTGAACCCAAGTTCACAGAACAAAGCAGAAGTGGAGCCAAACCTGGAATAGAGGCCTTGTCACTGCCTGGGGCTGTAGCCTCCTCTTTCCCCGCTCCCAGGCACCCTGGGCTCTTGTTTCCAACCTTCTTCCTGGCTTCGCTGAGATATTTCGGCTCTATCTCCGTTCTCATAGCCAAGAGAAACTCAAAACCTCATCCCTTGAGGGGTCCTTTGTATTTCAGCAAGGTCAACCCCTTATGCTATAGGAATGAACTTGTAGAGCGTTGAGAACCTGCTCATAGGCTGGCAAGGTATTTGGGGAGGCAGAGAATGTCCTTAGGCCCCTGCTGTCGCACCACGTGGCATTTTGTCTATTCGCCCTTTACTTCCCACAGTCCCTGCCTTGTAGATCCTTGGGATTAAAAGAAGCGTCGGAACATCTGAGATCTTGTCAAAGACGGGGCGGGGAGTCTTTGGTGACTGTGAACTCACTACCTGCTCTGGCTCTTTGGAGAGCTTAGAGGCAGACTGCTAGGTCTGGCGTATCTTCTTCCCCTCCTCCAGTCTAAAGAGAGAGCAGGTCAAGAGGCAAGACAGAAACAACTGTATCATGGGGTATTCAAGTACACAGAAGTCAAGAAATTCAAAGATACATTCTCCACAGCAGTTGCAAGTGGATCCTGTCCCGCAGATGCATGGTAAAGCACTCCCGGTGACAGGCAGGCAAGGGAGAGGGAAGCCAGACTCTTTGGTGGCCTGTCCTGAGTACCCCGAACCGCCAGCACGACACTGTGTCCACTCTTCCCTTTCTGGTACCGCTCCTAGCCCAGTGAACACTAGTGGGACTCGAAACTTTCAAAACCACACACTACGTATACTTGGATTGTGGGCTCTGCGGCTGCACAGCGAGAACAGATCCCGTTGACCCTGGGGCCAGGGGACACAGCAGCATGCCAGATCGGAAGAATGGGGCTCACAGGCACCTGCGAGGTCCAGAGCGTTCCTGGGACTTGTCTTAACTGCCAGCAAGTCTAGAAGTTAGCTATGGAGTATGGTTTTCTGGGGGAAAGGCCTTTGTAGAGGGCTGCTGTGAGACGTTCCAGTTCCAACTGAAGTATCCATGCCCAGCCAATCCAGCTAGCTCACCAGACACAGAGTGGACATTGACCTGGCTAGACTTGGCCAGCTCTCTGTTATCGAACATGCAGCAAGGAGAAAAATTATTATTTTACCTGCTGGCATTAGGGCTCTCCCAGGGAAGGGGCTGCTTTCATTAAGAACTATCTTGATAGGTCATTTGGGTGAGAGATGAGTCCTTGAGGGCATAAGTAGAAAAAGAAAGACTATATATATATATATATATATATATGAAGAACCCCTCTGTATAAGAACCCCTCTGTATAAGAAGAACAGGAATTGTAGTGCAAAGGAGGGAGCCTGGGATTGTGTGACTGGAGATGGGCAAGGGAGCATCAGAGAACAGATGTCTGCTCTGTAGTTCAGAATTCCTGATGGCCCTGCGCTCTCCCAGCCCCCAAATCTCCAGTGGCATGTGCCCCTCGTCACCCCACCCATGTGCACCATGATGGGGTGTGGGAGGAAGACTAAGGACAGGGGCCGAAGGATCGTAGCGCAGAGCTAGAGAAGTGTATTCAACTCACGTTGGAGGGAGGAGGGAAACTCTACAAAAGCCAGAAATCAGAGGTGGAGGTAACGAAAAATGTATTCCCCCTGAGAATTCTCAGAAGCCTTGGGGCTGGGCATTGCCGTCCCCCATGGGCTGCGAGGTGGCAGATGGACCGTGTCTTCTCGAGATGCGATGAGAGCTGGTTTTGTGAAGAATCCAGTCTTTCTTCCCCTGAGGTCAAATATCAGGGTGCTCCCGCTGGCTAGTCTGGAAGAAAATGGCCGAGGCTTCTCACCCCATCACCCACTGCTCGGCCAGTTTTCCCATCTCTCTGGGATGCTGGGCTATCTCGTCTCTACCCAGATGGTCCCAGCACGGGGCTCACTATGCTGCAAGGCAGATTCCGCCCTCGGATAACTGTCACTGCTGGAGAGTTCTTTGTGAGCTTGAGCCACACTTTGCACCCACTCCCTACCCACTTATCGTGACTCTCCATTCTGGCCCCTTCTGCTGCGCAGACAGCCCCCTCAGAGCCCATGGCTGTCTGTTGTGTCCTTTGTGTTCTTTTCTGGCTCTGCATCTCCTGTCCCTCCACCTTCCTCATCTGCCTTTGGTGCCTGGGTGCCCCCAAGAGAACCATGATGGCATTCCTCACTTGTGACAGGTAAATAAGGCACTTGGGGCCCCCAAGGCCACGTGCAGTGGATGGTTACCTATGGGATGTTTTTGATTCTCTGGAAACTTCCTAAAAGCCTGCCCTAGGCTGTGCCCTGCCCACGCCCTCTCTGAAGTATATCCTCAACCCAGGGAGGTCCCAGCTTTGCAACAAAGCTGCCCTGTGGGCTCCTGACCTGTCCCTGCCCTGAAAGTGCCTCTCGTCCCCTGACTGTACCTGCCCCATCCGCTGTTCACAACAGCCTTCCAGGCCTACTGAGTGGGCAGAGCAGCCACTCCCAGAATCCTGTGGTTTGAAAAGATCCAGGGGTAGCCCCCTCTACTGACACTCTCCAAAGCTTTTTTCCACCATCTCCTTTCTGGATGCCCCGGACCCTCGAGGCTCCTCTCGACCCACCCACTGCATCCAGGGGTGCATCCTTCCGTCCTACTTAGTATCCACAGGGGGCATGAGAAGAACCCTGGACAGTCCTGGCCCTGCCACTTGCCACCTGGGTGGGCTCTGGACCTCAGTAGCCTCAGCTGGAAAATGAGGTTAAATTAGATGCCCGGCCCTGACAGCGTATGGTTCCTACTTGGGGCAGAAACATCTGTTTTCCTATTCCAGAACCTGCACGTTCCCTGCCGGTGAAATTCTGGTTCACGAGGGAGACTGCGTTCACAACTCATTTGCCAGGCAGAGACGATTGATACACCTAAGGCTGGGAAAGGGCCAGCCTGGTTTTCTCAACTCAGACTGCACATTAGGGTCACCAGGGGAGCTTTTAAAACATCCCGAGGCTTCGACCCCACCCCCAGAGAGTCTGATCAATGGGACTGGGTGGGGCTCTGGCATCTTTATGTTTTAAAAGCTCCCCAGGTGATGCTAATGTGCAGCAAGGTTAGCACGACCCGCTCTGGCCCCTGGCTGCCAGCTTGAAGTGGGGTTCTCAGTGCAGTGGCATTAGCATCACCTGGAGCTTGTTAAAAATGCAGACTTTCAGGTCCTGCCCCAGGCTTTTCTACCAGAACGTGGGTAATAACAGGGTCTCTGGGGTTCCTGAGCAAGGCATTTTCTCTGTAAGTGGTCTTTTTGGATTCCCTTTAGTTTGTAATATCTGTTACTTCTATGTAAGCGGCCACAAATCCATTTTGGGTGCAGGCGTGGCATAAAAATTTGTATCCAATGTCAGTTCATATTAATGTGCAGGAAGATAGACATAACATCTACACTGTAACCATTTTCACCCCTCACAGGAGCCAAGTTCTCTCCCCTCAGGGCCTTTGCACATACTGTGTTCTGCCTGATGTGTCCCTCATCCTCCTTCTAGCCTCTGCCGTCTTCCAGTCCACCTGGCTGTCTCTTACTCACCCACAGCTGGACTTGGGGGAGGGCTGCGTTTTGTGCCATCCACATCATTCGCCACCCTCACCTCTCCTTTCTGCCATCTTTCTTCCCGCCTCTGTCCGTGGTTAGCATCTCAGCCTTCCAGTAACAGCTCCCAGGATGTCCAGAGTAGAGTCGGGGAGAGAGCGCACCTGGTAGTGGGGAGATCCAGCTTCCAAATCCAGGTCACCTCTTCACCTTCTTTGTCACTTTTCTAATGTTTGCACAAGAGGAGGCTAAGAACATACCCCTTCTGTCCACCTTACGGGAGCTTTGTGAGGGTCAAATCAAGTAATGAGTGCTGGCGGCAGGGAATGGGTGTGGAGGAGCTTGAGAATGTAGTGAGCCTCAGGGAAACGCAAACCCTTCCCCATGATAGTGGAAGAGCATTTCTTTACCCTCACGAGCGCTGAGCGTTGAATGTTTAGAAAGGTCGTGCTGCACAGGCCCAGGAGAGCCTTTCCCTCTCATTGAGCCAGGCCCCCTTCATTCCCGTTGCCCAGCAACACCCTCCCAGGTCACCGTTTCAGCCCTGCCTCCACCCCACGTCCAGCCTCCTGCCCTGTCTCCGGGTCGTCTCTGGGTCAGGACCTCCGGGGATGCATTTCTGAGGCAGGGACGGGACCGCACCGTGAGGCTGAGTGGGGGAGCCTGGCCTCCAGCCCCTCAGAAACCCTGCAGCCGACCAGCCCCCAATTCTGAACGGTTTGCCCGCAGTTACCGTGCAAAAATGCACACGCACACAGAATCGCCGCTTTTGTTCTTCTGTTCTGCTTTCTTGAGGACAGGTTTTGACAAGAGCCCAAGGGCCAGAGAAAAGATCGCCCGAACTGGCAAGGTAGCCGGGGACCAGAGGGCAAGCAGGGGAAGGGGGCTGGGATTGAGGACAACCCCTCACCCCCACCCTGGCCCACAGTCGCTGTGGCCTGGCCCTGCTGAGGGACACTGGACCTCTGAAGGCTCTCCTGGGACCAGTCTGCCGGGCACTCTGGACCACCGGGCATCCTCGCCTCTGGGTCTCAGCCATCTCATTCGAAAACAACAGGATTGCCTCTAGAGCGCCCCCAGCTGTGAGTGGAACTGCTGTGGCAACATTCTGCACCAGCAGCGGCGGGGGAGACTGTAGGGCCGTCCCCGAGCACACCCTGGAAGGGCCCTGCAGCTCCGCTTCCCAGGCTGGAGGTGGCCGTCGAGACAGGAGGGCCTTACACACTTAGGTGTAGAGCAACGGGCCGCCAGCCCCCCAGATGAGCGCCCAAAGCCACCCTTGCCAACAAGGAAGGGCCTGTGTCCTCGGTGGGATGAACAACGGCCCGTCTGTCCCCAGCCCCAGTTTACGGAAAGACCGACAAGCCAGTCTCAACCCGCAGCTCTTACTTTGATATTCGAGTCCTTAGTGCCTGTAAAGAAAAGAGCTAGAATGTGCACTTCGCAGGGGCCACGGGCATCGAACGTGTGACACAGGCTGGGCCAAGACGAAGTACGCACTTTCCTGCAGGACCACCTCTGAGTGGCAAAAAGCCTGGCCCAACCCAACAGACATTTTACCCTCCTAATGAGTGTGTAAACAGAAGGAGAATTCATGAAGTTAATGTTTCTGCCTTCCTGCAGGGACATTAGCAGGCATTGATTTTTAGCCGTGATGTATGCCACTTGCAATGACTTCTGACTGAAGGGGACAATGCTATTTGTGAGTCTGTGAGGTTTGAAATGTCCTGCAATTGCCCAGCGCTGCAGCAAAGCCCAGTTGTCACTGCAATAGCACCTCGTTTGTTAGGGTAACAGGGAAATAACTATGAGGGCCCACCGTGTTCTAGATTGACTGCGGTGGTGGCTCTAAAGCCACTGAGCACATCCTAGCCCAGAAGGGATTTCCTCAGGTAGGAGGGGGTGCGGAGAGAGTGGGGGACAAGCAGGGAAGTGAGAGACTGTGAGCAGCAGGCACGTAGTAGAGCTTCACTCTGAGGAGGGCGGAGCGGGCTGTGGACCTGACCACAGGGCCTCAACAGCAGGTGTCATGTTTTATTCCTAAAAGCAAACTCCAGGGGCACCTGGGTGGCTCAGTCGGTTAAGTGTCTGACTCTCAGTCTCAGCTCAGTTCATCACGATCTCATGAGGTGTGGGATCGAGCACCGTGTCGGGCTCTGTGCTGAAAGTGCAGAGTCTGCTTGGGATTCTCTCTCTCTCTCTGCCTTTTCCCTGCCCACCCTTGAGCGTGCTTGTGTGCATGTGCTCTCTCTCAAAACAAACAAGTAGACATTAAAAAAAAACCAAATAAAAAATAAAAACCAAATCCGAACGCAAACACAGCATAATTGTGAGATGTGACCATGCTGGATGTGGAGGTGAGTTTGTCACGTGACTCACTATTTGTCAGTATATCTGGAATATTTTGTGATTAAACAAACACATAAAGAAACAAAGCAAGGTATTGGGCAGTGTATGTAGTAAGCCACTGTCGGTGTCGAGGAGACCACATGTGAACATTCTGGCATGCGGATAACATATTTCTAGAAAGACTCACAGGACACGGACAGTCCCCTCAGTGAGGAGACCCAGGACATTCGGCACACATTGCTAGAGAGAAACTTCTTTCTACTGTGTGTTCTTTCCTGCTGTTTGGACATTGTACTGTGTGCTTATATTATCTAATTTTTAAAAATAGCATAATCATTGGGGCACCTGGGTGGCTCAGTCAGGTAAGCGTCCAGCTCTTGATTTCAGCTCAGGTCATGATCTCATGGTTTGTGAGATGGAGCCCTGTGTCGGGCACACGTTAGCCTTTGAGGCTCCCCAGGCAAGAGGGGATCCAAGAGAGGAGGCTTTGTGTCAGGCTCGCACACAGTGCGTGGGCAGTGCTTCCCGTCCTGGGAGCAGCTCTGGGCCTTCATGCCACCTCCCAGCCATCCAGGAGGCCACTGCTGGGGTTGGCAGGCTGAGCAGCGAGGTGGGGATGAGAATGGTGGCCCTGGAGGGTGGTAGGTGACGGTTCTTTTAGGGAGGAGCCACCTCAGGGCCCTTGGTTGCAGGGAACCCATGGGTCTGCACTTGACCTCCTCTCTGGGCTCTGTCTCTTAGGTGCCAGTGGAGAAGGATTTATACCACGCGGTCACCTTGCTTGTTGGCCCAATGCCACGCTCCTTCCTGGGAGTTTTCACTTCTCAGAAACGGACCCCTTTCCCACCCCTCTCACCTCACTACCCGCTCAGCCTGTGACTTTGTCCTGATGACAACAGACTCGGGGAAGGAGGAGAAAGAAGTGGTCAGATGGTGTGGGGGATTATTCTTTGGAGCAGGATCAGGGTTACCATCTAGAGTTTAAGCTCCTTGTGGATTTGAGGCTGCTTCATGCCTCTTGATCGTTTCAGCCCCAAACTAGGCCAGGCACACAGAAGGAGCTCCAGGAAGGTTTGCTGAATTGAATTTGACTGCTGAGAATAAGTGACTCCCTCAGGCTAAAAACACTATAACCTGAATCTTCCTGGGCTTGGGTCCCAGAAGGCAAGCTACTCCGTGGGCGGCCAGCGAAGGGAGAAGCTTCCAGCCCCTGCCACCACTGGATCCCACTCTCCTCACTTACAGGAAGGAAGCATCCTGGAAGGAACACTGGGCTGGTCACCTGGGACCAGGAGTTTGGGACCAGGCCCCAGGTCTCCTAGCTCCTTTTCAGTTGCTTAGATTATGTAAATGAAATGGACAGCAGTAAATGGCAAGGTGGTGAGTGCTGGGGAAGTTACAGACGTTCAGGGGAGAGATCAGAGTTGAGATTTTGGAAACCAGTAGCTCACTCCACTGACATGTGGGGCAATGATAACCTTCCCTGCTATGCCTGTGAGGCTGCTCTGAGATGAGCTGCAGTAACTGGCTTGCAGGTGCTGGAGGGGGTGAAGCCCTTTCATGGGGACAGACAATGACAGAAAAGGGCTAGTCTTGGCCACGTGGAAACGGGAGCCCAGGCAGATCAGCAGAATGCTTGCCCCGATGTGAGGGCCCTGCCTGCTTTAGGGATGGAGTGGGGGCCACACGTCAGGCCCATCTCAGCAGGTAGAGCACCGTCTGCCTGGCAGAGCCTCACCAATGGCCTTGCTCTGGACTGCACCTGACACTTCAGGAGCAGCAAGGACAGCTGGCAGCTTGTGCATCCTTCCCCGCACCAGCACCAGAGGAGCTGGCCTGGGGCATCTGTCAAGGGGATCAACTTTTGGAGGCCCATGTTATAATGTGAGCCAAGCTAGGAACATAAAAAACCCACCTGGGAACCAGGCCTGGGGGGTGGAGGGTTGTGTGTGTGCAGGATTAATTTAATTAAGTCCTGCTTTGGGGACCAGGCTAAATTTAGCAGCTGCCTCTGCTGCCTGCGTGACTCCTTCCCTGCAACCCCCTCCCTTCTGCCCGTGATGCCTCCTGCAGGTGATTGATGCAGAATTCTGGGCGGGAATGTGCCCAGCACCTGCTGATTGCTGAGCCCCCGCATTGGCCTCTGCAACCACTGTCTCCCTGGGCCCCAGGGGACGGTGCATTTTGAGACACCAGAGCCACCTGCTCACGCTTCTCCGGGGAGGTACACACTTCGTCCCTCCTAATGACTCCCGAGCTGGCCACAGCACCCTGCCAAGGCGGCACCGCCGCCTTGGGCCAGCATCTCTGTCTCATTTCGTCTCATTGTTCTCAGGGGAGTTTTAAAAAATGCTGCTAAATTGTAGCAATGTTCTGGACCAAATGGCTGACGCTGCTAGACCTTTGTGCCTTCACATCAGAGGCAAGAGGGGAGAGGTTCCCTTGCGACAGTTTTTCTTCCAGTTCCATGCTCTTCTTCCCCTTTGATGACTCATAGTTGGTTTTGTTTTTTTTCAGTCTCCAGACCGTTTTTGCGCCTGCTTCCCCTCCTCCTTGTTTGGGGGCCACTGGGAAGTTTGTTAGCATCTCCACCAGGTCAAACGGGTGTCAGAAAGAGGAGGGGAGACAGGAGGTGATGTGAATGATAACAAATGCCAAATGGTGACTGGCAGGTTGGGGTGTTTGTTTATTTGTTCATCAAATTTTTATTTGCTAGCACAGACACTGTGCTAATGCAGAAGCTGCAATACTGAGCCACACACAATTCCTACCCACAATGAGGTGGCCATCTAGGGAGGCTGGATGCTAGTCGGGTCAGTCACTGCTGGGTGATGTGTCAGCGTGGAGGGATCGGTGATTACTGGCAATCAGAGCAGTAGCAGATTCCGAGGCTTTGTGCCACGAGCCAGGCTCCGTGGGTGAAATCCTGAAAGAACTTTTTCTTGCTTTCCTGGTTTTTGTACCACATCCTGAGCTCTTCTCTCCAGACCCTGTATCCAGTCTTGCATGGATCCCCTTGCTCTTCTGGCTACACTCATGTATTAACGAATGGCTTCATTTTTAGGTATGGAAAAACCCCACCCAGTTTAAAACCCAAGCCTCGCTGTCTTATCCAATTTCCAGTTCCAGACTTTTTCTCCCACCTGCCTTACCCCCCGGGTCCCTGCCCAGGTTTGGAATCTGCAGAAGAGATGGGGTGTGGCCAGCATCTTTTCTCTCTGCTTCTCCCTCTCCTTCCCTCCTGCCGGCTACTGTTTCTGGCCTCTCCAAGGTCAGGTGCAGGAGAGAAGGGCATTAGAAGAATAAAGCAGAGTCCTATGTAGCTGGTTCTGGTGTGAAACTGGACCCTCTGGGAGGCAAGTGCCTTAATATAGGTGGTTTCTATCTTGGGTACGTCAGTGGGTCTGAGCAGCTTGAAATGAGAGAGGTGGCAGCTTATAGTGAAAAGCTATGCAGTCAGACGGGCCTAATCCCAAGCCCCATTCTGTCCTCACTAGCGGTATGACCTTGGCTAAGTAACTTAACCTCTCTGTGCCTCAGTGTTCCCTGCCATGGAACAGGGCGATAGAACTGCTCCCTAGAGGAGTCATGAACAGGTGTGGGAATGTATGTACAGTGACTGAGACTTTGTGAGTGCTTAACAGATGTAGTAATTTTTAAGAGGCTGAGTCCTCATTAGAGTTTTTCAATAGCTGATGTCTGTGTCCTACAGGGTGTGAGTTAGATCCACCTCCAGACTTGACCAGTTCCCCTAACTGCCTTTTCCTTCCCAGCCCCTACCTTACCCTCCCCACCACTCCTTAGTCGAGAGCCCTGGAAATAACTCAGACTACAGGGGTCACGATAGCTGTGGTTATGGAATGGGACAATACTGCAATTAGTTACAGGTCTATGAATATAAATTATTTTAAAGCACTCTCCAAATTTGCCATGCCACATAAACATTAAGATGATTTTTGTAACAACGAGGCCGAGATGCCACCCATCCCAGTGAGTGAGTGAGGAGGCCATGGCTTTCAGGAATTGGGTTTCCTCCAGCTTTCTCCTTTGGCTTTCTCTTTGGGGCTGTTGCCAACTTACTTCCGAGTTTCCCTTGGGTTTTAATCCCCTAGCTATGGGAATAGCTTTTCTGGTTCATTGAATCCAGGCCAACTGGATAGAGGATGATCCAACTGTCTTGCCTTTTCTAAGATCCCTGAGGGTTTGGGTCCCCAGCCCCCCATGCAATCCTCCTTGAGTCTGTGGGACTACCCTAGAAATCAAGAGGCTGGGAAATGGGTGAAAGGTGCCCATTTCTATAAAAGTTTAGCTGCTTCGTGTTCTAAGGCTGCTATAATGCTGTTTATAAGTCAGATACTTTTCAGCCAAAGCCTCTAAACCTAGTGGAGGTGTGTTCTTACTGAAGATGTCCAGTGCACCAAACCAAGGGCTCCTTTATATTTTCTTCTGGGAGCAGAAAGTTGGTGACTACCTTGAGTTCACGCTGGGGAAATGCTAACAGGCAGTCAATGCTTTTGACTTTCCAAATGAATAACTATTACTTGAGGAGCCTCTCATTTTAGAGTCTGGAGAATGTTGTTTTCACAGTTTCAAAGAAGTGATAAACACTTGCTATGTCTTCTTGGGCCAGGACTTTTGACCTTCAGCCACTGTCTGTACAGGCATTGGAGGAGGAGGAGGGCGAGGCAGGTGACAGGGGAGGGATTTTGGACCCAGTGGGGACATGATTTTGCCCGGGGCCAGCCTCTGCAGCCTGCTGGAGCCAGGGAGAGGGGAGTGTCTGATCAGCCAAACACCCTCTGAGGTGAGGTGATGGGGCCGTGCTTTCCTTCAGTAGGGAAGAATGAACAGGGCCAGGAGACATGGGCCTGGGCACAGAGATCATTACTAGTCCAGCTCAAGGCACAATCTTTTTCTTTTTCGACAATAGGCCCTGTTGTCTGCCTAGGGAAGGAAGAACAGGCTTTCCCCAGTATTCCTCTCCACGTTCCGAATGACCCTCAAAAATACCCTAAGGGAGCAGTTCTGAGCAGCAACTCAAGATAATTAGCATCTATCTGCCCTGAAGCCAGTGAATCAAAGGACATTGTGCACTGGCATGCCACTACCTGGCTTGAAGGCTGCAAACCCTTCTACCTGCAGAAGCCATTGTCTACCTTCTCTCTACCCACAGAGACTCGTTGCCCCCAGGAGCTTGGGCAGCCCAAAGTGAGCACCCCTAGTGTGGCTGGGACTCTCACTGGGAGCAAGTTGGACAGATTTCCCAAGGGCCCTGGCACTGCAGCCTTTGGACCTTGGAGCCCACAGCCCCAGCCCACAGGCATGGGAACTGCTTGGCGCTGTCCATGGTCATGTGGACACTTTAGGCCTCTTTCCTCCCTTTTGTAAAAATATTAATAGCTATCATTTATTGAGCACCCACTACGTGCCAAATTCTCTAAATGTATTGTCTCTCGGAAATCATGCAACAACCCCACAAAAAGGTACTAGCATAAATATTATAACCCTGTTTTAACACATGTGGAAACTGAGCCTTAACAAGATTAGGGGACCAAAGCACATAAAACAGCTAACCATATTACTACGTAGACGTCAAGTTCATTTATTTTAACTGTATTTCATTGTGTGAATGTCCACATAGTTTCTGTCTTCAGTGGTAACTACTATTGAGACTTCTTCTATGCTCAAACGTGCACCTAGGTTCACATAAAACCTGAAAATCCATATCTATGTATGGGCCCTTGAATGTAAGCTCTCTTCGGTATTCATTTGTTTGTTTTATTACCATGGTAGCCTTAGCACTTAAAAGCGCACCTGGCACATAGTAGTTGAATTAATGTATATGTAAATACATAATTATGTTTTGTGGTGTTTAAAAATTGTATTCTGTTTTCTGTAGGTGCTCAGTTTTCTTTCCTTTACTGAATACATTTCTCTGGCAATACATATAGAGCTGCCTCCTTTTCCATTGCTGCATAATATTCCACAGATCATCAAACCAATCTCTCGCTGATGGACTTTAGGTTGCATATAATTCTTTTGCTGTTAAACTACCCACCGTGGTTAATATCCCTGAACTTGTTACCTGGCGCACAAGTGTGAGAGGCTAAAAATGAAGAATGTGCCTAGAAGTGAATTTTCTGGGTCTTAGGAGACTCGTGTCTCTAGTTATTAATTTTGACATTGCCTGTTTGCTCTCCAATGTTTTTGAAAACCTAATTACACTCCCAGTAATAGTGTGTGAACACTTCCGCATATCCTGATCAATGCCTGTTCCTATGTAATGGATAGAAGTGTTGCTATATGGCCCTGATTGGTCAATGAAGTTCAATCAACTGTTTGCAGTTTTTGATTGCAGTAGATATGAATTCTTTCTAATACCAAATGATACATATTAAAAATATTTTTTTCAGGTACATAGTAATACAATTGATGTGTATAGTGATCTTATAACTAGCAACCTTTCTATTCTTAATAATTCTAATGCATTGCTATAAATTCAGCAGAACTGAATACAGGAAGGGATGACAGGCAGGCTTGGTCGTGCTGAAAGGGAATGATTCCAGTATGTTACCATTAGGTATGACAGTTGTAACATGTTAGCTAACCGTTACCAAGTTAGGGAAGCGCAATTTAATTCTTAGCTTGCGAAGAGCTGAATCAGGAATAACCCCGTTACATTTTATCACGCGCTTACCTCACCCTCGTCTGAGATGATTGTATGATTAGCCTCCTTTAATCCATTACTCTGGTGAATTACACTAGAGATTTTCTGTTGTTAAGTTACTTTTCCCAGTTCCTTGGAAAAATTCAACTTGGTAATGATATATAACATACTTTTAAAATATATGTCTGTGTTTGGTTTATCTATTATTTTTCAGCTTTCCTGGGTCTTTATCCATGAGCAAGATTGGCCTGTAATTTTCCTTTTTTCAGACTTTCTTGGTCTGAGGTTTTTACTAGCCTTACAAAATGGGTTACAAAATAGGCTTTCTCTTCTTATATTTAAGAAGATTACCTAGAGGATGAAATGGTTTACTTAAGGCCTGTCTGATAGAACTTGCCCATAAAACCACCTAGGCCTCTTGTTTTATTTGTGGGGAGATTTTAAGTTACTTATTCAGTATATTTACCGATTATAAAACTCATCAGCTTTTCTATTTGTTTTAGAATCTATTTTTGTAAATTATATTCTTTTAGGCCTTTGTTCATTTACTTAAGTTTTAAAATACATTGGCGTAAAGTTCTTCATATTATTTTCTTATGATCTTTAAAAGTCATTATAGTGTCTAAGCTAAGCTCTCTTCCTTTCTTATATTTGATTTTCTTCTTCTTCTCCTCTTCTTTCTCTCTTTAATCAGTTTCTCCATAGGCTTATCTTTTAAAGAGACATCTATTTGCTTTGTTAACTTTCTGTATTGTATCTCTATTTTCCATTGTGTTAATTTCTTCTTTTTCTATTTATCTCTATATATTTTTTGTTTTTATTCTGTTGATTTTTTTCTAACTTAGGTCATTATTAATTAAGCTTCTTTTTTTTATAATATAAGAATTCAAGGCTATAAATTTCCCTCTACAAATTGCTTTATCTGCATTCTATAAGTGTGATAGATGTTTTTTTCATTATCATTCAGTTTAAGTATTTAAAATTTCTGTTATGATTTTTGTCTTCAATCAGTGTTTTTCAATGTATAAATATGATTTTTTTCTGGTTTTTTTTTTTTAGTTATCTTTTGTTACTGATTTCTAATTTATTGGCATTAAGTTCAAGGAGCACGGACTGTGTTATTCTTTGGGATTATTTGACATTGCTTTATATCTGGTCAGGTTTTAAAATTGTTCTATGTGGGGTGCCTGGATGGCTCAGTCAGTTAAGCATCTGACTCTTGATTTCAGCTCAGGTCATGATCTCACAGTTGTGAGATGGAGCCTGCATTGGGCTCTGTGCTGAGTGTGGAGGCTGCTTAAGGTTCTGTCTCTCTCTCTCTCTCTCTCTCTCTCTCTCTCTCTGTCCCTCCCACATTTGTGTGTGCACTTATACACTCTCACTCTTTCTCAAAAAAAATTGTTCTATATGAACTCAAGAATATATGTTCTCTAATTTGGGGTAAACAGCTTTGCATTAAATTAAACTCAATCAGTCACAGTTAAAAGTCCAAAATTCCTATATTCTTGTGCTCTGCATCTGTTTGATCAGTCAATTACTGTGAGAAGAGTTTACAATTTCCAACTCTAATGCTGCATTTGGTCCACTTCTCCTTGTTCTTTTATAGAATTTTTTTAACATATTTTGAGGATATTTTATTATGTACATGCACATTTAGAATTATTATATTTTCCTGGTGAATTGAACACTTTATCATTAAGTAGTTACCTGTTTATCTTTTAGAAATGCCTTCATTACATGATTGTTGGTGGTGATCTCTCTTTTACTTTCAGTTGTTTGTGTTTTTCTTAAGAAAAGTCTTCATTTCATTTTCATTCCTAAAATCTCATTTCTATGGGTACACAGATCTAGGGTGTCAATCACTTCAACACTTTGAGGATATATTCTACTGTCTTTACTCCATGGCCTTACATCTGGTTACCATAGTGGATCTAGTGGACAAAGTACAATCCTCCCATCTCCTTCACACACACACACACACACACACACACACACACACACACACATGCACACACACATGCACACACCTGATTTTAATGTCCTATGCCAAGATGGCCAAGACAACAAGAGCAACCCAGCAAAATGGTATTGTGAGGCCAGGCTTCAAACCAAGAAAGGGATATTTTTAGGAGATAGACTAAACCCCTGAGCATAGTAGGAGCTGAAGACAAAGGCCTCACAAGTATGGAAATGTAATATAGGGTGAAATGAATACAGACTGATTCCTCCCCCATCCATCAAGGAATGGGGAGCTCAGGTCTGGGTCCCCGTGCTTGGGAAACTAATGACAGGAGCTGTGAAGGGCAGTTTCTTCTGTGAATTGATCATTGTGATCACTTGTTCATCATCCTAGGGAATCCACTAAGCACTATGTCATCTTCCAGGGGCCAGGAGTGAAGAACAAAAACAACAACAAAAAATAATGTACCCATGAGAAAATGGAACCCCAAGCTGAATCATACTCCAAACAGATAAAACTCTTCCATTAAAGACAGAAAGTTTTACATTGAAAAGAAAAAATAATTTTTTTAAGAGGGAACAAAATTAGGTATATACTCTTCATAAGGTATACACATACAATTTTCTGACACAAAGACATTGAAAGCCAAGGGTTGAAAGGGAATATGCCATGCAGACATTGAGAAAAAACCCTGGTGTTTCAATGTGATTAACAACATAGAAAGCAAAGAGAAAAGCATAAATAGAGAAAAAGGATCACTGTTTAATGATAAAAGGGACAATCCACTAGGACATATAATAATCATGAATTTTTATGTGCCTAACAACATAGCTTCAAAATAAGGCAAGCAAAAATTGAAAGGAGGAGAGGACAAATCCATAATTCCTTTAGGAGATTTTTTTAGCATGATCAAGGAGATACAAACTTGTAAGTCTATAAAAGGTTTAAGCAAGACAAGTAACAAGCATCAGCCAGCAGACCTATATATAACACGGCACCCTACAAATGGAAACTACATCTTCTTTTTTCAGGCACACATTTATAGAAGCTGAGCATGGACAAGACCACTAAGGAAGTCTCAGGAAATACCAAAGAACCAACATCACACAGACCATGTTCTCTACCACCATGCAATGCAACTGGAAGTCAATGATTAAAATAATTTCCCTTTGCCTTTAACCAGGAGTCACTCTATCATGGATGCTGGCACCACGAGTAAGGCTCAGGGCAGGATAGGGTAACACTGGGGCTGAGGGCCGTGATGTTTCTTAATAGAACTGGAGAACATGTGTGTACCCTTTTTGTTTATGATATAAAGGATAACCTGATGGTGATATTCACAGCCTACATCCTCAGAGCATGCTCAGTGGCGTCTCTTTGCAGCTGAATACATCAAGGTGCAGTAGGTAGCTAGGAGAGCTCTTATTCTATTTGCTTTACAGATATAAGAGCTCATGAATAGAGAAAGGACCTCACCTCCCAAGGTGCTGGAAAAAAAAAGGCAAATAGATGATAGAGCTGAGACTGAATTCATGTACTTTGACTTCAGATTGGTTGTTCTTCCAATTGCTCAGATGTTAACAATTAATATTCACCTTCAAGTCTGACTACACTAAGATTCTTGAGAGCACTCCCTAAGCCTTATTCATTACTATCCTCAGTGCCTGGCAATGGAAGCTTTCAGTAAATACTTGTTGAGTGAATGCTGAATTAAGTTATTAATTTCCGCATGGGTATTTGTGTTTATAGATATATAAATAACTCTATTCTCATGTGATACATTGTAGGAAAATTGGGAAAAATAGAAAGTAGAAGAAATAAAATCTCCTGAATTCCTTTCATTAAATATTTTAATATAAAACATATTTTAGTGGCTGCAACAAATATACATATGCTCACCATTTATTTCCAAATGTTCTCTTTTACCAACAATTGCGTGACAGTTACCACTGCACACTCTCATTATTTCCTGAAGATAAATTTCTAGGGCTGGAATTACTAGGTGGAAAGATAGGCAGTTTTTGAAGGTTTTGATAAACCTTGCCAGATTCTTTCTCTTAAAGTTATACTAATTTGCATTCTCCAGTGTAAGAAAGTGTTAACTTCTGTACACTTTCATCAATATTATTATTTTTTTGTTTGAAGTACTCCATACATAGAAAAAATGAGACATTATAGGTGTATGGTTCAGTCCCTTTTCACACAGCGATATACTCATGAATCCAGCATCTAGAGCATGACATAGTATATGATCAGCATTCCAGAAGCCACCTTTCATCGTTATCACAATCCCAAGAATCACCATTGTCCTTTGAACATGATAGTTTAGTCTTGACCATATTTGAATTTTATATAAATGGAATCATGTAGCATTACTCTGTTGTGTGTGCCTTATTTCACTCAACATTATGCTTGGGAATTCATCCATATTGCTGGGAATAGTTGAAGTTTGTGCATTCTTGTTTCTGTATTGCATTTCATTATGTGAAAGTAAGATAATCACCATCTTACTGTCGATGGGCATTTGGATAATTTCTAGGTTGGGACTGTTAGAACCAGCGTTGCTGTGATTTTCTTTTACATATCTTCTGGTGAATGATCATTAGCACTTCTGTTAGCTCTATGTGTACGATTGGAATTGCTGGGTCACACCACTAAGAATTTTTAATTTGAAAAATCACCTAGTATGCCTGGCTGGCTCAGCTGGTGGGCCTGCAGCTCTTGATCTCAGGGTTGTGAGTTTGAACCCCACATTGAGTGTAGACATTACTTAAAAACTAAAATATTAAGGGGCATCTGGGTGGCACAGTCAGTTAAGTGTCTGACTCTTGATTTTGGCCCAGGCCATGATCTCACAGTTCAGGAGATCTGGCCCCATGGTGGGCTCTGCGCTGACAGTGTGAAACCTGCTTGGGATTCTCTCTCTCCTCTCTCTGCTTCTCCCCACCTCTCAAAATAAATAAATAAACATTAAAAACATGATAAAAAATAAAATCTAAAAAGTTGCCTAGTAAGTTAATGCTTAAATCAATGACTAATAAGCTAACAGAGAATTTCAGACCATCTGGGGGTTGAGTGTTATTTGGACCTGGTATCTTTTCCTAGATTTCTCATATCTTGCTTCATTGGGACTGCTGGCCCAAGTATGCATAGCCCTGTGAATACACAGACCCTTGTATTTAGAGTTCATGTATAAAAATGGAGACATTCCTAAATATGTAAGTAATGGGGTCAGAGTTGGGGGTGGAGCTAGTCATCTGGTTGTGCAGGTCACCATAAAAAGAGATTGGGGAGGGTAGGGGAATCTCTCTGTGGGGACCTTTTGTTCCAAGTTTGTTCTGATGGATTGGGTCAGATGGTGTAGGATGTGAGAAGCCAAGCCAAAATGTTGGGGACTTTATTCTGTAGGTGGTCCATCATCATAGAATGCTGAAGGCTCAGGACTAAGGGTGTCTTCATTTTAGCAGCGGCCAAGTGCAGGTCATTTGGCGGACTTGCCCTTGCCTTCTCCTTCTCCCACTCCCAACCCAAACCCTGCCCCCCCCTGCAAAAGTCAGGCAGTGCTAGTGTTAGAAACAGAACCACACCAGCCGCATGTGGTCCTTCGTCTTCATTTTATTTAGATGCTTTTTCCCCTGGTGATAAAAGGTAGTATGGCTTGCTGGGTTTGCTCGCAGCCAAATGTGAGGGGGCACTTGACTCACCTGAAGCTTTGTGCAGAATCGGTATGGCCTCTTTTTCCTGTCTTCCTGTCTTTTTTTTTTTTTTTTTTGCCATGTTGACCATGAAATGACTGTGGGGAGGGCAGGGAGTTGATGTATCCAGGCAGGCAGATCTGCCAACCTGTCACTGCAGACTGGAGGGGAACCAAGGCTTTTGACTACTGGATGTACTGGATTTCCTTCTAGGGCATTTTTTTTTTTTAATGGTGAAGCAAGAGCTGCTCTCTCACTTAAGACTCAGTGATCTGTGTCTTGAGGAGAGAGGATGGGCAGGGAAGCCAGCTCCGTGGGGCTCCCTCTGGGCCCTGCGAGTGGACTTATTCCCTGTGAACACGTGTGACACTCTTGAGATAGTATGTCGACAGCCCATTCCCCTCCAGGCAGGTTTCAACCTGGGCTCCATCCGTCTCAAATCAATTTCCACTATCCCCAGCAAGACTCTCCAGTTGATTAATTTAAAAGCAAAACAAAACAAGAAAACAAACAAAATCAAAACCCAAACCCATTATAGTCCCTCAGGGAAAAGCCTGTAAGGAACTGGTTGACAGCAGAGAGCAGTTGGTGGAGGGTTCCATTACCTACTGATACATAGCAAACCATCCCCAGATATAGTGGCTTGAAGCAACCATTTCCTCATAAGCACATGGGGCAGGAATTTGGGCAGGATCTGTGAGGGGCAGCTTTTCTTTCTTCCATTTGGGTCCCCCTGCTGGGGCTGGAGGATCCAAGATGGTGCCACTCTGTTGCCAGGGGGCCTTGGTGCTGGCTCTCCGCTAGGAGCTGGAGTCTTCTCTGCCTGGTCTGGTTTTCTCATGGCCCTTTCTCCCCCAGGATCTCTCTCTCCTATGGCCTCTCTCTGTAGGAGATCACCCTGTCCCTCAAAACAGGTCACATGGCCAGTCTAGATTAAGGGGAAGGGAAATATCACCCACCTCTTGATAACTGATTTTTGTGGCTGTCTTTGGAAATAATCTATCACAGGCACCTAAATTGCTTGTTTTCTACAGCCGTCTTCACGTCTGAGGCCATATTCTTCTACTCGCCCTGCACCAGCTCTCCCTGCTCCAGTGTCCTGAAAGAGGATGTGCTAGCTGGCAGAAAGGAGGCTCATTTAAAACAAAAACAAAAACAAAAACACAAACAAAAACAAAACTTGTGTGCTAATTTTGTGACTACCAATTATGAGTTCTAGAACTCGTGTTCATTATAAACCTAAGATGTCTGTCTACAAATTTAGCACTAAAGGGGATGCTTCCTGATTTCTGTCGAAGGAAACTCGAAAGTTGCCATGAAGCAGGGCCGGCCCACCGCACCCCTTGCCCACGTTCAGGTGTGTCCTCACCAGCCTGTGTTGTACTTCCTCCTGCAGCCATAAAACTTGCACCTCGCCCACTGTTAAACAGCTTCCTGGGAGCTCTAGCTTTCCTCAGAATGGCTGTGAATTTCAAATTCTCAAAATGTAAGTAGAATAGCTATTTATTGTGCCCTTTTGTGTGGGACAGAAAATCCTAGAGTAAACTTGGAACACACCTGCAGCCCTGTTCGGGCCATTTACAGAGCTGGAAAAAAAGAAAATAAGAACAGGCATGAGAAGGGTTGAGGCACAGGAAGAATTTTTGCAATATGAGAATTCTGGAAGTCACCTTGGGCTATAAAATCTGAGGCGCTCTTATTGTCCTGGGGATGATTGTGTGCATCATTGTGGTTGCCAGTTCTTGTCACCTGCCCTGTTCTCCTCCAGCTCCCCAAATTCCATCTGTTCTTCTATCCCTCTTCTTCCCTATCCTGAGTCCATTTCCAGGATCTCGTACCTAAGATGTTTCTGAAAGCAAATTTCCAAAATCAGACTTGTCTCTGCAGAGAGGCCTGTAGCATGTAGGTCCCTATTGCTTTTATTCTTTATGTTTATTTAATTTTAAGAGAGAGAGAGAGGGGTGCCTGGGTGGCTCAGTCGGTTAGGCGTCCAACTTCGGCTCAGATCATGATCTCACAGTTCATGGGTTTGAGCCCCGCGTCGGGCTCTGTGCTGACTGCCAGCTCAGAGCCTGGAGCCTGTTTCGGATTCTGTGTCTCCCTCTCTCTCTGACCCTCTCCTGCTCACGCTGTCTCTTTCTCTCAGAAATAAATAGAAAACATTTAAAATTTAAAAAAGAGAGAGAGAGAGAGAGAGAATCCCAAGCAGGCTCTGTACTGTCAGTGTGGACCATGACACAGGGCTGGGATTCACGAAACTGAGATCACGACCTGAGCCAAAAACAAGAGTTGGACGCTCAACTGACTGAGCCACCCAGGCGTTCCTATTGGTCCCTGTTGTTTAACGTTCTCCCCACAATGCTGCTTATCAGAGGATCGGAATTTAAAGGGCTTCAGTTTTCCATTGATTCTAAATGTGGTGTCATTAGGAGCTGAAGGGAGAAAGCCGAGGCTCACCAAGGTGCCCAGCTGCACCGCTCCGTGCTGTGTTTCTGCTTCTTGGAAGATGGCAAAGTGACCTGTTAGGTCACTGAGAGCTAGAAAAGCATGTCAAATGCAGGGGAAAGAAAATATGAAATACCCCTTTTTCCCCTTTGAATACATAAAATGGTGTGGATCGAGGGCCAGGAGACCTGAGTGTCACAATCCCAGCTCCGTCAAAAGCAAACTGTGCCATCTCGAGCAAGTCATGTGACCTCTCAGGGCTCAGCTTTTCCACCTTTGAGTCAGGGATTTGGACCCCATTCATTTGAACAAACTCTGGGTCAGGCATTCTGCTGGGTATAGGGGCCAAGCTAGGTGTATACTGCATACAGGGAGCTCTGTGAAATGAATGATCCACATACTAAAAGCTCCCCCATGGATGCACATCCTGAAGCTCGAATAGTACTGCAGCAATACTACGTTACAGAGGGGAACCACACTGGCAAGTAGTCAGCTGGCCTTCTAGAAAACAATAGCTATAGGAAGAATGTCATGGTGTTGGTCATCAGGATTCATATATATATTTTTGCACGGTTTGTTTTTGTAAGCACTCTACCCATTTAGTTAGGGCTGGTTTGGTATGTATTAATCAATTAATTTCCCATTGCTGGAGATCGAAACTTTCTTTTAATGAAGTCATCGTTTTGCTGGCTTGTGATTGTTTCCCAGGAGTAAGCCCTTCTTATCATTAGGAAGAATAACTTTGCCTTCAAGTTGGAAATGACAAGGCCACAAGGGTAAGTCTCTATGAAAGGAAAGGTTAGTGAAAAGGACAGCGTATGACAAGAGCCAGGTGTGTGTGCCAGGGTGGTCATTGGTAAGGACACTTTTGCAAGTAGCTCTGTAGCCAGGACAAGAGCAGATGCCCGTTGGCCTAACAGACACCCTGAACAGGACAGCCAGGGCCCCTTGCTGTCAGACCAGACTGTTCTTTGCCTTCTTGCTAAGGATCCAAAGAGTGACTGAGTTTGGGGGAGGGGATGGTGGCCGGGAGCACATTAGGGGCAGGAAAATGGAGTCAAGTGCATGGACCTGAGATGTATTTTAGAGGCACACTCAACAGAATTTGGTGAAGGTTTCGACTTCAGCAGTGACAAGCAATGGTGGGTAGGTGAGGTTTGAGGAGGAAGAGGGGTGAGTCTGGGAAAACTACAAGTTTCTGGATGGAGCTACTGTGTGGACCAAGGTGCACTTATGAAACTAGGGAAGACTCAGAAATGTTGGGTGAAATATAAACGGCCTAGTTTTAGAAATGCAGAGTTTAGGATGCCTGGGGAATCATCCCAGTAGAGATGGCCGAAAGCAATAGCTGGTCGCAATTCATAACAAGAGACATTGGCTGGAGACAGTGGCTTCTGTGAACATGACTTGGCTACCATAATGCTGTTTTTCTGAGAAAATGGGGCTCAAGTTCAAAATGCCTGATTTAACAAATCCACCTAGAGCATAACTATTTGGAAGCTGGGAGTACCTATATGCATGTATCCCAAGGGGCGGTTTTGGTTGTTAAGAGGTAGTAGTTTGGTGTAGCCAAGAAAAGCATGAGATTAAGAGTCCTAAAATACTAGTTCTTGACTCAGCTCCATTGCTAGTAACCAGGTTTTACTCATGAGACTTTGCTTATCTGCTTCACACACTCATCATGCCACGGATGGGTGTAAGTGGGCTGAAACATATAACATGCCATGAAATTTACAGAAATTCTCATTTTATTCAAGTTACTATGAGAGTTTCTTAGCAGGAGATCAGTGACAAAGCAGATTGTTTCCCTTCTTAGAAAAATACCAGCTGCTTATTGGAGAGAGAGAAAGAGAGAGAAAGAAAGAAGAAAAGAAAGAGGGAAGGAAGGAAGGAAGGAAGAAAAAACTAAGAAAGAAAAATATAGAAAAAACAGAAACAGGGAGAAAATCATCCCTATTTTCCCTGCTCTGAGAAAAAATACTTCGAATAGTTTGGCATATTTCCTGCAGGCATTATTTGCATGGAAGTTAAAAAATGAGAGATTATTTGAAATGTGTAGAAATGTACAGGAAATTATATAACCATTAGCATATGCCATGAGCCATAATTCATCAATCTTAGAATTTCATATTTGGTTTGGATTCCTTTCATTTTTTAAAATAAAATGTAGATACCATTGAACTCTCCTATCCTTTTCAGTTCTTTCCTCTTTCTCCTAAAATATAACAACTATTGTAGAATGTTTACTAATCTGAGTGTGAAATGGAATTTCATTGTTGTTTTAAACTTCATTGGGTAACAATATAATTTTTTCCCGTTTGTGAGTAAATTGATTGAAGGGTCCACCCTTTCCCTACTGATTCGTAATGTCAAGTCTGCCATATACCAACTTTCCATCTACCTCTGAGTTCCTATTTCTTTTTGGCTTCATTGCCTATCCCTATAACAATAGCATGTAAGTCTTATTACTAAGTTTTTAAATAGGTCTTGGTATATAATAGAAAAAGTCTCTCCCGTATTTTTTTTCTTAAATAGTTTACTGTCAAGTTGGTTTACATATAACGCCCAGTGCTCATCCCAACAAGTGGCCTTCCCCAACTCTCCCATATTTTTTTTTATCAAAATTGTGATAGCAGTTTTTTGCTTTTTATATTTCCATATGAATTTTATGATTTCTGTCACATACCACAAAAACCTTGATAACAATTTACATCACTACCATCTAGTTTTCATCACCCCAGAAAGAAACCCCACGTGCATTAAGTCAGTTCACATTCCCCCTTTCCCTTGCTCCTAAAAGCCACTGATCTACTTTCGTCTCCATGGATTGGCTTGCTCTCCACATTCATATAAATGGAATCCTACATGGAGCCTTTTGTGTCTTGCTTGCCACTTAGCATAACAGTTTCAGGGTTGATCCATATTGTAGCATTGAATCAAGACTTCATTTCCTTTTTAGAGCTGAATAACTTTCCACTGTATGGACATACCACATTTTGTTTATCCATTCATCTGTTGATAGACGTTTGAGTTTTTTCCACTTTTGGGTTATCAAGATTAACACTGCTGTGAACGTTTGCATGCAAGTTTTTGTGTTGACACATGTTCTCATATCTTCTGGGTATATACCTGGAAGTGAAATTACTGGGTCAGATGGTCACCTTCTAAACACAGGGAAAAGCTTTATGTTTAACCTGTTGAGAAGCTGTCACACTGTTTCCCAAAGTGACCGTACCATTTAACATTCTAGTAGGTGTGAAATAGTAACGTTCGTGGCATTTCCATTGAAAGCGCATGGGTTTCTAGATTGATTTTGGGGGAATTAGCGTCTCCATGTTGACTCTTCTCATCTATTAATGCAGTATGTGTCTTTCCATTTGGTCAGATCCTCTTTTATGCCCTTCTAGTCATCTTGCCAAATTATTTTATCATCTTGTCTTTATGTGCATCAGGAACAATGTTACTGTCTTAAATAATGGGAGTTTTATCTTTCCAGTTATTACACTTTTGCTTTTCTTGTCTATTGGACCGCATAGGACTTTGAATTCAGTGATGAATTAACTCAGGTGACATTGGCATTCTTGTTAGGCTCCTGACTTTAATGAAAAAATGTCTACAATTTCACAGTTACATATGATGTTTGCTGTTACTTTTTTTATAAATACCTTCATCAAGTTAAAGAAGTTCTTTTCTATCCTAATCTGCTAAGTTATCCTGAATAGGTATGGAGTTTTGTCAAATGCCTTTTTCCTCAGCATTTACTCGGTTGATCATTACATTTTTTCCTCTTTAATCTCATAATTTGGCATTTTCTAATGATGAACATTCTTACGTTCCTAAGATAAACTGTAGTTGATCCTGATATAATTTTTATACACTGCTAAATATGATTTGAGACTATTTTAAATAAGATTTTTATATCTATTGTCGTAAGTGATACTGATCTATAATTTTCTTTTATTTGCTGCTCTGCAGTTTATTAAAGCTATGCTAGCCTCGTAAAGTCACTTTGCTAGTTTACCTTCTTATTCTATTCTCTGAAACAGTTTGCTTTATTTTTTTTCTTTAATTTTTTTAATGTTTATTTTTAAGAGAAAGAGACAGAGTGTGAGCAGGAGAGGGGCAAGAGAGAATCTGAAGCAGGTTCCAGGCTCTGAGCTGTCAGCACAGAGCCCAATGCAGGGATTGAAGCCATGAGCGGTGAGAACATGACCTGAGCTGAAGTCAAAGGTCCAACCAACTGAGCCACCCAGGAGCCCCTGAAGCAGTTTGCTTTGGATGGGGATCAGCTATTCCATAAAGATTTGGCATAAGTTGTCTAAAAAATCTTCTTACCCTGTGCCCTCGGGGAGGGGGACACAGATTTCTAACCATCAGCATAAGTTTCTGTTGTCATTATTGGCATACGCAGGCTTTCTGCTGTTTCTTCAATCAGTTGTGATGATTTACGAATTTTTAAAGAAAATCACTTGTGTTTTTCCAACTCTGTTAATACTTTCTCTTTTGATTAAGGGACAGCTACTATTGTTGTCAAGACCTCTCCATTTAAATCCTATTACTAATTTTTTTGTCTTATCACTTTTCCTTTTCTTGCTAAATATTTGTCTTCCAAAGAACTTACTTTATCTTTTGATAATTAGTTTCCTCTTTCATTAACGTATGCACTTGGGTTTATTATTTCAGCTCTGTTACTTTCTTTGTGTTTAGTATGTTAAACACACTTCTTGAAATGAACTTTTAACTTACTTATATTTGCTCCTCTGGTTCCTCTCTCTTTGGTCAAACAGTGACAGTGAGATCAGTTGTGACTCACTTGGACTGTCTTTTTATCACTCTTTGGTGTCTTTATAACAATACTTAGCAGGAATTTTTTCTTTTTTTACTCAACATAAGGATATGCATTTCAATAGGTGATTTCAATCCCGTTTTATATTTTGTGATTACTGGTACAGGCTTATTTCTGCTACCTGGTTTTTCCTATTTTTTTGTTTATAACTTTTTGTTTTTATTTATTTATTTATTTTTAATGTTTGTTTGTTTTTGAGAGAGCACAAGCAGGGGAGGGGCAGAGAGAGAGGGAGACACAGAATCCAAAGCAGGTTCCAGGCTCCGAGCTGTCAGCACAGAGCCCGATGTGGGGCTCAAACTCACAAACTATGAGATCATGACCTGAGCCAAAGTCGGAGGCTTAACCGACTGAGCCACTCAGGTGCTCCTGTTTATAACTTTTTAAATTTGTTTTCTCTTTTTCTCTCTCCTGTCTTCTGTTGGACTCATCACATTTTTGCTATTTACTTTTTCTCCTTTACTGGTTCAAAAGCTGTAGATTGGGTGGGCTTTTATTTTTATTTATTTTTTCCCCCAATTTTTTAATTTAAATTCTAGTTAGTTAACATAATATTGTAATATTGATTTCAGCAGTGGAATTCAGTGATTCATCACTTACAGATAACACCCAGTACTCATCATAAAAACTGCCTTCCTTAATACCCATTTCCCATTTAAATGGGCTTTTGTTTTTAAGAGGCTACCCTTTCCTTACTTAACACTTGATCTTAGCCAAAAGGCCGAGAAGCGATACCCTTTCCTTACTTAAAAAAAAAAAAATACAGTCTCGGGGCACCTGGGTGGCTCAGTCAGTTAAACATCCGACTTCGGCTCAGGTCATGATCTCACGGTTCGGTTCGTGGGTTTGAGCCCTGTGTTGAGCTCTGTCCTGACAGCGAGCTCAGAGCCTGGAGCCTGCTTCAGATTCTGTGTCTCCCTCTCTCTCTGACCCTCTCCTGCTCACGCTGTGTCTCTCACTCAGAAAACCAACAAAACATTAAGAAAATACAGTCTTGACTGAACATTTTTCCAAATAAAACCTAGTTATTTAATTTCTTTCTATTCTTCTCAAGCAAAAGTCCCTTAGCCCAGTTTCACTACCCATAGAACACGCTCTTTCACTCTCTCTCCTTGTCTATTGTAAGCAGAGTTTAACTCCATTTACTTTTAAGCTATACACAAATCAGTAATTCAAAACAATTAATGATGAATAAATCAAACCACCTATTTCACCAATTGCTGCACTTACCATTTCTATTTGTTTTGTTTTACGCCCCAACATTCTCTTTCTCTGCTCCTTTCTTACTGAAGTAGAGCTTCGTGTAGTGTCTTCAGTGAGGGCTCCAGATGATGAGGCAACTCTCAATGTTTTATACATGCAAATATATTTCTCTGTGTATTTTTATATTTCTTCAGTGATTACTGCGGGTGATTTGTTTAGGTTGGTATAGAATTTTAGAATAACAGATCTGGTTCCCCTCAGTGCTTTGAAGACCCTACTATATTGGCTCCTGGCATCTGTGAGCGCTAGTAAGTCTCACAGTTATGTCTCCTTCATGAAGTTAATTATGTGGTCGCTTTTTAAGATTTTCCCTTTATTTTTCACACTCTTCACTATGTCCTCTTTGGGTCTAGGTGTGTATTTATTTTTGTGTCTCCTGCTTGTGAATTTTTATTGGCCTAAAAATAGTTTTTTAATCTGGTGGCCTCAGTTTTGATTCACATCTAGGAAACGCTTAGCCATTATCTCTGTGAGCATTGCCTTCACAATCCCTTTCATTTGCCCCTACAGGGATGACTCTAAGACATGTTGCACCTATCAATCTGCCCTCTGTATTTCTTTTGTTTGTTTGTTTGATCTATTTTTGAGACAGGGCATAAGTGGGGGAGGGGCAGACAGAGAGGGAGACACAGAATCTGAAATAGGCTCCAGGCTCCGAGCTGTCAGCACATAACACGATTCGGGGCTTGAGCCCACAAACCATGAGATCATCACCTGAGCCAAAGTCAGACGCTTAACCGGCTGAGCCACCCAGGCACCCCTACCCTTTGTATTTCTTAATTAACTCCTATAATTTTTAAAGTCTCCATGTTTCATTCTGGACCAATTCCCTACTGTTGTCTTATAATTTACTAATTTATATTATAATGATGTCCAATATCGATTTTATAATTTATCACATTTTACTTTTATGACCTTACTTTTAATTTTCAGGATTTAATGGCTCTTTTTCACACAGAGCCACTTTTATTTTGTTTCGGTGTTATTGTTTGGTAATTCTTTTTCTTTTTACACTGGTCATTCTGTATTTGTGGATGCTAAAGCAAGCTGCTTTACATTGTTTTTCCTTCAGATTTTCCCATCATTTTTGTTTCACCTTCGGTCTATTCCCTTTCTGATTGTGGACTCTGTTGGTTGTCTTTCTGCATTTTCTCTCCTTTGTTGTGGTGTACCATCTCGTCTGAGTACAAGGCTACTTTTCATCCTCTGCCAGTGCTCACTCTTCTCTCTATAGTGACTTTGTGTTTGCCTCTACCCAGTCATTTAGGACCTTTGGGGCAATATCAGGTCCTATACTGACATCCCATGGCTCTTGCTTGCTTTTATGTTGGTAATATTGGAGATCCAGTCACTGAGCCAGTGGCTGGCCTGGCTCAGATCCTAGTGTGAGGCTGTGTCTGAGTCCTCCAGTTTCCCAGGGTACTTGGCTTCAAGGAGTGTAGCCCCAGAGCATGGTCAGAAGCAGCTCCGATGAGCCGCCTCCTATAAGCCATGGCTCTGGCCCCTTGCCTGGTGTAAGGGCTTTCCACCACAGGGGCTGGACTTCTGGTAGCCTCTTCCTGCTGCAGGGCCCCAAGTTCAAAGGCTCACAGCATCAGCCCTCCTCACTACATGCTTCCCACATCCTGCTGCTGAATATGGCCATGTTCTCTTAACTTTTGCTATAAACTATATTTGGGGGTGTTGGTGGGGTGGCTGGCACAAAGCATGAACTTACAACATCCTCTTGAGTGGAATCATTGCCAGACATTTTCTAATGTCTCTTATATATGTATGAGGTAATATTGTGGATACTGTTATGCATCTGGTTTGGTTTGGTTGTTTTTACTTAATACTGTCTCATGGGCAGTTATTTGTAAATCTGTTTCACTCTTTTTTGCTTGTATAAAATAGATTTTCTTCTCAGATAGTTTAAAAATGTCTAGGTAGGTTTCTTGGAAATGTGTTCATATGTAGGATGTTGCTAAGGGGTTTGGTGCAGCTTGGCCCCTTCCCCATGAGAACCAAGGTGATTCTTCTGGGCATTGTGGACAAAGGGACCAGGGCTGTAGGGATAGCTGAGAGCTCTCTCTAAAAATCTCCCGCCAGTTGCCTAATAAGGGGAGGAGGTAGCTTTGGGCCCTAGGGGTCATTGACTTTGAAGATCGTTGTGAGATCTTTGGGACAGCAGATGGTCTTTCCTCACCAAGTTCAGAACAGTCTGATGAGCCTCCAGTGTAGACTAGAGATTTCTGGGACAGAGGCTCAGAAGGAAACGACCCTGGGAATAAAACATTGCCAGAACCATCTACCCATCAAAGTGACTTCTACCTTCAATCTGTGGGCTTCCTTCTGTCAGCTCCCAGGAGTCTCCTGAAAGTCTTTAGATGTGGTCCCAGCTGTCCCCATAATTTCAGCTACTCTATAATTTGAGATTTGAACATCTTTATTGTGGGTTTCATGCTTTGATCATGGTGCTCTTGGTCTACTCACAGTGTATTAGTACACAACATGGAGAATCTCCTCATGTTGCATTCTTTCTACAGAGGGCCTTTTTCTTCACATCTTCATCCATCCGCAGCTTCCAATATGGTGCCTCGTTATATGTGCAGGTATACTTATATGTATGACAATATCCACATTTACATCTATATTCCCATCTAAAGCTATACCCACACCTACATCTATAGCTGTGTCTTCACAAGGACTCCTTTCTTGACCAAGCTTCAGACAGCCTCCTCTGAGCCTCTTTTTTTTTTTTTTTTTAATGTTTTATTTATTTCTGAGAGAGAGACTGCATGAGCAGGGGAGGGTCAGAGAGAGAGGGAGATACAGAATCTGGAACAGACCCCAGGCTCTGAGCTAGCTGTCAGCACTGAGCCTGACACGGGGCTCAAACCCACGAACTGTGAGATCATGACCTGAGTTGAAGTTGGACACTCAACCGACTGAGCCACCCAGGCGCCCCTCCTCTGAGCCTCTTCTTAACTCGGCTTCAAACTTGGCCTTCCCAGCCTGGTTTTAGCAAAGAATCCTTCAGAGCCTTCATATCTGATCAAATTCCTCATCCCCTACCCTTGGTGTCTAAGTCCTTGGTCTGCCTTTAGCAAGAATGCCCCTATCCCCCTACCCTTGATAAGTTTTGTTAGTAATATGCACCTACTGGCTCCCTCACTCTGCTCCTTGACTATAAATCCTGAGCTATCTTTGCTGACTTTGGAATTGTGCTCAGTTTTATACTGAAGTCTCCCTCCCATACTACAGTGGCTTGAATCAAACCTGCCTTACTGTTTCTAACAAGTGTCCAGTGCGACATTTTTCTTTTGGGCTTCTAGATGTAGATCTAGATACATTGTGAATAAATTAATAAATGAACAAAGTGGTGCTGAACAAAGTTAATACATAAAGTGCTTCGTTTTGAAAAGTGTCCTGTTGGAGTTAGCCCCTCAATGCTTGAAACAAGTGTATGGCTTTTCATTTCCAAATATTCCACCTCAAACTTGTCCTCATCTACCTATGGAAAGTATCTGCCAAATGCTGTGGCCAGTTGCTAGAGTGGCTGTGTCTGTCTTTCTTTCCTTCTTTCTTTCTTTCTTCCTTCCTTCCTTCCTTCCTTCCTTCCTTCCTTCCTTCCTTCCTTCCTTCCTTCCTTCCTTCCTTCCTTCCTTTCTTTCTTTCTTTCTTTTAATGTTTTAACTTATTTTTGAGAGAGAGAGACAGAGTATAAGCAGGGGAGGGGCAGAAAGAGAGGGAGACAGAATCTGAATCAGGTTCCAGGCTCTGAGCTGTCAGCACAGAGCCTGACACATGGCTCTAACCCACCAACCATGAGACCATGACCTGAGCCGAAGTCGGAGGCTCAACCAACTGAGCCCCCCAGGCGCCCTTAAAGTGGCTGCGTCTAGAAGGCAGGGGCTGTGGAAAGTGCTCCCATTTCACATATGTAAGATAGAGACATTTAGAAGCTGGAAATCTGAAAGACTTCCGACCTGGGAACCACAGAAGGGTGTGCTCAGCAGAACCCTTGGAGAGAAGCTCCCACTAGTGGGAGTGTGAAGGAGAATTTGGTTTTTCTTTGTTCCCCTGGGTGTGGTTACCATATTGATAAACATGAAGACCCAACTGTAAGAAGACTTTGCTATCAGAACAAAGTGCATTTCAAATCGTGTAAATTCCCACTGAGTGTGTCGTGCCGGGCCATGCATTATTCCTGCCGATCGGTTTTACTGGAGTAGCACAGCTGAGAGGGTCTTGTTGTCAAGTGGCGAATACATGCCTCCTCTAACACTGGGTGAATCGTTGCCAGGGGTCGGCCAGTTGTTGACAGTGAAAAGGCATGGGTAAGGAAAGGAAGGGTGTTCCTTCATGTGGAGTCTGTGGTGCCAAGGGGAGTAGCTGACGAGCGGCGGAGGGAGCTTGGCCAGAAGGAAATGACCTTGTACATTGATCTAATTTGACCTACTTTAGAAACCAATCATGTACCAAAGAGGCAGGTGCCAAGATGTTCACGGCAGGCTTATTTGCAGCAATGAAAAATGGATAATCTCAAATAATTTAAATGTCTATCCGTATAAGCCCTTTAAGACAATGAGATGGAGCCCACTACATAGGACAGTAGGTCTCAACCACTGTTGATCTAATGCCATTTTGTATAACCAACATCTCGTAGCCGGAATGACACTCATGAATACATATAAGCTTCCCTATTCATGAGATTCTTAAAAATCCATTCTATAAAGCTAACAATAACGTAAGAGAGAAATGAAAGTAACTTGTATTAAACCTGTGTGTGTTTCACTAGCTCAGTGCTCAGGCAGGACCAGACATAATGAAGATATATGAAGAGGCCAGAAATTTGCCCCTGTGCACAGTCACATCGGTGGCTCGTATGGACAGTGTAGTTACCGAAAGCAGCATTGCCATTGTGATGAGCTTTCTTTTAAAATGGTGAATAACTCTGGCCACCTGGGTAGCTCAGTCAGTTAAGCATCCAGTTCTTAATGTTGGCTTAGGTCATGATCTCACAGTTCATGAGTTCAAGCCCCGATCGGGTTCTGTGCTGGCAGCATGGAGCTTCCTTGGAATTCTCTCTCTCTTCTCTGTCCCTCCCCTGCTCTCTCTCTCTCCAAATCAATAAACATTTTTTTAAAGGTGAATAATTCCTGCTAAAATGATGCACATACCAAAGTATAGTTTGTCTGCAGAGCTGGGATGCAGGGGGAGTCTTGGCTGCAGGATCATGGGTGTAATTGCATCCCTACTTCCAAACATCCTAGGTGTGGTAATGACCTTATTAGGGACCTCAGGCTCCTGCCACCTGCTTATCTACAAATGAAGAGACCACTGTGCTAAGAAGGAAAGGGGCTAGCCTGTGGTTAAGGGCAGGATGGAGACTAGAACCCAAAATGCCTTATGCAGTATTAATTAAGCACCTCCCAGATGCCCTCTGCCCTGCTGAGGCTCAGCGGGAAGAGCATTCGTCCTGGGATGGGAAGACCTACATGTTAGTGAGTCTTAGTCCCACCAGACCCCTTAAACCTCTCTGAGCATAAGCACGTAAACCTCTCCTTACTTCGTTTTTATTTATTTTCGAATAATTTTCTTAGTTCTAAACGATCTGAAATTTACAGAAAAGCGACAAATAGAGTACAACCCCCTTCTTCCCTAAACCATTTGAGAGTAAGTGGCCAGCCTGCAGCCCCATCACCCTAGGATCTTTTAGTGTATATTTCCTGCAAACAAGGACGTTCTCCTGCGGAAACACAGCGCAGCCGAAAAACCAGGAAATTAACATTGACACGTCTGCGACTACTCTATCATCCTCAGACTCTTACAAGTTTTGCTCCATGTCTCAATAATGTGCTTTTGACAGGAGGTTCAGTTCAGAATCACATGTTGCATGTCCTTCCATTCTGGGACAGTTGCTCAGTCTTTCTCTTATTCCCAGGATCCGGATACTTTTGAGGAATACAGGATTTTGGAAATACCCCCTCATGGGGTACTTTGCCTGGTGTGGGAAGGATTAGATCCACAAGGTGTATCTTTGACAGGACAGCTGCAGAAGTCAGGCCCTATCTTTCCATTGTCACTTTTATCTTAAATGAGATCAAAGTGAAAACCATGGTCATTTATTGTGTGCCCGTGCCCACCACGGGCCAGCACTGGGTCATGTGCTTCCTCTGCTGGTCTCATTTCATCTTTCTATGGGGCACAAGCCATTCCACTCACTATTCTAGAGAAGAGCAAGGAGAGCCTGGGTGGCTCAGTCGGTTAAGTGTCCATCCTCGGCTCAGGTCATGATCTCACCACTCGTGGGTTTGAGCGCCATGTCAGGCTCTGTGCTGACAGCTCAGAGCCTGGAGCCTGCTTTGGATTCTGTGTCTCCCCCTCCCCCTTTCTGCCCCTCACCCACTCATGCTCTGTCTCTCTCAGTCTCTCAGAAATAAATAAATGTCAAAAAAAAATACTAGAGATGAGCAAACAGTGCCTCAGAGAGGGTAAGTGACCTGCCCACGGTAAGTGATAATCACAGATGAGCAGAGATTTGAACTCAAATTTGGGAACATACTAACTACCGTCAGAGAGAACCAGAGTCAGACACCAGTTAAAGTAATAAAGGCAGATTTTAGTCAGGAACTTGCAATAGGGGGAAAGAGACTTCAATGTGGACCTGAGCTCAATGCCAAATACGACAAGCAGACATGAGAATTTATGGCCAAGGAGCCGAGTGAGGGGTCAGTGGATGGAAAATTACTAAGAGGAGACATCAGGGCAGGGGGATTCTAGCTAAACTGACTTAGCAGGAGTCTTGGTAAAACTGGGCTATGCAGGGCCCAGCACAGACAGGGCCAAGGTCAAGGCACAGTCAAGAAGAAGAGGAAGATGTCTAAAAGTTGGTAAGGAGGGTATCGTTCTTCATTGGCCTTAGTGAATGCCTTGTATTATGTTGTATATTAACATTTTTAACACACATGCATATCCATTTTCTCACTTGTTTAAGTCAGGTAATAATCAATATGCCCCTTTGACAGATGGAGACTCTGAGGCTCAGAGATGTCATAAGGGCCTTGGCCGGGCCACAGCCGATGTCAGCGGTGGGACTTGAACTGGGCCCACAGACCTCCTCATTTCTGGTGCAAGGGCCATAATGGAGCTGGGCTTGGCATTGGAGCCGGGCAATAAACTCTGCAAGATCCATTCAGATGGGATTGAGATTCTGAGCACAGCAGAGCACAGCAGATCAGCAAAGGACAGAGATGAATTGAGAATGAAAATGTGGGCTCCCCAGCCTCACTGGTCTGAGGTGGCCGCACCCAGCCCCGCCCCCTCGCCTGGCCCATAGGGTTGTGGATGGGCTGTAAGGCTGGGTGACAGAAGAGGTATCCACCCCCCTGCCAGTGTGCCTCTGGGCAGCCCTTTGAGGCTGTGGGAGGCAGGCTCACACCAGGATGCCTCTCAGTGCTTACAGACACAGTTGTAAATTAGACTTCCCTTTTGTGAATGGGGATTACAGACACCCTGCAGAGAAATTCTGTAGCCTCTGGAGCTGAGGGTTTTCTACCGGACTCAGTGCATTTGCACTAGCACTCCCTAACCCTTGCTTCACCCTCTTCTATTGGTCCCAGCCCACTGCCCCCTTCTTACTCCACCCCCCACAATGTCATGGGTTGAAGGAACTCCTAGGAAGGACGAGCTAGAAGTTGTGGTTCTCAAAATGAGGTTTTAGACCAGTAGCATTGCCATCAACTTTTTGGGAGCTGGTTGGGAATCCAGATTCTTGGGCCCTACTCCAGAAACACTGAATCAGAGATTCTGGAGTAGGTTCTAGGAATCTGTTTGAATATGCCTTTCAGGGTATACTGGGTGCCTGCACTCGTTTGAGCCCCAGTGCACTAAACAGAAGGGAGCAGGGGTCACCTGCACCTAACAGACCCAAGAGATGGGCTTCCATTCTCTCAGTTACCCCATCCAGAGGGGCCGCCTGGGCTCTACCATTAACCAGAGTCCAGATCATTCCACCCTTCACAAAGTGCACAGGGTCAAGTCAGGACCTCTGGGCCAGGCCCCAGTGGGGTGCAGGTTGGGGCTGCACCTTGGACCAAGAGCCTTTTAGAGCATTGATTCCCGACCAGTGGGAATTCCTCCCCTGAGAGAGGAGGTTCATCTGAAGAAACTGCTGAGGATAAAGGGGAACCTGAGGGTTTTGTCTCTTTAGTGAAAATGTTGCTCCTGCTTTGGAAGAAAGTAAAACAAAACAAAAAATGGAGACTGTGTTCCATGGCTGGGTCCAGTGGGGGTTCTAGAGCCCCAAGAAGATGGCGCTCTTGGTGCCAACGGGCAGCTCACCCTGAATTCAGATCTGCTTCTGGGACAGTGCTGTGTCACCGTGCCACCTTCTTCCAGGGTCAGTGGCCCTTCAGGGGTCCTGACACACCAGCCCTCAGGTTCCTACCAGCTGGTCTTCCACAGTCTGAAGTCAAGTAAGGAAAAGAGAGACAACTTTTATAAAGCTGCATTTATCCAATTAAAGGATTATTCTTTATTTTGAGGTCATGCCCCTCCTACTTTGGGGGGTAGAGTGTTCTCTCTTTTAGAAAGTGTTGTGTCCAGGGACGGGGGGTGGAGGTTACTGGGTACAGAGAGTAGACAGCAAGTGGTTTCCAATGCTGTAACCACGGCAAACCTGGCAGCCCTACGCCAGAACCCCCATTTTGATTTTTACACGTGTCAGTTTAACCTGATAACCTAGAAATTGCGGCTTTTGTCTAGGCCTCCCCTTTCCCCCTCAACCAGAGAAGTTAAGTGAGAGGCCCAGGTCACACAGCTGTGTGGCTCCAAGGCAGATTCCTCCCTCAACACCATCCCCTTCCGCTGTCCCTCCCCCAGAGAGGTGGGTCGGTGAGCTCCGCCCAGGGCTTACCCAGTGCCCTCTCTCTCTCTCTTTCTCATCTGCGACGCCTTCCTCCTCCTTCTGCTTGTAGAGAACAGACGGGAAGTGGTTTTGGAAGCCCTGGGCAAAGGTAGAGGGTTGTGGGCCGCCCTTGCGGCTCGCTCACGGGCACAAGCCTGTGGGGAGTGTCTGCCACACGGAGAAACAGTTAGTCACGGTCCCTGCGTGAGCAGACCAGTTGGTGGGGGCTGGCCGGGTTAGGGGAGGGTGATGCCAGGGAGACTGTTGCCATGGTGACTTGGTGGTAGCCCTCCCCGGCTCCCCTAATCCCAGCCCCGGCAGCCAGCTTCTCGAAGCGTCGCTTGCCAGCACATGGAAGAGCTGTTTCGCCACCTCTGTGAAAGCAGGATCTTGTGTGACAGCTGGAGCCCAGCCACTCAGAAGACCCCAGAAGGCCCTTCATCAAGCCGAGCCTGGGGAGTGGGGCTGTGGCTTCCCAGGGCTGCAGAGGCAAGGCTGGACCCTGGGAGGATGTGCCGTGACACAGAGCCAGCTGTGGGAAGTGACAGGCGGCGAGTGCTCCTTCCTTTGTTTCTCTCTGATTTATCCCAGTTCTGTTCATACAGGTGATTTGATTCTGTGGTCATTTTAAACAAGGAGCAGCCCAGTCTGCTTCCTCCCATGATTACAGCTCAGACTTCGACTGTAATTGATGTTAGCCAGGCTGGCTAATGTTCCATCTTACGAAGACTGGCTCATTAATTGACCGTATCACCCACATGCTGGCCTAAAGCCGTGCTGACTCAGCAACCGCGGGGCTGCAGATTTCTGTGCATTCCTTGAGGATGAAATCCCAGCGGTGGGATTGCTCGGCTGGAGGGCATGAAGATCTATCTGTATGGGTCTTGATACGCTTTGCGAGGTATTTTCCTCAAAATGTTGTACCGGATCTGAATGCCATGAGCCATTTCAGGATGGTCTCATTTCTCCACAGTCCTACCAGCATCCGATTGATTGAGTCCATGTTTTGTGCTAATGCGTAGGGATAAAATGGCACATTGTCGCCTTACTTCGCATTCAGGGGGGCTTGCGTGGTTTATTCTGCATACCTTAGTTGACCAATTTATATGTCGGTTTATTTGTACTGCCTCCTGTGTATTGTCTGTCCTGTGCTCCTTTTGGCTGCGGTTTTTGGTAGCTTAATTGTCACCCGGGAGCCCGAACCTGACCGGGGACTGTTCTGCATCGCCTAGAACACACCAGTACTGCCCACCCGCCCAGGGCTCTGCTGTGGAAGGTGGAGGGGGGAGTGCACGGAGGCCGTATTAAGGCTGCCATAGATCCCAGCTGCATGCATCCACGAAGTCCTTTTTTTTTTTTTAATGTTTATTTCTTTATTTTTGAGAGACACAGAGAGGGAACCCGCAAGCAGGGGAGGGGCAGAGAGAAAGAAATACAGAATCGGAAGCAGGCTCCAGACTCCCAGCTGTCAGCACAGAGACCCATGCGGGGCTCGAACCTACAAAGTGTGAGATCACGACCTGAGCCGAAGCCAGATGCTCACCCCAACTAAGCCACCCAGGCGCCCCTCCCTAAATCCATTTTTGAAGTTTCTTTATTCCTTCATCTGAAACAAAGGAGGAACAACCAGCTTACCTTGTGTCTGTTCCAGTCCCCTAGTCCTTAGCTCTGGTGACTCAGTGGGTGGGTGCAGAGCTGAACACGGCATGATGTTGCACAGGCGTGAGTGGCACTGCTTGTAAAGGTACCAGGGACGCAGAGGACAGAGGGCCATGGGAGCTACCACAGTCTGGGCATGGAGGACGGTCCCAAGGAATGGGTAAGACTTAGCCAGATGGAGAGACAGTAAGGCCTTGCGAGATGGGAGAAAGCATCTTCCAAGCACTGGTGTCAGTGGGATGGTGAAGGATAGAGCCATGCCAGAGCACAGGATGCCCGGGGCCACTGGTGGAGGTGATCCTGGAGTGGGACACAGAAGGCTTTCCCATGGGAGCATGGGGTGACAGCGGTGCTGTAGGGGGATTGGGAAGGCACCGCCAGGGTGGACGCCTCTCCAGGGGCCGGGCGGAGGCTCCAGGCCAGCAGGTTCTGCACCAGCAGTTGCTTTGTGAGTCAGGCTTGGTGAGGGGTCCGGGATAGGCTCTGGGGGGGCTTGGCCTTGGTGGAGCCTGAAACTCCCCCGGTCTGGCCCTATATCCCTAGAGACAAAAGATGGTGGCGTACAGCAAGAAGGCCTTGCACCTGCTAGTGCTTGCTGCTACGGGGTTGGTGGCCGCGTGCCTGGGAGTCCCTATCTGTCGAGTACATCCAAGGGGAAAGAAAAGCTGAGTGATATTTCTGTGTACACTGGCAGTTTCGGAATATCTATTTATGAAGTGGATCCGTGGGACTCACCCTAAGTAAGACACTAATGGTGCCGTTTTTATAGTGTTTTTGTATGATTTGCATAATTCTTGATTTCATATATGGCCTGATGTCTTTCTTGGAGGGTTTCCGGTGAGCAGGCCTTGCCTCTGCAGTGAGAAAGCAAATTCTCTGGGGGCAGGTCACTAAGTCTTTCCACCCACCCCCCAGCTCCCATAGGGCGTGTCCACAGAGTAGAGACTGGTTAATGGTGAAGACACACCCGTTAACTTGTTGCCTCTCCGGTGTGTCTCATCTTCAACTCACTTACCTACCAGGGGACTGAAAGCATTATATTATAGAAGGGACCATGAGCCAGGGAGCCTGGGAGCCAGGGCCCACATCCCCAGCTCTGGCCTCTGGCTGGGCAGCCTTGAGCTGGTCATTTGGGCCTTCTGAGCTTCCATTTCCTCAACTGTAAACTGAGACCATCATGTAAAATGGTTGCAAGGATATCTTAGACCCTTTTCCGCCTTCATGTTCTTTCACCTGCCCATGTGACTCTCCCGAGATGGACATCCCAGCCCTGTGACCAGGCACACCCAGTATGTGCCACAGGATAGAGAAAACCACCTTTTCCCCCTCTGTGCCTTCTTCCACCCTGCTCATCAAACAACCTAAGATGGCACTGGTCCAAGGCATCCTCTCCCATTTGGTACAGTAAGTAGACCCTGATGACAATTTGGAAGATTCAGAGTGGCCCTACCTCCCAAATGTCTTTTCATGATCACCACATCCTGCTTAGGGGCCAGTGTTTGGGGAGACCCTGGAGCCCAAACTGAAGCCACCCGCCATTCACTTTCCAAAGAGAAATGCCAGTGAGAGGCCAGGGTCTGTTTGCAAGCCAAGCAGGGCTGTTGGGTAGGAGTCCAGGGGAGAGATATGAGGCATCCTTCGAATGAACTGTTAGTTTGCAAAACATTGTCCTGTGAGAAAACAGCTCTCTGCAGCCGTGACTTAGTGCTGTCTTTCCCACACAGCCCTGGCAGCTCTGGGCTGTTATTATACACCACGGCAATAATCATCACCATGATAATAACAACACTACATTTGTTCAGTCTCTTAACTTGGAAATAAATAAGACAGCCGATCTAGTGTGAGCTCCAGCTCCCATTCCCTGTACCCCATCATCACTTAATAATGATTACGGAGCCCACCCCGGGCAAACGGCGCCCTGCCCAGCACTCGAGATATTAAATCCACCTAGCAGCAGGGTATAATAATGCTGACCCCGCAGGGATGTTCCAAGAATTAATTCCTGCGGGCTCTCCATTCCGCTCTTCGACACATTCAATCTCAGGAACCCAAGAGTTGGTGACGTTTATACCATGAATTAAGACATTCTGCTGTTGCCCCTGGAACTCTTCATTACAATCCCGAGTCGATCAATGGCAAAGAGGAATACTATTTATTAGTTAAGTGGATGCTATTGAATTCTTAATTTAAGTGGCTTTTAATTCAGTGTTTTACTTGCTGTCCTTCATTTTGCCCTTGTTCATACAAATTTGCCCATTAAAGCCCGGTGTGAGGCCACACTGCTGCCTTTTATCATGGTTTTGTGTTTTTTTTTTTGAGAACGGTTTTCAGGAAGAAGAAAGCAAGATTCTCCAAGTGGGCAGAGAGGGGACCTCTAGGCCCAGAACAGTCTTCTCTGCTATCTGCTGGGAGGAAGTAGGCGGTCAGGGAAAGGGTGAGCAAGTCAAACGGCCTTCCAGATAAGGTGTGACAGCTAATTTGGCCTTCACTGGCTTTTTGCTTTGGTTTTACCGGCTTGAAAACTTTACTGCCTTTCTCCCACCCAGATATGAGTCACAGAGATCATAAGTGGGAGGCATGGAATGTCTCCCTGACCGGAAGGAGGCTCAGACTGGCTCCTGCATGGTGGCTACTGCTGTCTGGCTTGGCTCTGACCTGCTGAATACCCAGTAGTAGCTGATAATAGCCACTCCTCATTGCGGGACACACTGTAACAGCTTTTTTGAAGTATCACTGAACTACAATAAATTACACATGGTAAAGTGTGCAATTTCATAAGTTTTTGCTTATATACAACTATCACATCAGTACCATAATGAAAATAATGAATAAATGCTTCACCTCAAAAGGTTCCTCATAGCAATTTGTAATCATACCCTGCCTCTCCTTCTAGTCCCCAGGGAGCAGGGGATGCTCTCTGATAGATTTGCTCTCTGTCACTACATACTATTTGTATTTTCTAGAATTTTATATAAATAGAATCATACACTATGTACTCTCTCTTTTTTTTTAATCTGGTTTCTTTCACCTAACACAATTATATTAGATGAACCCATGTTATAGCATGTAGCATATATCAATAGTTCATTCATTTCTTTTGCCGAGTAGCATTCCATTGTGTATGGGTATATTACAGTTGCTTACCCATTCATTTGATAGACATGAGGCTATTACAAGTAAAGTTGCTCTGAGTATTTATGTATGGATCTTCATATAGACATATGTTTCCATTTCTCTTGGAGAGAGAGAGAGAGAGAGAGGAATGACTGGATTACGTGGTAGGTATATCTTTAACTTTTTTTTTTTTAATAGTTTATTTTTTGAGACAGAGCACAAGTGGGGGAGGGGCAGAGAGAGAGGGAGACACAGAATCTGAAACAGGCTCCAGGCTCTGAGCTGTCAGCACAGAGCCCGACACGGGGCTAGAACCCGCGATCCGTGAGATCCTGACCTGGGCCGAGGTCGGACGCTCAACTGACTGAACTACCCAGGTGCCCCTATCTTTACTTTAAAAAAAACTGCCAACCTCTCTTCCATTGTGGTTGCGCCACTTTCCACTCCCTCCAGCAGTGTCTCTGGGTTCCTGCCACCCTGTTCTCCTCAGCACTTGTGTGTTCCGTGTTCCTCATTTTAACCGTTCTGTTACATAGTGGCATCTCATTGTGGTTTTAATTTGTATTAGCCTTTTCCCTGATGATGTTAATCATCTTTCCTTGTGCCTCTCTGACACTCATCACTGGCGTTGATGCAGTGTCCAAGTTTTTTGCCCATTTTTTGGGAAGCTGCTTATTTTTTTATTATTGCATGTTTGGGGTTCTTTATTACAGATGCAAGTTCTTCATCAGATATGTGATTTGCAAATATTGTTCTGAGATTGCAGCTTGTCTTCATTTTTTTCTTTTCTTTTTTTAATTTTAGAGAGAGAGATCGGGGGAGGGACAGAGGGAGAGAGAAGTAGAGAGACAGAGAGAGAGACTCATAAGCACTTTGCATGCTCTGTGCAAAGCCTAACGTGGGGCTTGATCCCAGGACCCTGATCCGAAATCAAGTGATGGACACTCGACTGAGCCACCCAGGCAAACCAGTGTCTTCATTCTTTTGACAACATCTTACAAAGATCAGAAGTTTTAAATTTTGGTAAAGTCCAAGTTTTCCATTTTTTCTTCTTTGGAGAGTACTTTTGTGTCCTAAGGCATTTTTGCCTAGCTCAGGGATACAAAGGTTTTCTTTTATATTTTTGTCTAGAAATGTTATAGTTGTGGGTTTTATACTTAGGACGGTGAAACATTTTGAGTTAATTCTTGTATGGGGTAAGTGAATATCAAATTTTTGTTTTTGTTTTACATGTGAATATCTAGTTGTTCCACAAAATTTGTTGACAAGATTATTCTTTCCCTACTGAATTACCTTTGCATTTCTGTCAAAAACTAGTTGTTCATATATGCACGGGTCTGTTTTTAGCCTGTCTTTATGGGAAAGTTTTTAACATTAAATTTAATTATGTTAGTAGATATACTGGCTATTAAGGTTTCTCTTTCCACTTTAGATTTTGCTTCAAGCTTTTTAAAGCTCTGTTATTAGGAGTATAATCATTTAGGATTTTTGTGTCCTCTTCATTCATAAACTGACCTCTTTATCCTGATGAAATATCTTAATTCCACTAGTAATAGTTAAGTTTAAAATCTACTTCGTCTCACATTAATATAACTATTCTATCTTTCTTTTGATTAGTATTAGCATGGTATATCTTTTTTGGCCTATTTATTTTTATTTATTTCCTTTTTTTAAATATTTAGAGTGGGTTTGTATAGGCAGTGTATAGCCGAGTCTTCCTTTTTTATCCAATGTAACAACTCTGCCTTTGAATTGTAGTGTTTGGACACCTTTGTTTAGTATGATTATTGATGTAGGCTTAAATCTATCATCTTTCTATTTGTTTTCTATTCATTCTTTCTCTGTTCCACTTTTCCTGCTCTCCTTTGGATTACTTTTTATTATTTTGTTTTATCTTTTTTGTTAACTTTTAATAGTTATTGTTATAGTTGCTTTCACGTTAATAATATAGATCTTTAACATCACAGTCTGCCTTCGGATGAGATGATACCACTTTGTGTATGGTGTACAAACCTTACAACGATACATTTCCATCTCTCTCCTCCTGGCTTTTATTGCTAATGTCATCATACATTTTACTTTTCATGCAAGTCCCATACTATATTGCTATTATCTTTTGTATAAATACTCAATTATCTTTTAAAATACAGCTATAAATTCAATTACCATTTCCAATCCTATCATTGCTTTTGTTTGAGCCTACGTTTCCGCCTGGTGTCATTTTTGTTCTGCTTAATTTTGTTGAAATGTCCCTTAACATTTCTCGTAGTTTAGGCCTGCTGATTGTGATTTTTTTCAGCTTTTGTATGTCTGAAATGTTTTTGTTTCACCTTTGCTTTTGAAAGATATTTTAACTGTGTAAAAAATTCTAAGTTGACATTTTTTTCTTTCAGTGCTTTAAAGATAAGGCTTCACTGTCTTTTTTTGCCTGCATTATTTGCTTTCTTTCTTTTTTTTTTTAAGCGTATTTTTTTGTTTTTAAGCAATCTCTATACCCAGTGTGGGGCTCAAACTCATACCCTGAAATCAAGGGCTCAAAATCAAGGTCTTCTGACTGAGCCAGCCAGGCACCCCTGCCTGCTTTCTCTTTTATGAGTAGCTTGCTATAATCCTTCTGTTTGTTGCTCTGAATATAGTATGTCTTTCTTCTCTGGCTGCTTTTTTTTTTTTTTAATGTTTATTTATTTTTGAGAGAGAGAGAAAGACAGAGTGCGAACAGGGGAGGGGCAGAGAGTGAGGGAGACACAGAATCTGAAGCAGGTTCCAGGCTCTGAGCTGTCAGCACAGAGCTCAATGTGGGGCTAGAACCCATGAACTGTGAGATCATGACCTGAGCTGGGGTCAGACCCTTAACCAACTGAGCCACCCAGGAGCCCCAATGGCTGCTTTTAAGATTTTCAGTTTTCTTGATACTGAACAATTTGAATATGATGTGTCTTGGCATATTTTTCTTCATTTTCTTATGTTTCAGGTTTGTTGAGCTTTTTGGATCTGTGAGTTTCTGGTTTTGTTATGTTTTTTTTTTTTTAATGTTTTATTTATTTCTAGGAGAGAGAGAGAGAGAGAGAGAGAGACAGTGTGAGCAGGGGAGGGTCAGAGAGAGAGGGAGTCACAGAATCTGAAAAAGGCTCCAGGCTCTGAGCTGGCAGTCAGCACAGAGCCCGACACGGGGCTCAAACCCACAAACCACAAGATCATGACCTAAGCGAAAGTCGGACGCTTAACCGACTAAGCCACCCAGGCGCCCCTGTTATGTTTTATTTTTTAATCAAGTTTAGTGATTTTCTTTTTTTTTGGTGGTTATTTTTTCAAATACTTTTTCCCTCTCACTTTGCTTTTCAGGACTCCGATTACACATATATTAGGCTGCTTGAAGTGGTCGCCACAATGAACTGATGTCCTGTTCAATTTTTTTATTCTTTTTTTCTCTGGTTAATTTTTAAGTAGTTTTTATTGTTATGTATTCAAGTTCTCTATTTCCCCCCCTTTCTTTTCTTTCTTTTCTCTTAAAGCAAAGTCTAATCTGCTGCCAATCCTACCCAGTGTATTTTTCACCTTAGACATTATCGTTTTCATCTATAAAAATTTGATTTTGGTCTTTTTTATATCTTAACTTTTTGAACATGTGGAATACAGTTATAATAACTATTTCATTGTTCTTTGCTAATTCTAAATTCTAGTTTTTCTCAGTTTTGACTAGTTTTTCCCTTCTCATTATGGATCATAATCCTACTTTTTTTTCTCCAGACCTGGTAAGTTTTTATTGGATATTTGGCATTGTGAGTTTTATCGTGCTGTGTGCTGAGTGTTTTTGCATTCCTTCAAGTATTCTTGAACTTTGTTTTGGGACTCAGTTAAGTTACTAGAAATAGGATCAAACTATTTGATCCTGTTGGACCTTACTTTTAAGATTTGTTCGGTGGGACCAGATCTGTCTACAGTCTAGGACTAATTGTTTCCCATTTCAGTGTTAAGACCTTTCTGAGTACTCTAATCGACGCCCTGTGAATTACGGGGTTTTCCAGGCAGGCCAGTGGGAACAGCACTATTCCCGCTCCGTGTGAGTGTCAGAATCTGTTCCCTCTAGCTCTTTTGGGTGTCTCCTTCCCTGACTTCAGGCGTTTTCCTCATCTGTGTGTACAGATCAGTACTCTGGTGAGTACCTGAGGGGACCGTCTGCAGATCTCTGGATTTTTCTTTCTCTGCAACTCTCTTCTTTCTCGTGCTTTGTCTGTGAACTTGAACTGCCTTGGTCTTCCCAGACCGTCGGCTCTATCTTCTAGGCTCAGGGCGAGCACTAAGCTCTGCCTCAGCTCCACCTTTCTGCTCTGTGGCCTGGGTCCTCTCTCAAGGCTGTAAGCGGGGCAGTTGTTAAGGCTTACAGAAATTTGTCCTCCTGTCTCAGGGATGACTGTCTTTTGTTGCTTGATGCCCTGTGTCCTGAAACAATAGGCTTCCTGTATTCTGTGCAGTGCTCCGGATTGTTTCAAGCAGGAAGGTTAATCTGGTCCCTGTTTCTCCATCTTGGCTAAAAGCAGAAGCCTTCCCTGAGGTTTAATTAGATTTGAAAACATTTCTCACTCATTATCTTATTTTGTCCTGACTGTATTCCTGGCATGTGAGGGTTTTTGTTTGTTTGTTTTTAATTCTCACTTTGTGGATGAGGAAACTGAGCCCAAAGAGAAGTGTTGGGTTCTCATTGTCACCAAGAGTCAGTGACAAGAGAAGGAAGTAAAATGTTTTGAGGTCCTAATGGGCCTGACATTGTGTCATTCTCGGTATATAAGTTCTCCCAACTCATGACATGTCTAAGGTGCATTATTAGCCCATGATATGATGAGGGCACGGAAGCTCAGGAAGGTGAAAAAACTTTCCCCAAGCCACACAGCTAAAAGCAGGTTTTGACCCTACAATTGAATCTAAACCTGGTTGAAAGTGCTTTATCCAAAGCGTCCCCGTTCTTCTGGATAATAAGTGCTCTCTTCGATTGTTTTTAAAGGTTTATTTGTAATGTCATTAATTTATTATCTTAACAAATATTTATTGACTCTCTTTTAAGTATCAGTCACAGTGTTAAGTTCTGGATAAAATTTGGGTAGAAACAAGTATGGTCTCTGCTTCCCAGGGTCCTACTTAGTAGGAAAAGTTAGAAAAATACTTAAAAAATATAAACTATTTTATGTACTATAATAGGTTTGCTAATATTTTCCAGACATTTAATTTTAAACATGTATCAGAGTTTTAGTTGAAGCACGTCCCAAGAAAAGAGGCGTAAGCAGGCCTCTTCAGAGATTGTCCCACAGAAGAATTTTATAGCAAAACAGAATGATTAGGTTATCACTCTTAGACTGGATACAAGAAAGAAGGATTGTTTCCAGATCATTACATTCTGACTGACAGTCAGCTGAGTGGGTGGGTAACTGGCTTCCCAGAAGAGGCCTTAATCTCATTAAAGTTTATCAGAAAATTGCTTAAGCATTTTATCAACGCTAATTTCTTCCCAGAAGGAGGTTAGGAATTACATCATGCAAAAAGGTTCTATCCCATACCAGGTTTGGGACCATGTTTCTTTATTAGGAATGTGTACGGAATGGAGTATAGGGAGGGGTGCCTTCCACTTGGGGGCACCAGCACAATGATTGCCATTTGAGTGTTTATTATATGCAAAGTCCTATTTCCTTTGCTTGGCAGATACGAACTCATTTCATTCTTGCATGGAGCTGTGAGGTAGGGGCTTCCATTATCCCCATTTTTACAAAGGAAGAAAGTGAGGCATAGAATTTAAGGAACTTGCTCAAGGTCCCATGACTAGGATGTGGTAGGAAGGTCAGGAAGCTATGGTAAGGAAGACTGGGGAATCCCTTCTCCAGGAAGACTGGGGAATCCCTTAAGCTATCGTAAAGAGGAAAGCATCATGGGCAGACTGGACTTCCACCCCCTTCTGTGCCATCAGCCATACTTGCTGTCAGGGGTGCAGAGGGTCTAGGTTGGTGGGTCTATGTGCCTCCCGTGCATGACGACGGCGATATTTTGGGGGACGTGTGTCCTTGGCTTAAGAGGGTGGCTGCATCAAGTCCCCGCTGTGTTCTCAGACCATGTGCTCTGGTTTAGGCAGAATGGGCATCTCTCCCCACCCAGAAACTTTTGAAGATGAAAGCAAACTGGCTGGCCAAGGCAAGACCACGTGAGCTCAGCCAGCTGTCAACAGGTGGTACGAGTGGTTATGAGAGTCGTTTTCGCTGTAGCCCGAGTGTTGTTTTGTGTATTTATTTGACATATTTCCGCATCTTTACCACTAAGTGCCACAGCAGAGGGGGTGTTGAAAGGGGCAGTTATTGTACTGACTACATGTAAACATAATAAAAGTTTGCACAGATAAATATAACTTGGTAGTTTGTGCAGTGTCACCTCAGGTGCAGGAAGAATCTTCAGTCTAACTTGTTAGAAATCGTAGGAGCTTTTGGGTGGAAATTTAAAGAGAACATTTAAAAACTACTGTATCTTATAACTCACTATAAAATTCCACTAACCTCAGTCCAACTGCTCTATTATTTTTCCATATAATCTTCTAAATGTACATATATGCTGGGAGTTTTGTGCATGGTACATACCTACTCTTTTATATTCTGTATGTTTTCAATGGCCAGCGGGTCGTAAACATTTTTCACGTTTCTGCATAATTATCATCTTAATGACCACATAATATTCCATTGTGCTGAGGTATTGTAATTTATTAAACCATTCCCCTTAATGTTGGCCATTTACGTTTTCAGTTTGGGGCTTTTATAGATAACACTGCAGTGAGCATCTTCTTGCAAATAGCTTTTTGCTGCTGTTGAATTTCAATAGGAATAATTCCTAATAGAGGAATTACTGGCAAAGGACACAAACATGGATATGGCTCTTTCTCTAGGTTGCTGAATTGCTTTCCAAAAACGTGATTGAATGTAGCATCCTCACTCTGGAATGCATCTCCTAATTTCATCTCAACTTCAACAGCAGTTAGCAAAAAGATTTTTTGTTGTTGTTGCTAATTTGACAGACAAAATGGTATCCCGATTTGCTTTAATTTACATGCCTTTGTTTACTGGTGAATATTACTATTTCTCCATGTGTTTGATTATATTGTATCTAATTATCTGTGAATTATATGTTCGTTTATCTACTACCGTCTTGGTGTTTTCCTTATAAATTTAAATGGGCTCTTGATAGACTATAAGAATTAATCATTTTTGTCTTGTTGATTCAAATATTTACCCTAGTCTGTTATCCTTTTTTTTAATTTTCATTTTCATTATAGAGAAGGTTGATATTGTTATGTATGGGGATTGTCAATTTCTTCATCTGGGAGTACTTTTTATTTTTCCAAAGAAGAGAAAGTAATTCCTCTATAGATCGTTTGGGTATTTTGTCTGCCTTTCATGTTTTTTTAAAGTTTATTTATTTTGAGAGAGAGACAGAGCACATGAGCAGGGGAGGGGCAGAGAGAGAGGGAGAAAGAAAGAGAATCCCAAGCAAACTTTCTGCTGCCAGTGCAAAGTCTGACATGGGACTCGAACTCATGAACTGTGAGATCATGACCTGAGCTGAAGTCACAAGCTGGACCCTTAACTGACTGAGCCACCCAGGCACACCTTGTCTGCCTTTCATTTAATCATTTATTTATTTATTTTTTTTAATAATTTTTTTTTAATTTATTTCTAGGAGAAAGAGAAAGACAGCGTGAGCAGGGGAGGGTCAGAGAGGGAGGGAGTCACAGACTGAAACAGGCTCCAGGCTCTGAGCTGGCAGTCAGCACAGAGCCCGACGCGGGGCCCGAACCCACGAACCGCGAGATCATGACCTAAGCGAAAGTCGGACGCTTAACCGACTAAGCCACCCAGGCGCCCCTCATTTAATCATTTATTGAACACAGATTTAACTAATGCCTTTCATGGACCAGATATCCCTCTCGGTTCCAAAGATACAAACTTCCCATTGTCTTAGAATCCACACTTTAGTGTGAAGAAAGGCAATAAGCAAACATGTAACTAATATGTTAAGTAGCAATGGATCTTATAAAGAAAAACATAAAGGCAAAGGAAAGACTAAGTGCTCAGGAAAGGCTGACTCACAAAGTGACATTTGGGATGGAGAGGACCAATATTGGTTGTTATCATTTGAGCAGAGACCTGAATGGGGTTGCAGAGGGAATAGCAAGTGCAAAGACCCTGAGATCAGAGTCGCCCATAGCATACTGAGGAAATAAGGAAGCCCTGTGTGTGCAATGGAGCAGACGAGGAAAAATGAGCAGACCAGAGGCCACTGGAGTTGAGAGAGCACAAGAGAAACAAGCTGTTACACCTTAATAGGATCACTAGATATATTTTTTAAATATTTATTTACTTTTTCTTAGAGAGAGAGAGAGAGAAGGGGCAGAGAGATCAGGAGAGAGAGAATCCCAAGCAGGCTCCATACTGTCAGCACGGAACCTGACACAGGACTTAGTCTCATGAACTTCGAGATCATGGCCTGAACCGAAGTCAAAAATCAGATGTTTAACCAACTGAATCATCCAGGTGCCCCAGGATCACTAGATATTTTTATATTTAAGTCATTTTGGCAGATTTTCCTAGGAATATAATCACATCATATGCAAGTGATATATATTTTTACTAAAACAATTTTTATGCTTGTTTTTGAGAGAGAGACAGAGCGTGAGCAGGGGAGGGGCAGAGAGCGAGGGGGAGACACAGAATCAGAAGCAGGCTCCAGGCTCTGAGGTGTCAGCAAAGAGCTTGACATGGGGCTCGAACTCATGGACTGCAAGATCATGACCTGAGGCAAAGTCGGACGTTAAACTGGCTGAGCCATCCAGGCACCCCAAAAATTTATTTTAATTAAAATAAAATTACAAAATGTTTCTATTTAGGATCTTGATATAATGTGCCATCTTAATAGAACACTTATTTGAAGCAATTCTTGCTTGCAACCCTGGGATAACCCTACCCATTATGGCATAATTTTAATGTATCGAATATATTGATTTTTTTTAAGACTGTCCCATCTGTGCTCACAGTCAGTTCAGCCTGGTTCCCTTTGTTACTGCCACGATCCTGGCTCTGACTGTGGTTGAGGGAGCCCTGGGGGAGAGATGGCCAGGCAGACTGGGAGAATGAAGTTACCTGATGATGTTGCCATAGTGAACACCCTCAACAAGGCAATGTCTCATATCTCCTTTTAATTTTAATTTTATATTTAGCTTTTAAAAACATATGTGTCCATAGTTTATTTTATTAAAATTCTTTTTCATAATGTTTATTTATTTTTTAAAGAGAGAGGAAGAGAGAGAGGGAGCATGCATGAGCAAGGTTGGGGCAGAGAGAGGGAGACAGAGGTTCCAAAGCAGGTTCCACGTTGACAGCAGAGTGGCCCATGTGGGGCTTGAACTCATGAACATGAACTGCGAGATCATGCCCTGAGCTGAAGTCAGACACTTAACAGACTGAGCCACCCAGGTGCCCTTATGTGTATCCGTAGTTTAAAAAATAAAAGATTTCAATATGACTTATTACAAAAATAGCAGTCCTCTCTCTATGCTACCTCATTTCCCATTTGGCAGAGATAGGCATCTTTTTCTTTTATGCTGCTTTTCTTTTTAAATTTTAATTTCTCTATCTCTAAGTAATGTACTTTTACAGTTACACTTTCATTTTTTCTATTTTAAACATTACTATTTATTGAGTTTCTTCTATGGTGAATGATGATTTAGCTCCCTTTACCCTAGATCCACACCAGAAACACAGAATTCCCATATCCCTATCCTTATATCATAATTGTGGTTAGATCAATACATACTGTTTACATTATTGTAATCATGTATGTGAGTCACACCCGAGCTACATTGTACTATATATGATTCCTTTCTGAAACAACTTTTTGTTTCCCTAGAGTTAATAATTACCTTTGGTTTTGTTTATGGGTTTGCTGGTTTAGTTTTCTGTGTATTTATCATTAATTTAAACCCAAATGTTCCCATAATTGGTTAAGTGCCTTCCCAATCCTTGTAACTATATAAAGCAATCTGTTGATTTCATCTCCTGTTGAAATCTCTCTGAAGACTTCTGACCCACTCCATTCTTATCTCGTTGCTCTCTGGTGCACAGCTGTCAGCATGACATCCTCATTCACCATTTTTCTAAGAATTCCCTTTCTCTGTCTTCTGTTTGGAACTTCTGTTTCCTGGATCCATTATCTTCTTCCTTGGTTTGCTCTCTCATTTTAATGGAACACATCCTTAGGTAGCTTCACGAGAAAAGGCACTTGAGACACTTTCTTCCTCTGCCCCTCTGTATTTTTTTTTATTTTTAGTGTTTACTTTTTTTTAATTTTTTTTTTATTTTTGAGAGAGAAAGGGAGAGAGAGACAGCATGAGCAGGGGAGGGTCAGAGAGAGAGGGAGACAAATCTGAAACAGGCTCCAGGCTCTGAGCTAGATGTCAGCACAGAGCCTGATGTGGGGCTTGAACCCACGAACCGTGAGATCATGACCTGAGCTGAAGTCGGATGCTTAGCCGACTGAGCCACCCAGACGCCCCGTTAGTGTTTACTTTTAAAAATAATATACCACATAGAACACTGAATAAAATTTGTAATACAGTTTAACCCATAGTTTTAATGCAACACCCAACTAACACCATCCATGTCAAGAATTCCTAGAAACTCTTTCCCTCCTCTGAGGGGTAACTATTAGCCTTATTTTTATGGTGATTATTTCCTTACTTTTACTTTACCAACTACATTTGCCTATTTTTCATATGAATTTGCCTGATTTTGAACCTAAAAAAGATGGAATCATTATATATGTATTCTTTCAGGTCTTGTTTTTCACTTGACATTACGTTGTATGAATCATCCATTTGGTTGTCTAGAGTTGTAGCTCATTTTCATGACCTCATTCCATTGTATGAATATACAAGAATATGGACTAATTTTTTATTACTTCTATGCTTTTCTAAAAATTTATTTGAGAGAGAGAGTGCAAGTGGGTGAGGGGGCAGAAAGAGAGAGAGAGAGAGAGAGAGAGACTTTTAAGCAGGCTCCAAACTCAGCACAGAGCCCAATATGGGTCTCAATCTCATGACCCTGGGATCATGACCTGAGCAGAAATCAAGAGTCAGATGTTCAATCAATTGAGCCACCCAGGTGCCCCATTACTTCTACTCTTGATTGGCTATTTGGTTGTTTCCAGTTTGGGGCAAATACAAACTGCTGTAAATCTTGGCATGTACCATATGGTACACATCTCTATAGAGTATATAGCTAGGGGTGATTGTCTATCGTAGAGTATGCCCATCTCCTTTTTACTAGATAACACCAAACATTTTTCTTGAAAGTGGTTATATCAAAGTATGTTTCCACAGCAGGCAAAGACTGCATCCCAAATTATATGCCCCATTGCTCACCCTTTCAGACAGTATTTATCAGATCTTTGAATTTTGGCCATTCCGATGTGTGTATAGTAAGGTTTTTGTTTTCATTCCCTCGATGACTGAGGTTCAGCATCTCTTCTTGTATTTATCAGCTATTTGGGGCTCTAGTCATCTCCTCACTTGCCACTCCTGGGGTTTGGAGTCCTACGTCCCCACGTGTGCACTATTCTGTGAGCTCCGCAGCTGGTCTCCCTGCTCTCAGCATCCCTTGTAGAAGTCCTCCTCACAGTTCATCCTTGATGGGCTGCACTTGTCATTTGCTTATTTGTTCTTCATATCATTTCCTGCTGATTTCTCTCTGTGTTATATTGCAGAGGGATGACCCCTTCAAACTGAATTCCCCAGGTTCCCTTGGCAACTAGATTTTTGCTAAGTTTGGTCAGTGAAATACGCTCAAAGGAGACTGAAGGAATTTGCAGAGGGGAGAAGCCAGCATACTCCTTGCCCACACTCCGCTTTGGGCAGCATCTCCAGCAATAGCTGTGGTTTCCCTAAGTCCTCATTTCCAGTTCCAGCCCACAGTCCCAGCTGCTGAGCTCCGGCAACACGACCTTTCCCTCCCCTCTCTGTCCCTTGAAGTAGTCACAGCTTCCGGCTGTTGCTAATCTCTGAATCGCCGCATCATCTTCTGTTTGGCTTTTTAGCCCTTCTAACACATTTATATAACAAACCCCCCATGTTAAATTCCCTCTGTGGGGCTGCCTCGCCTGGGATTTGTTTTTCTGCCTGGACTTTGACTGATTGGTACAGGCTCTCTGGGGCAAACTTCCCAATCAAGGAACTGTCCGATTCTTTTTTATCAATAGGAGAAAGAGTTAAATCCTTTTATTTAATCCTTTCCTAATCTTTTTATTTTTAATGTTTATTTATTTTCGAGGGAGACAGAGAGCCAGCAGGGTAGGGCAGAGAGAGAGGGAGACACAGAATCCGAAGCAGGCTCCAGTCTCTGAGCTGTCAGCACAGTGCCCAACGGGGGGCTCGAACTCACAAACCGCGAGATCGTGACCTGGAGGAAAGTCAGACACTTGACCAACTGAGCCACCCAGGCACCCCAATCTTTTCCTAATCTGACCCTACCTTAAAATTCCATAATTGACTCACTATTCACAGATCTCACCTACTATCCTCATTAGACTAGCCTCCTCCCTCCCACCACCATCTTTGGCTATAGGTAGGTCGGCCTAAGAAATTGAAACTCTTTTGCCTCCCTCTTCCCATGGAGTAACCTTTTCTTCATGTTTCAAGGTCTAGTTCAAATGCTGTTTCTTCTATGACATTTTCCTCCAACTGAAACCGGAGGCCAAACTCCTCTGTCCCTTGAGGCTGGAGAGGTGTGGTGCCTTTGTTGGCTTCCTGAGCTATAAGTTTATCTATTCCCTTCATGTTCATGCATCTCTGCAACAGGAATTTATCAAGCCCTATCAGAGCCAAGGCCCTATTTGAAGTTTATGAGGGTAGGTATCCAAATATGAGCTTAAATGACTTTTGGGAGAGTTGACATTGGTCTTTACACCAACGTGTGGATTAACTTAACTGGACTGGTTTCCTTCTAGGATCTAGCTGGTAGTTTCTTCTGGGGAAGAGGGCTGCGGGCTAGGGCTGGACAGAGACCTCGTTTTCATTTTATATGTATTTATCTTCCAATTTTTTTCCTGACATACCAATGTCTCACTTTTTACTAAAATCATAAATTAAAAATATATTTAAGCAGCTGTAAAAGATTGTTTAAGACAATAGAGATATTGTAAAACAGTTTGCTGCCATGGATATAGAGTAAGCTGCTGTAAGCTCAGAAGCCAGGCTGCTGTGGACCGGTGGAGGTGCAGAGCTTCAGGAAGAAGGGATTTTTGCTGTCTTGAAGTTCGAGTTAGGACTGAGGTTAGGAGAGGAATGGAGGATACTCTGAGTGCTTGAGCCTCTGGAAGTGGTTCCACTGAGGCTCATGTGTTATGCTCAGTGACCCTGGAGATTGACACATGGGAGGGACTCTCAATGGCACAGATTGCTGTTAAAAGCAGTTGAGTGGGGGAGTGACGAATGTGGATGGACCCACTATCCTGAAAGGAGAGGCCAAAGGCTTGGATCTCCTAAATGGATTTCTGTATCTTCTTGGCCATCGGCCTTTGCCACAAGCAACTTCCAAACTCCCTGCAGCCGCTGAGATAATTCAGCCAAAGATTTCCTCTTACTGCAGAATCACAGATGAACATTAGTCCTCTCCCAGAAACCATGAAGACCCATTTGAAAGCAACATGGCTCTTAATACCCAGACCTTGATTTTCAAAACTGCTACCAATTAGCTTGTGTTGTGGCTGGGTTTCTGAGTACAGATAAGTGTTTCACAAGGGTCCTCGACTACTAGTAAGTGCTAGAGAAAGCAGGTGGTGTCCAGCCAGCTAGAACAGGGATGGTAACGTAGGCAGTGAAATTGTAGAAATTGTACTGGCTGTTTCCAGCTCACTGGCCTTCCTGTTAGAATATCCATGGGAGGAGGGGACACTTAACGATCCTTGTACCTGAGCTTCCCAGGCTGGCATTCAAAGCCACGCACAATCTGAGTTTTCCTTTTCCATTCAGTATCCCTGCTTCCCCCACCTCAAGACCTATTCCCCTATCACACTCTTCCGCCTGCATGTCCTGCTTGTTTTCATTATTTTGCCATTGTTTATGGCATTCCCAACAGTTAGCTAGGGGGCAGGTCATGGTAAACGTATACAAAGATGATATAGTATTTCCCTGTCGTCATTTCATTGTACATCTTTACTGGGATCCTGGGATAAGACTTAGGAGATGTGTAAGAAGTTAATAAGAATATCAACCGGTGTTTGATTGGAAGAAAGCATGGCATGGTAGAATGGAAAGCCCCACTGAATTAAGTAGGAGGCAGGGGACTCGAATTTTAGTTTCAGTTTGGCCACTGACTGTGTGTCATTGGATGGCTGTAAAGCTAATTACTCCAAAACTTCATGGCTTAAAACAACAATCTATTTTATTATATCTCATGATTCTGTGGGTCAGGAATTCAGACAGGTCTCAGCTGGATGATGTTTCTGTTCCCTGTGACATTGACTGAGGTCATTTTGTGGTGCTCAGCCAGTGGAGGACCTGGTCCAGAGGCAAGTCTTACATGGGTTCACCTTTCGGTCTGGCATCTGGGCTGGTGTGTCAGTTTCCTGGGGTTGCTGTAACAAAATAGTGTAAAGTGGCCTAAACCGACTGAAATTTATTTTCTTACAAATATGGAGACTAGAAGTTTGTGAGGTGTCGGTTGGCCCATGCTCTTTCTAATGACCCTAGGAAATGATCCTTCCTTGCCTCTTTAGCTTCTGGCGGTGGCCAGCAGTCCATGGCATAACTTGGTGTGTGGGTGTGTTGCTCTCCTCTCTGCCTCCATCTTTGCATGGCCTTTTTCCTTCTGTGTCTATAGGTTTGTGTGCAGATTTCCCTCTTCTTCTAAGTTCACTGGTCATTTTGGACTTAGGACACCCCCGCCCCCAATCCAGTATGACCTCAGCTTAATTTGATGACATTTGCAAAGACCCTACCTGCAGAGGAGGTCACATGTACAGGTTTTAGGCAGACGTGAATTTGGGAGGGACACTATTCAACCCAGTGCGCAAAGTCAGCTGGAAGGTTGGGCTCAGTGCCTGCCCGTGGCCTCCCCAAAGTGGTTTCTCAGGGTAGCTGTGCCTCTTGGGTAGTGGCTCTGGACTCTCACGGGGGGAATCTCAAGAGACCCACGTGGAAACGGCAAGGCTTCCTATGATCTCTCCTTGGTAGTCACTGAATATCATTTCCTCCACGTACCACTGGTTGAGTGGATCACAAAGCCAGCTCATATTCAAGGGGAGGGGATTAGACACCACCTCCTGACTGAAGGCACGTCAACGAATTTGTGGCCATCTTTAACCAGCCACACGGAGTGATTTTTGTGGCGGCCACCACTGCATGTAGCACGGTGGACATTTTCACACTTTACCTCAGTGAACCCTCCTAACTATCCTGAGTCAGGTTATGCTCATGTGAGAAAACCAAAACTCAGAGGGATTAAGTGATTTGCTCAACTTGGTGAGCTTGGTGAACTCTGGAGCTGGAATTCTAGCCCATGGCTGTCCTATTCTAAAGTATGCTCCCTCCAGGACAGCAGCCTGGAAAGAAAAGGAGGCAGCTCCTTGTTGGTACTAGAGATCTAGAACTGCTCCGGAAGCCGGGGGATGGCATAAGGGTGGGGCTTCTGTGCCCACAGCATCATGGACGATCCGGGACTGTGGTAACCACAATGGTGGTAAGGATTCCCTGGGCCCAAACTCCCTACCAGGAGCACCGCATGACTGCTAAGCCCTCTTTTCCCTCCCAGTGGCTCTGGGCTCTCACCGATGCAGCCATTGGCCTCTCCAGCTTTGCCCACCTGTGCAGGAGAACTGGCTGCTGTCCCTGGAGGAGGAGTCTGGATCATGGGCCTCCTGCATGTCAGGTCTCCCTGCTTTCCCTTCCTGTAGCAGCCTCGTTAACTCTACCTGTATGCCCTGAGTCCAGACGAGGTCACTCCATGAGCAGGCCTGTAGAGGTGGGGACACCCTAGTGGGGCCCCATGCTGTTTTCCCCTTAGAGCATCAGCAGCTGCTTAGTCCCACCCACTGACAGCTCACATCCCTGCACAGGAAGTGGTGATGTCCCCACCCGCCATGCCCATCCCCTCACTGTCTGGCATAGTCCCTTCAATTCCCTTCAACAAACATGTCCTGAGTACCTATCATGGCCCCAAATCTGTCCTACCCACAGTGCAATATGCCTGCCATGGCTTTGGGGAACCGGAGAGAGACTGGAGGCATCTTTTAAAGGGGAAACTGAGGAACAGAGAGGGAAAGAGAAGCAGGGATTCAGTTAGAGAGCAGTGGTTTTAAGCTCATCCTCTGCTCAGTCCAGGGTTCCTTCCCCAAACCCCCCGGTCCTTGGTCCTACGCAGCATCTGGTTGGGTTGGGGCAGACCTTCCTCAAGCAGTTCATCAGCCGAGGGTCCCTGACTAGGGGATCAACTTCGTGCAGTGTGGTGAGCTGGTGGGCAGGATGAAGTTCCCAAGCCTTCTTCAGGGGACAGCCTGTAAGAAGGAATGTTGATCCCCCCCCCCCCCCCCCCCCGCACTTACTTTCCTTTTATTGCTAATCTGCACAAAGAAACGTTAATGATTTTAATTATGGGTTTGGGTTAATGCATCATGTAAATGATTTTATTTAGAAAATGCAAACTAATCCCCTTTGCAGAAAGTCTCTGTGGCTCCTCCCACCTGCTTGCAGGGGCTGGACGGGAGGGAGGGAGAAAGGAACGTGGGAGTGGTCTTCTCCCAGGCAGCTCCCTGCTTCCTGGGAGGCTTATCCTGCAGGACACATTCCCCGCCACGCAGAGGCCCAGAGGGTAAGGCTGGCTCACCTTGGACCCAGCTCAGTGCTCAGCAACGGAGCTGCCCCTCTGCCTGAAGGCCTGGGAAGGAGGCTGTCCACATCCCCCCCACTGCTTTCCTGCTCCTTCCTGGGGATTCTCGACAATTCCCGCCAACACATCCGATTATTCCTCAATTTGTTCCAACCTGAAAATAAAGACAGATAAAGTGAAAATATTCCGGGAACAATGCCAAGCCAAAGGCATTAAATTATTAAGCGATCTCTATCTGAGTAATGGATTTATGCCCTTTAACAACTTTAAAAGAAATATAATGTTTTTCAATACCCTCTTTTAGGGAACTTCTTATAAATGAACTGTCCATTTTATTAGTATTAAAGGAAATGAGGATTGAATCAGAGCTTCCAGGGCAGGTGATGATCTGCCTATGTCTCCTCAGGATTGGCAAAATTAACAACGTGGACTAATCCTTGCGTTTTTTTTTTTTTAAGGGCACTTTACAAGATACTGTGCCGTAAATTGGAAAATGTATAACCATCCATCAAGGTAAATCTTGGGAATAAAATAATTAGAAACCACGCAACCATAGCCAGGGAAGATTGGAGCTAAAATTAGACTTTGTGGCTGTTTCTAGACGTCACCAGAGTGGGTGCTGGCGTGGCAAGGGGTGGGGGGGGCAGCGGACGGAACAGACGCGGGAGGAGCATTGGGGTGACTCCGGCTGCCCAGGTGGGCACAGGGGTTGCGAGGGCCCTTGTGAGGCTGTGCAGATGTGAGGGGGGTGAGCATGTCGTTTTGACTGGAGTCTGGCAGCCTCCCCGTTTTGTCTCCTCCCTTCCCCTGACCCTGGCTGTCTTCACCTCCAGCCTGGCACAGCTCTGATGTGCTTGTATTTCCAGATGGTTCGGAGCTCTGTGGCTGCCACTGGAAAGCCAGATGGATTCCTTTTGTGGAGGCGGGGCCTGAAGGAAGAGGGACGATAGGTCCTTGTTCGCCCAGAGTGTCTGTGTGTTTGTGTATGTGAGGAAGTGTGTGTGAGTGTGTTTGAGCATGTGGGGGTACGCGTGTAAGAATGTGTGTGGATAAGCACCTGCGGGTGGGGGTGTAGGTGTGTGAGTGTGTGTGCATATATATGTGTAGGGGTGTGTGTGTGTGCACCTGCATGTGAATGTGTGGGTGTGTATCCCTGCATGCGTGCGTGTATGCGTGCATATGTATGCGTGGGTGTGGATCTCTGCATGTGTGTGCAAATTCATGTGTGCGCGCCTGTGTGTCGAATGTCCTCTAAGCTGGAAAAGCACCTCCCTCTTGGGTTTTACTTCTGCTCACAGCCTCCTGATTCCTGGCCTCCAAGGAAGGGCTGTGGGCCAACAGGAGGCCACCACCATGAGCCCGGGCTGCTTCTGCCCTTCCTGCGGCAGCCTCCGCCCTTGGCAGCCACGGTCAGGTCGGCGGGTGGGTGGGGAGGGGTCCTGCCAGGGAGGAGGAGGCACAGACGGAAGAGGCCCGGCCGCGCCCCCGCCTGGTGGGCAGAAGGCCAGCCGTCTGTCTACAGCCCTCTCCCAGGGCAGGCACCCGGGGCTGCCTGTGCCCGCAGACGGCAAGCCGAACCCTCCCCTGCAGAGGCAGGCTTGGGAAGGGATTTCCTCTCCGGGCCCACCCTTGACAACGTCGCCCGTGGCCAGAAGCAGCAGTGGTCTTGGACATCTTCCAGCCCGCTCCTCCCGTGGTCCGGATGAGGAGACTGAGGCCTGTACAGGTGAAATGCTAGGATGGGAGGGAAGTGCCTGTTGCTGAATGTGATGGTCACTGCTGCTTATTGCCCGATGTCCTAGCATCCTGCGGGGCCTCCTCTGCCGCTGAGGGGCCACACCATCAAGGACACCTGCATCCATCTACCGATGCTCACCCACTTCGTTCACGGAGTGGCAGGAGCATCCCCCGGCTCCCCTCCCCCACTCCCCAGCACGTTCTCAGCCAGCCTGCTCTCTCCCTGGTGTCCGCTCCCTCTTTCCCGCTGCTGCATTCAGGGCCTCACGGGGCTCACCCTCCCTCGTCTGGCAACTGTCAGAGCTGGGCATCACGTAGGGAATAAAAGTTGTGCCCTTAAATGTCCCCTTCATCAAGGTGTTCGTCTCAAGTGCCTGCTCTCTTGCTTTGAGAGAGGAGACCCTTCTGTGAATATTACACCTTCCAGGCAGCTTCTTTTTGCTGTTTTTTTAATACTTTTTTTCCTTTTCTAACTTCCCTCTTTAGTTACTAGAGGGCAAAGACTAGTCCAGTGGAAATCCTTATGGCCAAGCAAAACTAGTTGTTTTTAACTAGGGTTTGAAAGAATTAGCAGGGTTCTGAAAGGTGACCTGCTCATTCCCTATGCACTGGAGGTTTCTGGCAATAAGAATAATAACAACAATAATAACAACAACAATATGAACAGCCACGGACACTGTTGAGATCATTTGCAATGCAAGGGAGAAACCAGGAGCAAACAGGTGGGTGAAATCTGAAGGTAATTCCTAGTGTTCGGGGCAGGATGTCACAATGAAGACCGTGCTAGATCCCTTTCCTCCTTAGAGACTACAGAACGGTCCCGAAGGAAAGGGATGGGTCAAGCTGGCTCCCCCACAGAGCCTCAGATGTGAAGGTACCTGCCTGCAAGGGCGGAGCGAGAATTGACAGCAGAAAGTTTGCAAAGGTGCCCTCTGGCCTGCCGCGGGCTGTAAATGTCAGGCGGCGGCAGCGGCGGCCTTCCGGCTGGACACAGCACACCGCACCCTTCTCTGACTGGACACGGAACACCGTGCTCTTGCAATTTCCAAATGCCTGTCACACCCCTCCTGGCCAACACGGCCTTGTCAGGGTTCTCCTGAGGGTGGCCCTTCTTGTGGCTGACGACAGAGAAAGGGCTGTCACTGCGCATTAGGGGTGCAGAGTGGAATGCTAACTAGCTGGAGGAGGACAGTCACTCTCTTAGGGAACATACACTAGCCACCCATTGTGGATGAGGCCCCTGGTGGCACCCGGAGGCTGCGAAGGTGTGTGACATGCATACCTTACCTACCACCAGTGCTTCAGTCCAGGCGGAGAGAGAACAGTCATGCATATACGACTGAAAATCCCTGACCCTCAGTTTTCTCGATTTCCAAAAGCCGGTGTTGGCCTTAGGTACTTATGCAGTCTGCCGCTTCCAGCCCTACCAGTGTTTCGAAGCCATTGACTGAGAGGTGAACCCCCAGCTCCTTAATAACATTAGTATCTTGATTGGTGTGTGTCTGTTTTTAAATGTAAGACATTGGGAGAAAGTGAGATGCAATATGGGAGAGGAGGGTGGCCATCTGGGGTTGTCGCTGCACGATGGCCTGGATGGAGAAGAGAAGGTCAGACCTTGGAGATATTTCCTGGACTGACCTCTATCCGTTATCTACTGCTGGGTAACAAACAGTCCCCAGACTTCCTGGCTTAAAACAACAATCTTTTCTGTGTTCGTGATTCTGTGGCCAGCACTTGGGGCTGGGCTCTGTGTGGTGTCAGTTGGGCTCACTCACATGCCTGGGCTCAGGGGGGACAGTCTTAGATGACAGAGCTTCTCTCTTCATGTGTCTCCCATCTTTAAGGAGGCTGCCTTGTGTGTCTTCATAGGACAGTGACAACATTCAAACAGGGAGAGAACAGACGCCGTAGGACGGTTAAAGCAAGTCCTGATGGCCAGCCTATATTCTGTTGGGAAGGTTTCGCACGAGCATGTAATAAAAGCTGCCTCCTGGGGCACTCGGCGGCTCAGTCGGTCAGTTAAGCATCAGACTCTTGATCTCAGCTCCGGTCTTGATCTTAGGGTCTCAGGGTCATAAGTTCAAGCCTCACACTGGGCTCTGCACTGGGTGTGAGGCCTACTTTAAAAAAAAAAAAAAAAAAAAAGTAGTCTCCTGACCATGTAGAACCCAATTAATATCATTATAATTGCCCTTGACTGTGTAGAATATGTATTAGGCTATGTAGCTATTCATTATTGAGCATTTTCATTGTGACAAGGACTGTGCAAAATATATTTCTTTAATATACATTATCTGTAACCCACAGCAGCTCTGAACAATTGCTGTGATCACCCCCAATTCACAGATAAAGAAAAGAGCCTAACAAGGTTATATGACTTGTCCACAGCTACTAAGCATTGGTTCCCAGCTCTGTCTGGCTTGCCTTGAGTTAGGATTGACTTGCTTGCCAGAGCCCCTCATATTATCCCACCACCCGAATGCTCTGGAAAACTCTGTTGTTACCACTGTTCGTCTTAGTGAAGTCCAGTGGTACCCTGGGAATCAGAGATCATGGGTGGAACCGCTCACCCCAAAGCTGAGGCCCCTGGGGGGCCTGCTGTCTGCATTTGCTTTCTGACCCTCCCTGCGAGGCCCTCCCTGTCCTCTGTGGCCCCTGCGGCCTTGTGTTACTTCCTTCTGTCACATGGGTCGTCACCTCTCCCTGTGCTGACGGCAGCTCTTTTCTTCAATGCATTTAGTTCCCCTTAATTTTATTAATCAGATCTTGTGTTTGAGGCTCCTTCCTTGGCTCGAGATTTGTGACTTTCGTGGACTTTTGTGGAGTTGATGGTAACGTGCTAGGCCCATGAGCACTGGATGAATAGGTCTCTGGTGTAAATGTGTGGAGGTCCTGTGTCACTTAGAGAACGGAGTCAGCAACAGAGATCATAAACAACAGTGGTTAAATAATTTCAGAGTTTTTGTTGTTTGTTTGTTTTTCATGGAAATCCTAGAGGTAGGCAGTTCAGAGCCAGTATGAAATATCCACTGTTATCTAGGACTTATTTTTAAAGTTTATTCATTTATTTTGAGACAGAGGGAGGGAGGGGCAGAGACAGAGAATCCCAAGCAAGCTCCATGCTGTCAGCACAGAGCCCTACATGGATCTCAGACTCACCAACTGCGAGATCACGACTAGAACTGAGATAAAGAGTTGGACACTTAACTGACTGAGGCACCCAGGTGCCCCCTAGTTATCTGGGGCATCTATCACACGGTTCCAGCATTCTTGTCTTAGCATCCTCATGGCCCAAGATGGCTGCTGGAGCTCCAGCTATCATGACTTTTAAAGAGCTTTCTTGTGGTCCCACCTAGACACTGCTGCACATGTCTTATTAGCCACCTCCATCTGCATGGTTGTCTTGGACATGTAAGTTCCTAGGCAGATAAGTCACCCAGGTTCCTGCCGGCACAGGGCCTGGGCCTGAGGCTTGCTGGCTCAGGGCTGCCCAGCTCCAGGGGCAGGGACCCTCTGGACCTAGAGGCTCTAGCTCCACCTCCACCTCCTCCCCTCCCCTTCTCAGATTTCTAGCTGTTTCTCCTGGAGTTCTTCCTTTGTGGGTAGAACAAGGTGCAAGGTTGCCAGAGCCAGTTGCTTGCTAGGTCCCCTGGGGGTGACGAGAGGCTGAGGAAGACACTTGCTCATGCCCTTCTGGAGCAGGGCTCTGCTCATAAACTCTGGTAGTGGCCCCATGTCAGTCTCATGTACATATTAAAGCTGGAATCATTCCTGGTGCCCTGTGTCTGTGTGGGAGGTTCTCACCTTCCTTCTGGAAACAAGGTATGCTAGGGAGACACTCAGGACCAGGTTTGGGAGGCTTTCGGTAAAGTCTCAGCTTCCTCGAGCCTGGATTTTCTCATCTGAGAAATGGGAATGAGACCATAACTACCTGCCTTATTTATTCTGCAGGGTCAGTTAAAAAGCATAGGCATGGAAATGTCTTTTAAGTATGGGGGACTCTCAGACAAAGATGGTCCAGTCCTACTCTCCAAACAAGGCAGTTGTTCCTTCCATCCCTTCTTTTGCCCGGGGTCACGATCCCTTACTGGGCAAGTGGCTAGCGAATGGGCATTTAATCCCCAGGTCGTCCAGAGCGGAAGCTGGCCAAGCGCAGGGCACAGCCCTGGGCTGCACTTGTTTCATATGCACTTTAACTGCACCCTGGACTCACAGACCGCTGGCTGGAGGCAGGAGAGAAGGAAAGAGACAGGAAATACAGTCAGGACACTGGGAGCCATGGTATGAGGCTGGAGACAACAGAGTTGGGTTCTGTCACCTATTCCATGTGTCAGGCGAATTGCTTTACCTTTCTGTGTCTCCATCTCCCCAGCGGGAAGATGGACTTCATAGTAATATTGGCTTCATTGGGTTATTCCGAGGATTAAGTGAGTGTGCACCTGAAAAGCACTTAGAAAAGTCCCTGGCCCTGAGTAACTTCAAGCTGTCATTATTGCTAGCTCTTGGCTGGTTTATTTATTTTCCTGCACGGCTGGGCAGAGACCCTCTGAACCTGGATTTAGACTGGACTGTAAGTAAATGTCTGAAGGTCAGGAGCCTGGGTGCCTGGGACGTCAGGACAGCCTGCAGGTGAAATTGTCACTTTGTTGGGTTGGCCATCGGCAGTTCGAGTTCCAGTCACATCCCCCTCACTCAGGGTGGTTCGCTAGATTAGCCTTGCTCTCCCCAAGTCTGTAGGGAGGAAGTAAAACATCGTCACTGTCTGAGCCGTAGCCCAGCATCACTGAAAAAATTCAAGGATCCCACCCACGATGCCGGCACTAGGATCCCAGCCTCGGCAAAGTGGCTGACGTGCATTAATTCATCTCCTCTCTGCCCGGGGTCTGTGCCCGACCATGTGTGAGCCTAGCAGTGCTAGACCTGAGAGGGAGCCGGGGCTGATGGCCAATCGAGGGCTCTGTTCCGGCACCTTCTCCGGCAGATCTCCCACGTGGGAACTGGATGAAGTAGGGCCTTGGCGTTTTGGTCCAGCAGCACATATGGCGTCAGGTCCACCAGGCCCCCCAGCAGCAGGGGATGGGCCTGGTGAGTGGGCCCGAGGGTCTGCAGCACATCTGTAGGCCACAGGAACCTGGGAGACCAGTGGCGGCCAGGCCATCTTCTGGGACCATGTTGGGAAACTGGGGGGCCTCCTCCTGACCTTCCGTGCCTTGGCTTCAGTCCGGATCCACCTGGCTGCATCTCTCTCCATTCATCCCGTCCTCTGCTCTGACACCAGTTAGATCTAGTCACACTGCTGCTTTAATGCTCTGACCCACCATGGATGAGGAAGGGGGACATGGCGTGCAAGCCTCTTATCTTGGTTTCCCCATTCTGCTACTGTGCCCACCTTTCTGCCATTTAAGGTGCTCCGTCTGCAGATGCAGGCATTGCCGCATATTAAAGCAGACTCTGAGCAGGACCTCATCGCTTACAGGTTCCTTAGTGTTGATGGCTGCACAGAGCTGAGTCTGCTGCCTGGGCTGGAGTCCTCTCCGCACCGCTTGCAGGCTGTGTGTCCCTGGAGGGGTACTGAGACTGTGGGCCGTGGTGTCCTCACCTGGAATGGGCAGGTGATGGTAGGGCCTGCCCACCCCCTCCCCAGGGAGGCAGGGATGAATCAGCCTCTTACTGCATGCAAATGCTCAGACTAGAGCTTTGCATGTCCCTGACTCATGTCACATGTTGGAGTTGCTGTCATTGTCATTATTACTTTCTCCATCTGGGGAGGCCAGAGTTTACTGGGAGGCTGAGACCAGGCAGGGCCGTGTGCAGGGAGGGCAGGAGCCGGCAGTGTGTGCAGTGCAGGAGGGGAGAAGCCACCTCTGGACGGGGACACCTGCTCTGGCTGCCGCAGGCAGATGGCTCACCCTCGAGCTATTGCAGCTGCATCTATAAAATAAGAGAGAATCAGAATCTTCTTTTATTTTAGTTTTTTTAATAGTTTATTATCAAGTTGGTTTCCATATAACACCCAGTGCTCATCCCCACAAGTGCCCTCCTCCATGCCCATTACCCCCCTTCCCCTCTCTCCCACCCCCATCAGCCCTCGGTTTGTTCTCAGCATTCAAGAGTCTCTCATGGTTTGCACTCCCAGGAAATTACCCAAGGGACACAGGAGTGCTGAGGCATAGGGGCACATGTACCCTAATGTTCATAGCAGCACTCTCAACAATAGCCAAAACATGGAAAGAACCAGAATCTTCTTTTAAAGTTGAAGTGTAATCAGGGCACCTGGGTGCCTCAGTAGGTTGAGCATCCGACTTCAGCTCAGGTCCTGATCTCACGGTTTGTGGATTTCAGCCCCATGTTGGGCTCTGTGCTGATAGCTCGGAGTCTGGAGCCTGCTTGGGACTCTGTCTCTCTCTCTCTCTCTCTCTCTCACTTTCTCTCTCTCTGCCCCTCCCCTGTTCATGTTCTGTCTCTCTCTGCCTCTCAAAACTGAATAAATGTTTAAAAAAAATTTTTTTGAGAATTAAAAAAATTTAAAATCAGCGTGTAACTAACATAGAGTGTTATATTAGCTTCGGGTTTACAATATAGTGATTCAACAGTTCTATACATTTCTCAGTGCTCATCAAGAGAGAATTGGCATCTTAACCCAGTGACCCAGTCAAGTCCCAAGCATGAGGGTCGAAGGAGATGACAGATGGAAAGGGCTTTGTGGCAGGGACTATTAGTGTCGTGAAGGAGGGCAGGGATGGCTAGCAGACAAGGTGTGGTGTCACATAGGAATGGGGAGAGGGCACTGCTCTACACGTGTTGGGCTGGGGGGTGTAGGGACAGGCCACAGGGCAGTGTTTGCTGTGTGTCTTTTGCCGAGAGCAGCCTGTGACAGAGCCTTCATTCCTGGCACCCAGGCCGAAGGCAGCCCCTGCCACTCCCACCCCCCACCCCAGGGCCTGGGGGGAGGGACAGAGGATGCCCGGGCCCAGATGGCCACCTGGGCAGGAATTCACATGGAAGGTTAGGTGGGGAGCCCAGGTGGGAGGGAGTCCAGAGTCAAGCAAAGGCTTCAGCTGAACAAGAAGTTCTCAGAGGAACAGATCCAAGACACAGGAGACACGAACTGTTTTAAGGTGATAAAAGGTGCTTTTGCCTTATGCAACAGCACAGACTCACTGCGGGCAGACACCTTGATGAGACTAGTTCCTCCAGGCAGTTCATCAGGCACTGCCTCCTGGTCCTGTGTGGAGAAGGGCTGGGCCAGATGACGCCCACACTTGCGCTTGGCCTCCATAAGTTTACCCCTGTGGCAAGCGTGGACTAAACGTCTTCCCGAGGCCTCCTTTCCCCGTTGCTGGGTCCTCTGCCCTGAAGCAGCTTCCAGTCTCGGAGGGGTGCGCAAGAAATGGAGCGCAGGTGTGTGTCCTTGCCCGCGTGGTGTTAGAGGACGGAGATAGCGCTCCTAAGGAGAGAGCCTGGGGATGGGCCAGGGCCCCTTGGGTGTCTTGGGTCATAGTCTTGCGTTTCTTTTTGGTTCATCTGCCCTTTGGGAGCACTGGTTCTCTCCAGGACACCAGGGATGCTGTGGGGAGTGGCCCCTGACTGCAGGTCTGGGACGAGGGTTGGCAGCTCACCCTCAAGGGGCAGCCGCACTGGGTCGGGGGACCCGAATGGGGAAGCCGCCGGCGCCCGCACACCAGCCTGGAATCCTAAGGTTCAGGTGCTGATTTGAAACCAGGGCCTTGGAGGTGCAGGGCCAGGGTGGAGAAGAGGCGCAGGTGCAGCTCTGGGACCCAGTCCGTGGTGGGGACAGCAGCCTGCCTGACTGGGGCATCGCCTGTCCCTTGCTGAGCCTCTGTCTGCCTCGGTGCTCCAGGTTGGCAGGGCTATGGCTCCTCTCGGGGCCACCTCGGGGTCAGCAATGTTGAGAGCACATGCTGTCTGTCCAGGGAGGATTCTGCCACAGAGGAGGCACACAGTTAAGCCGGTGGTCCCCGGCCTTCTGAGGCCACCACTCTGCAGCTGGACCAGGCAGCACTGGCCAGGAGGCAGAAGCCCCGAGATGACAGAGCCCTGCGGGGACAAGGCAGTGGGGTCAGCACAGTGACGGATGGGCACAGCTGAGGGAGCATGCCCCTCTCGGGGGTGTTTGGGGGAGACTCCCAGGGTGAACTGGGGCTTCGCAAGTGGAAAGGAGGTCAGAGAGAGGACAAGAGGTATGTGAGGGATGGTGTGGCCCCCACAGAGGACTTCGAGGGCTCCCGTGTGGTTGCACTGGCCTGTGTGCAGAGCAGAGGAAGGACAGGAGGCCAAAATAGGCCACAGTTGGACCAACTTTGAAATGGTCTGTGCTTCTGTGGAAGGAGAGACCACCGTGAGCTTTGGGCTTCAGCTCTGTGTCCTGGGAACATTTCTCATGATGGTGCAACCTTCACAGGCACTGGGGTTTAGGACATTGACATGTGAATCGGGGGGGGGGGGGGGGTTCGATTCAACCTAAGAGAGATGGTGAGGGTCTCACGGCAGAGGGGGTGGTGGGATGGGGAGGAGGCGTGGACTCTGAAGGTGTGAGCAGCTGCGCTTTGTAGACTCAGGAGGGATGGGGTAGGACTGAGAAAGGGCAGTGTTAGAATAACCGGCTTCTGAGAAGTCTGCTCCAGGAGCCTGCAGGAGAGGATTTCTGCTCACTCTGTAAAATGGGCCCAAGGCCTGGATACCAGTCTGGCCCAGAGACCTGGCTTTAGGGGTTGTCAGTGGGCGGGCTCTCCTTTCTTCCTCACACCCTTGGTCCCCCAGGGAGTGAGGGCCACCAGCCACCTGCATCTCTCTCTCCCCGCAGTTCCCATCAGTGGTGGCGCAGCTCTGGGTCCTCAGCCCTCCACGTCTCAGGGTGATTACATAACTCCGCTTACATCAGCCACCACTCTCTCCACAACGAGGAAGCAAGATGAGCCCAGGGCGGCGTTCACTACACCCTCCGGCTTCACTCGTGCCAAGCAAATCCACAGAATAGCTCTTCCCCCTTCCTAGCTGACTGGCAAGACAGATTTCTCCAGCGCAGTAAAGAAAAGCAATCAAAACTGCCCACAGTGCCAGCTGTTGCCTGCTGAGATGCTGAGCCCCCCATCCCGTCCCCTGCAGACCTCCTACCACCCATGTGGATGACCATGAGTTGAGGGGGCGCATGGAGAGGTGTTCAGGTCCATGAATGTGGATTGAATAATAGCCACAAACAGGATTCCTTGCTGTCTAGATCTAGACGAGACCCTAGGAAATCCACCTAGATCGCCACTGAGATCTTGGAGGAGATTTATTTATTATCATTTTTTTTCCTGTACCCACGTCCAAAAACAAAAACGGGCATTCTGAGTTTTTCTAAAACACAGATATACTCTAAGATAGGTAAAAATAAACATGGAGACCATGAGATGCAGCAATCCCGCTTCTGGGTGGACTCCCCAAAGAAGTGAAAGCAGGCATTTCGAACAGCTACTTACACAGCCACACTCACGGTGGCGTTATTCACAATGGGTGCAACCCAAGTGTCTATCAGTTGATGAATGGATAAAACAACAGTGGTCTATGCATAAATGGGATAGTATTCAGCCTTGAAAGGGAAGGACATTCTGACCCAGGCTACAACATGGATGAATGTCAAAGACATTATGCTGAGTGAAAGAATTCAGCCACAAAAGGACAAATATCATACGGTTTCACTTACATAGAGTAGCCTAGGGTAGTCAAATTCTCAGAGACAGAAAGTAGAACAGTGTTTTCCACGGGCTGGAGAGGGGGGTCTGGGGAGGTCAGTGTTTAATGGGTATAGAGTTTCTGTTTGGGAAGATGAGGAAGTTCTGGAGATGGATGGCCATGATCCCTGCACAGTGTGAATGCAGTTAATGCCACCAAACTGTACACTTAAAAATGGTGAACACGGTAAACTTCATATTACCTGTATTTTACCGCAGTAAAAAAACAATAGATGTGGAGGAAAAGAAGCCACTAGTCTTTCCAAAGCAGGTGCTGGAAAGCATGGGCACCCACACCTAGCCCGTGCCTGCACACGATGTCCACTGTCGCCGATGGACGGGCTGATGCGTGCCTGAAAAGAAAGCAGTACTTTTTGACTCACCTAGTCCTTCATTTGCCACACACATCGTCACAGCTGTGCACGGGGGAGGCCATTTTTCATCCTAGCCCTACATTTTGACAGCTCCATGGAGCCGCCCACGCTGGAGGGCCCAGCCCGGGGAGGGTCACCTGTGCCCTGACATGGCTCCTTAGCCAGTTCTCCCTTGACTTCTGTGCCAGTTCCCATCCTGGCCCAAAGTCTCCATCATGTTCCTGAACCACATGGGATTTGCTGCTTTTAGTTCCGAATGTCAGGACCCGCACCCACAGGAGAGGTGAATATATTTGGGTAAGGCCCTGGCTTTCTGTGCCCCTGTTCTTACTGTTGCCTAAAATTTAGCTGCTTTCCTTTCTGATTTGATGTAGTTGTGTTTGGTTCATTTATGTCAAGAGTAACAAGGTGCTAACAAACATGGAAATGCTATCAGGAGGGTGTCCAGCCAGAGCCATTTGTCTCCCAGTGCCCACAGGAGAGGCCACCAGAGACCGCGAAGCCCAGGTCCAGCTCCATGCATGCCAGGATGCTCTGGTTAAGCTGTGAAAACATCACCTCAGGAGTGATTAGGGCCATCGCAGAGGGCTCTTCTGCGCAAGCTCTCTGGGCGGAGTTAATTTCCTGATGTTGGGTGGTTTGGAGGTAGAGAAACCAAAGTGAAGGCACCTGTGTCATCAAAAACAAAGGCCCTGGAGATTGGGAAAGTGAGAGGACAGTGGATTTAGGATTGCATCCAGGGCATGAAGCCACTCAGGTCCGCCTTCTATCCCTCTGACACACCAGCCTCATTCGTTCTTCCCAGAGACCTTGGTGCCGGTGGATCCTGCCGGTGCAGCACTGTTCTGCTCTCATCGGCTGCTCGTTCTCAGCATCCAGGTCTCTGCTCACATAGCACCTGCTCCTCCCTGGATACCAGTCCAGCTCAGGACCACTCTGCCTTGGCCCTTTGCAGAGCACTTCACGCGGAGCACTTCACACCTCCACTGTGTCCTATATTTGTCAGTTTACCGCTCCTTTTCTTCAACGTCTCTTGTCTGTCTTATTCATGCTCTGTTTGTGCCACTTTGAAGAGCGCCTGACAATCAAGGAGTCAAAGGCAGGCTAGCTTCTCATCACTGGGACCAGGTTATTTCATCTGAGAAGGGGACACTTTCTCTGGGGAAAGTGCACACTGGATCCTCCTGGAACAAGAAACCAGCCGAGTGGGCAAGCCAGGAGGACTGCAGAGCAAAGCTTCTGTCATTGGCTGGAGGAGAGGCTCTCCTTTCTGTGTTCAGGCCGGACCACGTGTCTGGCTGGAGTTGGGGCTTAGAGACTTTATAAGCTTTGGCGGTTGCCCAACCTGTGGGGGCAGAGAGGAGGACTTCTGATAACCCTGAACTTGTCTCTTACCTGTTCCCCACCTGAATTAAACCTCCTTTCCAAATTCCAACGCTTCTCCCTTCTCTGGGGAGGATGCTCATTCTGCTTTAACATCCTGCCTTGTCTTGTTGTCTGCTCTAACAACTGTCTTGTCCCATCTCTTCTCTTGGCTTGGATTTTTTTTTTTTATTAATTAATAAGCTTGATTTTTAAGAGAAGTTTGGGTTCACCGCAAAACTGAGCAGAAAGCATAGAGTTCCCATATGCCTGCTATCTCTACACACACACACACACACACACACACACACACAGCCTCCCCCATTACCAGCATTTCCCACCAGAGTGCTACATTTGTCACAACTGGTGAACCTGCATTGACACATCATTAGCACCAAAGTCCATAGTTTACAATAGGGCTCGCTCTTGGTGTCCTACATCCTATAGGTTTGGATGAATGTATCCATTAGCACAGTATCCTACCAAGTAATATCTGACTGTCCTAAAATGTCCTCTGTGCTCTGTCTACTCAACCATCCTGCCTCCTAACCCTGGCAACTACTGGTTTGTTTGTTTGTTTGTTTGTTTATCTATTTATTTATTTATATAAAAGTTTATTTATTTTGAGTGGAGAAAGAGGGCAAAGAGAGAAAGGGAGAGAGAAAATCCCAAGCAAGCTCCGCGCCATCAGCACAGAGCCCAGTGCGGGACTCAAACTCACAAACTGAGATCATGACCTGGGCCGAAATCAGGAGTCAGACAGTTAACCTACTAAGCCACCCAGGTGCCCCATATTGATTTTTTACTGTCTCCTTAGTTTTGCGTTTTCCAGGATGTCATATGGTTGGAGTCATACAGTTTATAGTCTTTTCAGATTGACTTTGTTCACTGGTAATATGCACTTATGTCGTTTACTGACTTGATAATTCATTTCTTTTTAGCACTGAATAATATTCCATTGTCTGGATGCACCAGTTTATTTATGCATTCACCTACTGAAAGACATATTGGTTGCTTCTACCTTTTGGCAATTTTGAGTAAAGCTGCCATGAACATTCGTATGCAGGTTTTTGTGTGGACATAAGTTTTCAACTCATTTGGATAGAGATCAAAGAACACAATTGCTGGATCATATGGGAAGAGTATTTTTAGTTTTGTAGGAAACTGCCAAACTGTGTTCCAGAGTGGCCGGACAATTCTGCCTTCTCACCAGTGATGAATGAGAATTCCTGTTGCCTCACATCCTCACCAGTATATGGGGTTGTCAGTGTTTTGGACTTTGGCCATTCTAATAAGTGTATTGTGGCATCTTGTTTCAATTTGCAATTCTCTAATGACATATGATATTGAATATCTTTTCATATGCTTACTTGCCATCTGTATATCTTCTTTGGTGAGGTGTCTGTTCAGGTCTGTTGCCTATTTTTTTAATCAGGCTGTTTCTTTTCTTATTGTTGAGTTTTAAGAGTTCTTTCTGTATTTTGAATATTTGTCCTTCATCCTATGCGGCTTTTGCAAATATTTTCTCCCAATCTGTGGCTGGTTTTCTTTTCTTGACATCTTATTTCACAGAGCAGAATATGTTTAATTTTAGTAAATACAGCTTATCAGTTGTTTCTTTCATGGGTTAGAACTTTGGTGTTGTATCTAAGAAGTCATTCACCGTATCCAAGGTCATCACTGTGTCCATAGGTTTTCCCCTATGCTTTCTTCTAGTGGTTTTATGGTTTTACATTTCACATTCAGGTCTATGATCCATTTTGAGTTAATTTTTGTGAAGAGTGTAAGGTCTGTGTCTAGATTCATCTTTCTTTCTTTCTTTCTTTCTTTCTTTCTTTCTTTCTTTCTCTTTTTTTGCATTTGAATGTACATGAATGTACATATGTTCTAGTACCATTTATGGAAGAGACTATATACATACACACACACACACACTCTCTCTCTCTCTCTATATATATATATATACACACACACACACACATATATATACACATATACATATGTGTGTATATGTGTATATATGTACACATATACATGTGTATATATATATATATATTTAAGTTTATTTACTTATTTTTGAGAGAGACAGTGACAGTGAAAACAGGGGAGGGGTAGGGAGAGAGGGCTAGAGAGAGAATCCCAAGCAGGCTCCACACTGTCAGCGCAGAGCCTGACACACGGCTCGAACCCATGAAACTGTGAGATCATGACCTGAGCCATAACCAAGAGTCAGATGCTTAACTGACTGAGCCACCCAGGCACCCCTGAAAGAGACTATATTTTTCCCTGTATTACCTTTGCTTCTTTGTCAAAGATAAGTTGACTGTATTTATGTGAGTCCATTTCTGAACTCTCTGTTCTCTTCCATTGATCTATTGCTCTGTTCTTTCACCAATCCCACACTGTCTTGATTACCACAGCTTTATAGTGAGTTTTGAAGTCAGGAAGTGTCAGTCCTCCAACTTTGTTCTCCTTTGATATTGAATTGGCTCTTCTGGGTCTTTTGCTTCTCCATATAAACTTTATGGATTTTTAACAAACTGCTTAATTGAGATATAATTCATATGTCATGCAATTCACCGATTTAAAACATAAGTCGGTGGTTTTTAGTATATTCACAAAGTTTGCAGTCATCACCACTATCTAATTCTAAAACATTTCATCACCTCGAAAAGGTGCCCTGTGCCCATGAGCAGTCGCTTCCCTCCTGCAGCCTCTGGCAACTGTTCAATCTATTTTCTGTCTCTATCTGAACATTTCATGTGAATGAAACCATGTAATATGTGGTCTTTTATGACTGGCTTCTTTTACTTTACATAAGGTTTTCAAGGTTCATTCATGTTGTAGCATATATTAAAACTTCATTCCTTTTTATGGCTAGATAATATTCTATTGTATAGATATACTACATCTTATTTATCCATTCATCAGTTGATGGACGTTAATTTCCACATTTGACTGTTTTGAATAATGCTCTATAAATATTTATATATAAGCGTACGTGTGAACATGTACTTAATTTCTTTTGGGTATATGTGTTAGGGTAGAATTGCTGGATCATATGGTAACTCTGTGTCTGACCTTTTGAGGAAATGCCAGACTCTTTTCCAAAATGGCAGCACCATTTTACATTTTGATCAGCAGTGCGTGGGGGCTCCAATTTCCCCATATCCTTGCCAACATTTGTTATTACTTGACTTCTTGATTCTAGTCATCCCAATAGGTGTGAGTAGTGTTTTCACTGTGGTTTTGATTTGCATTTCTCTGGTGGGTAATGATATTGAGCAACTTTTCATGTTGTCATGTGCTTATTGGCCATTTGTATCTCTCTGAAGGATTATCTATTAAGATATTTTGACCATATTTAATTTTTTTAAAATTTTTGAGATCTAAGTTGTCTGTGTATTCCACACACAAGTTTCTTATCAGGTATATGATTTACCAGTGTCATTGCCCATCCTGTGGTTTGTCTTTTCACTCTGTCTATGGAAGCCCAGAACTATAAACTTTGAAGAATTTCTTTTTTTTTTTTTTTTTTTTTTTTTTGTGGTCACTTGTGCTTTTGAAGTCATAGGACTTGGATTTGAAATGAAACTTCTGGTAAGTTTGTGTCATGCTAACCCAACCAAATGTTACATTTGTCATGGGCAGGACTCATGTGAAATTGTTTGCTGTATCTGTTCCAATGTCTGGACTTGTTGATTTGATTTGGATCCGACTTGTACCTGGTGTCAGAATGCAAATGCTCATCTCATGAAGGTTCCCAGACACCAGCTGCTTCTTTGGACTCTTTAGACCCCATACATTCACATTTTGAGCCGGAGAACCGAGGTAACAGGTGCCAGCATGAAACAGCCATCACCTCCTCAGCATCAGAGAGGGTTAAACAATACTGCATCGAACGAGACCATATCTCCTCTCTCTCACTCTGTAATATCCATCTCTACATAAATATATCCAGGGGAATATTTTCTATTTTGCCTTATGGGCAACAGCTGCTGTTTTTGCCAGGCTGTCATCTATTTAGTTGTTACTTTTTCGACTTTATTTTTAAACAGTTTAACACGGAGAACAGCAACACTGAGCGCAGGACAGATGGAGAGCAAATCCAAATAACAGACTTCCAGAGCCACCCTAATAGAAGTTTCTGGGCTGGGGTGGGGGATAGAACCAGATTGCCGGGTTGCTCCAAGCAAACAAATATCAATAAATCCCAAACTCTGTGGGTAAGGAGAAGCGAAGAAGGAAGTGGCACACCTAAGCCACTCTTCTGCCACCAAGGGTCTGACGGGGCAGGAAGGGGGTGGGTAAGCCCAAGTTGCCAGGGGCTTCCAGATCAGGTGGAGATGAAAAGTAGTGCTGACAAAGCCCTCCTGGGGCAGGTGACAAATTCCACAGTCAGTGGGTGGAGACATTAAGGAGCCTGGGGGAATTAAATGCAACATAAAGCTACATCTCTCTTATCTGGGTAAGGCTCCAGGCTCGGTGCCAACTGAGATATTTTCTCCTCTTTCTCTCCTGGGGAATAAGTAGAAGTTAGAGGGAAGTGAGTTTGCAGATTGGGGCGGGGGGGGTGGGGTTTAAACAGGAAGAAAAGAAAACTTATTTTATGAACATCCTCGGGAGCAGCCCCACTTGATGCAAACGAGTGCTGGAGACACACCTTCTGTGGTCCCCAGTGTCACATGTGTGTACAGACCCTGTGGTGGCAGCTGCCCCTGGCGACCCCCCTCCAAAAGACACTCTTGTTTACTTATCTTTTGAAGTGGACGAAATGCTGATAGAGGTGTCTTTTTATCCTTGGGATTGACATTTGATGCATTAACCTTTTTACTGGACTGCTACTCTGTCCCTCAAGGCTCCTGGGCACATGGAAGGTCACCCAAGGCCAGCGTTCCCCCCTAGTTATATTCTGGCTGGTAATACCTTATTCTTCTCCTGCCTTCCCATTATAGTCTTACCCTCCCACACCTTCTCCCTCTCCGCCTCCCACCCCCACCTTCCTAGTAAAGGGCCCAACCACCCTTGTAATCAAACCATGACCATGTTATAGAGCATGCCAATCCTTGGGGTGCCTGCCTCTTGTCTACTTCTGGTCCGCGCCCTCCTTCAGGGGTAACTACTACCCCGATTTCTGTTACCATACAATAATTTTGCTGTTTTGAACTCATATAAATGGAATCGTACCCTCTTCACCCCTTCTGTCTTTCACTTGGCGTGAGGTTTCTCCCTTTTGTAGACCATGCCAGAAGTTTATTCATTTTTGTTGTTGTATACCATAATTCATTTACCCATTCTATTGTGGATACACATTTGGCTCACTTCTAGTTTGAGAATATTTTGGAAAAAACCCAATTTTTGTGAACATTCTTACGGATGCCTTTTGGTGTATATAAATATCACTTCCATTGGGGAGACACCCAAGAGTGGAATTTCTGGGTTATATGATATGTGTATATTGATTTTTCATTGGTATCGCCAACTACTTGTTTGAAGTACATAGTTGTGTAGATTTCCATTCCTACCGATAATTTAAGAATGGATGTCTTAGTTTAGCCATTCTGGTTGGTGTAGTGATATATCACTATGGTCTGATCTTTGCATTTGCATGATTTTATATGTTTACTGGCCATTTTGATAGCCTCTTTTGTAAAGTGGCTCTTCAAATATTTTCCCCACTTTTTAATTAGTATGTTTGTCTTTTTCTTTTTTGCAGGCTTTCTTTGTGTATTTCGGTATCAGTTCTCTCTCCTATATCTTCTCTTTTTATTCCTTAATGGTGTTTTTTGATTAATGGATGTTCTTAATTTTAATAATGTCTAATATGTTGGATTTTTTTTTTTTTCAGATTTGGTTAGTCCTTTCCTGGCTTTGTCTAAGAAAAGCCTTTGCTTACCCAAGGTTATGAAGATATATTCTTCTATGTTTTGGTTTATCGGCTTTATTGTTTGACCTTTCATGTTTAGGTCTATGATCCATCTCAAAGTACTTCTTGTTTAGAGTGAAGATGAGATAAAAGTTTATATTTGTAGTACAGATATCCAGTTGACTCAGTGCCATTTATTATAAACACCAGTCTTTCCTCAGTGAATTGCAGTAGAGACTTTGTTGTGAGTGACTGTACATGAATGTGTCTGCTTTGGAATCTGTTCACTGGCCTGCTATCCTTGCATCCATATGGCTCTGTCTTATTACTGAAACTTCATGATAGTGGCCCTGATATGCAGTCGGGAAGTTTTTCCAGCTATGCTCTTCATTACTGTCTCAGCTATTCTAGGGCCTTTGAATTTCCATATAATTTTTAAGTCACTCAGTATCGCATATACACACACAAGTATGTGGCCAAATCTGCTGCACTTGCATTGAATCCATAAATCACACTGGAGAAAATAGACAACTTAACACTGTGGGTTCTTTCAATCCATGAACATAGTAACTCCACGTATTTACATCTTTGATTTCTCTCAGGATTTTTTTGTACTTCTCAGTATAGAGGTTCTGTTATATTTACTTGGATTTATTTCTTAGATTTTTGGGGGGATGCCCTTTAAGTTCTTAAAGATGATCTCTAAGTATTTAAAAAAATTTTGTCTTCCATTTGTTTGTTACAGTCCAAAGAAAATACAATCGACTTTTTGTTGTTGACTGTATGTCCAGTAATCTGATTTCATTTACTATTTCTTTTTTTTTAATTTTTTTTATGTTTTATTTATTTCTGAGAGAGAGACAGCGCGAGCAGGGGAGGGTCAGAGAGAGAGGGAGATACAGAATCCGAAACAGGCTCCAGGGTCTGGGCTGTCAGCACAGAGCCCGATGCAGGGCTCGAACCCGCAAACTGTGAGATCATGACCTGAGCTGAAGTCAGATGCTTAACTGACTGAGCCACCCAGGCACCCCTTCATTTATTATTTCATGTCTTATCTTAACTAAAAGGCAAACTAACTAGAGGAGGACACCCCCCAGTCCCTCCTGTAGAATGCCGCATCTCTATAAATACTCACTGACTATCCTAAGAATCTTCCCACTGCAGGTGGAGGGGAAAAAGGCATGTCCTGGGGGCCTTGGGGACCCTGATCACTGGTCCCTAGTTAGGCATAAACCCCCTCAAGCTTGCTTCCTACTTCACTCTCAAACTGACCTGCAGTTTTATTATTTACATCCCCTTGCCAGCATTAAAATGGGTATTTGCCTCTTTGCTTACTGGCTAAGAGAATTCAGGCAGCAGACCAAATGAAAATCACCAATCGGCCTGGAGGAGAAGAAATTTACACCACCCTCTCCTCTTTCTGAGGGATTTTGGCTGGATTTCTATGGGTGGCTAGGGCTTGGACTGGGCTGTGTTGGCAGAAAGGGCGGCACTGACCCTGAGGAGTGGGTTGTGGAGGTCATTTTCGGCCTTAGAAACATAACAGAACCAATTACTAAATATTCACTAAGGTCCTAATCTGGGCAACCCTTTGCTTGATCCTCAGTTTGAGATAATGCAAAGCATATAACACAGTCTTTATTTTCCAGGGTTGTGAGGTAGTTAAGAAGTCAATGCACAAGCTACCTAAAGAGGAGGGGTCCCTAAACTGAAGTCCAGAGACCTACATTCCACTTCTGACTCGATCATCAATGAACTCAAAGTCTTTCCACTCTTCATGGGCCTTGTTCCCAATGAACTTATAAGAGGGACTTAGTTGTTCTTTACTGTGCCAGTTACCTTAGACACAGTCTAGAAGGGAACATGCATGACCAGTGTCCAAATGAGCAATAGGGACAGTAAGAACAGCATGTATTTATCTAGAAGGATCAGTGTGAGATGACTATTGGGAAAGCTCACAGGGGAGTGAGAGCTTGGGCAGGGGAAGTGTAGGGAGAGTGGTGAGGAAGAGGCCAGCTTCCCAGCGTGTCTGCTCTTTTAGGGGGGCCGTCTCTAGGGCACCCTCTGCCCAGAGGAGGTTTCTGAGTATAAATCAGAGTTGGAAATGATTTTCACAAATCATTCTCACAATGATTTCTCACAAATGAGAACGAGCACCTTGGAAAGAATAGATGAGGTCCATGAGATGAGAGCCCCTGTCTACCAGGTGTGTGAGAGAGGCCTCACACTGATTGATAGGTTGGGACACCTGGCTCTGGCTGAGAGACCCATGCACAATGGGCAAGGATGGCCTTCAGCTGTCACACAAATTACCAAAGAAATCTTGGGTAGTGAAGACCCCCTTCCCTAGAGGCTCTACTTCTTTCAATTCAGTAATGCAAAGGCTGCCCAGAGGATGGTCCTTTTTTAATGTAATGTGCATGGAGCACCTCTCCTGTGCCTGATGCTGGGACATAAGGATGACTAAGGACATGACTCCTGCCTTTGGAAATGATTTATGAGGTGGTGGGATGGGTTCTGTGCTGGGGCCATGGGAACATCCAACCCAGACTGTAGCCAGAGGATGGGGCTGATGTTGCAGCTTCAGAGGGAAGGTAGTAGCAAAGGTTCAACCCTGACAGGTCACAGCTCCATGGAGCTGCTGTCCCTGCTGTTGCATCCGTACAGAATGTTTCTAGAATCAGGAAGAGATAAGAAAGTCCATTCTTCCACACCTCATAGCCTTCCTAAAATGGCCTCAAACTATTACTTTCCTCTTAGCAGCTTTCAGGTTTCCCCAGGTGGCTTAGGCCACGAACTCCCAGAGGAGCCTGCCCCCTCCGCATTGGTGAGGCACACAGTCCCTGGCCTCCGTGGTGTCGTTGATACTGCCTGAGATACCACTTTGGGCTATAGCTTTGACTCCACTGAATTATAACTACCCTACAAGACACCCTTCATATTGTTTTCAGCCACTTAGGCCTCAGCAAATGGAGTATGGGGTATGGACTTTGCTAGAAAGGTGAAGGCAGAGGGAGGCAGCAGATGAGGGCCCTGGCAGAGAAGAGGTAGAGACTCACAAGGCAGAGGAAGATGGCACCGAAGCCAGACGTCTGTGCCCTAACGCTCTTGCTGGGCTCATGGCCTGACCCCTGAGGGAGCCATGGGCACGTGAGGGTGAGGGGTAGGTGGCCGGGGATGAGTGGCAGGGCAGAGGTGGAGTACAAGGCCAGCAGCACAGGTGGGAAGGTGGTGGTGAACTCCAGTCTGGAGATTCCTGAAGTAGGGTAGGCACCCCCTTCTCAAACCCTATCCTCTGTCCGGGGCCACGGGTGCTACGTGCTGTGGGAGGCTCCTGGCTGTGTGGGTGCCCCTTTGTCTCCTGGGTCAGGCTGTAGGTGAGCGGGTGTCCAGCGAGTCAACTTCTACCTCTGCCCAGGCCGTGCCAATGTCAACAGCATGGTCAGCAGTTGGCACTGCCCTTCCGCATCCTTCCATGGGGCTGTGGGTGGGGGCAGAGCTGGGAAGCAGGGACAAAGGGCTCCCGAACACATATATCCTCCTCTAACTGGAGTTGAGAACAAAGGCAGGCTTGGCAGAGGTGGGGTGCCCTAGCCCTCCTAGCATGGACACCCAACCCCCCACCCTCAGGCCCACTGCCACCCACGACTGCCCACCTGGCTCATCTTCCCTGTCTTTCCAGCCTGGCTGGGCTCCCTTTCTCTGCCCCCACCATCAACTGTCTCTGCTCATTCTCCTTCCCTTACCTGGAAGGTTCAATTTGTCTTGCTGTATCTCTCTCAGCTCCCCCACTCCAGAGTTCAGGCTCTAATACTTCCTCAGCCTCCCCAGGGCTCAGCAGCCCCCATTCTTGCTGCACAGACAGACTCCCTCCCACCCCTGACACCTCCCAGATTCCAGCCTGCCTTGCTGGCTTTGGGCCGCCTCTGTGCACATACTGTTGTCTTCAAGACACTGCAAGGCCACAGAAGGCAGAGTGTGCGCCTGTCCCTCCTCTTCCCCAGCCCCTGCACCCCGTGCCTGATGCACCGACAGCTGTGGGAAAGAAGCATGTGGTCCTGCCCGGGGGGACCCAGGTTAAAGTCCCTGTTCCAACTGTCGGCTCTCCTCTGACCTGTCCGTGTGACTTCTAACTAGGCCTGGACCCCTGGGCAAGCCACTCCCCTTAATCACAAATGAAGAGGACAGGCTGGGGAGTTGGGGGCGGGGGGCGGCTGCACCCACAAAGGGTAGAGGAGGAATTAATATGGAGAGTCTCGGTGACAGCTGGGTATGCCTTGGATTTATGCAGCAGCCTGGGCTTTTTCCAAGGAAAAACGGAACAAAGGCTGCTCGGAACTGTGGTATCAGAGAGGGTCATGGGCCCAGGGTGAGGAAGAGCTGCCTTTTATGCGTGTGCCCAGGTGGCGGGTACACAGGTGTTTGTTACATGATTTTTATGCCTGTTTGTATGTCTCGAATACTTTGTAATGAATTTTTAAAAGTAAGAGGTACCTGGGGCCAAGACAAAGGAGGAGACTCTGGCAAATCTGGAAGGAAGGGGCAGGAGGAAACGCAGAGCTCCTGCGATAGGTGGAGGGGCAGGGTTCCAGAAAGGGGAAGGAAGGAGATGCACTGAACACCCAATGGCATGAGCCACTGGGGGTCCATCAAGAACTTGGCAGAGCACGGACAGGGATGGAGTCGGGGAGGAAAGCATCATGGGAACGGCCACCACGTGAGACTGGATCGAACTTAGTAGGATACGAAATGACCCCCTCTGTGGCCTGCCAACCCCCTGGATTTTTATTTTGTGACTGGGCTTTCAGGTACTCGGGCATGGCTGTCAGGAGAGGGTGGGGATTTCCCTTGTTGCTCTTGTTTTAAAGAATCATTCAAAAACAGGCGAATGTCCTTTTCAGCACGCATGGTGTTTGGAATCTGAATCTCTAAACAACAGATCAATTATGTGTCCAGGGGAAAGGGGGCATCATGGAGGGGGAATGATTCACGGCGCAAGAATGATGTACTTACACAACGAAGCCTTTGGTGGGCTTCAGGGAGATTTGAGATATTGGGCTGTTGGGCCCCATGGTGTCAGGAAGGCTTTCCCCTGCGCAGGTGCACGACCCTGTCCTGCTTTTCGGCATGTCCACATCTGCGTGGGGCTCCTAGAGACAGCAGCCTCACCCTGGCCTCTCACCCAGGGGAGGGGACACATTTGTTGCTTTTTAAGAGGATAGGAGGGTTCCTGTGCCAGAGGCCGACCGCCCCACAGGGAGCCCACCCACTTTTTGCCTGCCTCCGAGGCCACCTGGACCACCAAGCTGTTATTTAGATTGTACTTGTATAGAGGCTGGGACTGGCGTGGGGGCAAGGGGACAAAAGCAAGGCTGATGGCCACTCTGGGCCGTGCTTCTGTGAAGGGAGAGTGTTTCTGATAAAGAATCCATTTCCTGGGGTGCCTCGGTGGCTCAGTTGGTTAAGCAGCCGACTTTGGCTCAGTTCATGATTTCACAGTTCACAAGTTCGAGCCTTGCATCAGGCTCTGTGCTGACAGCTCAGAGCCTGGAGCTTGCTTTAGATTCTGTGTTTCCGTCTCTCTCTGCCCCTCCCCTGCTCGTGCTCTGTCTCTGTCTCTCAAAAATAAATTAAAAAAATAAAGAATCCATTTCCTGGTCATGGGCCTCCTTCTGCTGGAAGACTCCATCCTAATGACTCAATTGATTATAGTCCTATTTTTGAGGCAACTGCAATCATAGGCTAGCAACTGGCCCTCGGGTCTGGATTTTATACTTGGTGCCTTGTGGTATGAGATCTCACACTGCTGCCTGGCTTGTGGTTGGTGTGTTGGTATACGGATGGGCCTGGTGTTGAGTGAGAGTCTGTCTCTTCAGGCAGCGGTTAGATCTACCCTGTTCCTCTAGCCCAGGCATAGCCTGACTACAAGCGCTGGCCACACCGGGCCTCTCACCAGGACTGAATATGACCTGTGGTCACAGAATATGTCTGGGTGGGGCTTTCTGCCATGCGAACCTGAAAGGGAGATGTGAATGATTTTGTGTCACCAGTACGTGTGAAAGAGCCCTTTGTAGGCTCTTCCTGACTGACCCACTCAACAGAGGCTCTTGGAAGAAGCCTGTGCCTGTAATGTGGAGGCCCCGTTGCTGCCGACAGGGGCATCCAGTAATGGTACTGGACTGGAGCAGGGTGGGGTAGCACCTTGAATAGGAGTGGGAGCCAAGAGCTGTTAACAAGACCAAGAGAACTTACTAGAAGCTCGTGGCACTGCAGTCAGGGGCCGTGTGAGCACTGGGAGAGGGGTCTGTGAACCCCCAAGTGGGTGGTGCTGGGAACTGGCTGCCCAGGCAGGTTTGGGCAGGGGCCCTCTGAGCCCTGAGCTGTGGCAGGGAGCCCATGATGCGATGGTGTGTGAAGCAACATTCTGTCTGGTTCACATACCGCAAACCCCACCTAGAGCATCCCCAAGATCAAGGAGAGACTTCCGGTTGAACGTGGTGATTTGGCCACAGACTTTTATCTCTACCTCCTTTCCTAATCATCCCCCGACCCATGGCCTTATGGAAAACAACAAAGCCGAACCCCACAACGACAGGGAAGCCCAGGGAAGAGATGACGATAGGTGAGGTACATCAGTAAGACCGTGGAGGTTGGGAAGTTGATAGACAGATGGATGTTTACTCGTGTAGCAGAGAGGACAGCGGGAACACAAGCGTTCGTAGTGAGAAGAAGCCTCTAGAAGCATTCTTTCTGGGTCCCACTCCAAACCCTCAAACAGATCAGAAGCAGGAATTTTATTTTTTTTTATTTTTATTTTTATTATTATTTTTTAATGTTTTATTTATTTCTAGGAGAGAGAGAGAGACAGTGTGAGCAGGGGAGGGTCAGAGAGAGAGGGAGTCACAGACTGAAACAGGCTCCAGGCTCTGAGCTGGCAGTCAACACAGAGCCCGACGTGGGGCTCGAACCCACGAACCGCGAGATCATGACCTAAGCGAAAGTCGGACGCTTAACCAACTAAGCCACCCAGGCGCTCCAGAAGCAGGAATTTTAGATACTTCTGGAGGTGAGGTGAGGAATGGACTTGAGAACACGAGAATTGGTTGAAAGCGTGCATCAAGCATCGGCAGACCCCACATCCTCACCACAACTTCTTCTCTCCTCCTTGGTTAAAGACTAGTGGCTGCTTTTCAGAAGGATATGATCCAGAGAAGTTCTGGGCTCTGAGACACAGCCTACAACTGAGGAAGCTTTGAGCACTTTACTCAAAATGGGGGAATTTATTTAAAGATGCTACGTGAGGGCTGGGGCATCCTTTGCTGCTGGAGTGCTGGTAGCCTGTTGTCTGACCTCCAGGCAGGGTGAGTGCAGGCTTCTCTTGCGAGTACACTGACTGGCCCAAAAGAGGGGAAAAAAACTTACTCATACATTGGATAAATGTGTGTGTGTATGTATATATGTATATGTGCATGCATGTGTGTATATATGTATATGTGAATATGTGTGTGTATATGTATGAAGTATATGTATGTGTGTTTAGGTTTATATGTGTATATATGTGTATGCGTGTGTGTGTACATGTATGCACATAGTCCCCCAAAGAAATGACCAGAGCTCTATCCAATCTCCCATAGAGAAATCACCAGCTTGTTAGTGTCTCACTCTTAAATACTAATGGTGGTCAAGGATCACCCAACATGTGTTAAAACTTCTAACATAAGAGATAAAGAGAGAAAAAGAGAAAACAAAATCAAGGTAAGAGGAAAAAAAAAAAAAAAAACCAAGAGCTGGAATTAGTAGAGTCAAATCCAGGAGCAGAAGAAAACTTCAATAAAAGTATAATTAATGACCTCAGAGAGATGTGAGGAGATAATGCACCCATAAAATGAGAACAGGGTTATAAAAAAGGAATATAAAAGAATAAGGAACAATCCTAAGAAACTAAACATACAATAGCAGAAATTAAAAGTTTAGTAGAAGATTGGAAAAGTAGGGTCGAGGGACTTCCTTGGACAGAAGGAAAAGAGGAGAGCACTGTAGAAACTAGGAGAGAAAAAAAATAAGGATGTTAGAAGCTTCATCCATCCAGGAGGGCTGCCAGGAAGGAGTTCCAGAAACAGAGAGCAAGGACACCGTAGGGGAGAAAGTTCTTAGGAAGCTCTACGTGAAAGTCTCCTGGACTGAAGGACGCACGCCTGCTCCCAGACCGCACGAAGGAGCACAATGACTGGAACAGACCCATCCCAAGGCCCATGATTCTGGAGCTTCAGAATGGTAGGGCTAAAGCTCACTCAACTGTCACAGAGGAGAAAAGTGGGTGGTATAGAAAAGTTGGAGCACAGAACAGAATTGAGTTTCCAGCAGCTTCCCTGGAAATTGGAAAACACTGAGACAATGCCTCCAGTCTTCCGAGGAAAAGTGGTTTCAAGTTGGCCTTCTGTTCGCAGGAAGCAGGCCCTCAGGAGGGAGAGGGCATAAAGATGAGTCAGACAGGCATTTTCTCAGATGATGCACCTCTTACATCCCTTCTCAGAGAACTGCTGGAGGAAGATTTGCACCAATGAAACCCGAGAGTTAGCCACAAATGAGAATGGTATATATGGGAGACAAAAATAATGGACCCCCCCCCAAAATGTCCACATTGGAATCCCCAGGACCTGTGAAAATCTGAAGTTACAGGCAAGAGGGTATTTGGGGTACAGATGGAATGATGGTTGCTAAGCAACTGACCTTGACATGGGAGGTGACCCTGGATTGTCCCGAGGAGCTCAGTGTAATCCCAAGAGGACCTTGGGAGGGAAAGAAGGAGGCAGAAGAGCAGGTCAGAGTAATGCAAGATGGAAAGGGACCCCCCCTCCCCCCCAGGTTGCTGACTTTGAAGGTGGAGGCAGGGAGCCATGAGCCAAGGAATGTGGGCATCCTCTGGAAGCTAGAAAAGCCAAGGAAATGGGTCCTCTTTTTCCTAGAGTTGCCAGGAGGAATTCACCTCTGCCAACACCTTGACTTGACCCGGTGAGACCCATTTCAGACTTCTGGCCTCCAGAGATAGAAGATAGTAAGTTACATTGTTTTTAGACACTTAGTTGATGGTTATTTGTTATAGAAGCCATAGAAATGAGTGCAGTTTGGGATCCAGGAAACAAAGGATTTAATTAAGAATTCCCAGGTGTACAGCTGTGCAGAAGGCTCAGCTCCAGGCTGGGGCTGGAGGCGGAGGGGCACTCGCAATGGGATGATTCTGCCCCCCCCCCAAAAAAAAGACAAGGGAACTGACAGATTCCTAATGTGCTATTTGAGGAGAGATTTGTGTATAACAGCTCTGGCAGTCAGTTTGTGTATAAATAAGTGGGAGGTTCATATAAATCCATTTATTGTTCCTTAAAATATTTATTTTGAGAGAGAGAGAGAGAGAGAGAGAGAGAGAATGAACAGAGGGGCAGAGAGAGAGGGCAAGAGAGTGAATCCCAAGCAGGCTCGACACGGCACAGAGCCCAACGTGGGGCTCCAACTCATGAACTATGAGATCATGACCTTGAGCTGAAATCAAGAGCCAGACCCTTAACTGACTGAGCCACTGCTGTGCCTCAAGCCATTTTTAACACTAGAGAAAATAAGTTATGCAAGAAAGGAAATATTATCAGGTGACTCATCCGTGAGCAGCCTCGGCACAGTCACGATCCGGGGAACACTGACAAATGATTTCACCAAAAGTGGGGGGTATCACTCTATTGTATCTGTTGAAGGTACAGAGAACAGAAATGTGTGTTTAGAGGAGGTGGCATAAGAGAGAGAAAACCTGAGCTTCCATTACGGGGCATTAACAGCTAACAGCCCAAAGTGAGAAATCCAGAAATAGTGGCATATAGCATTTGCTATGAAATAAATTGTGCCTCCCCCCAATCCGTATGTTAAAGCCCTAACCGCCACCCCCCCCCGCCCCCCGCATGGCTGTATTTGGAGTAAAGAAGTAAGGTTAAATGAGTCATTAGAAAGGAGCCCTGATCCGATAGGATTAGTGTCCCTATAAGAAGAAATACCAGAGAGTTCACTGTCTCTTCACTGAGTCAGGAAAGGGCAAGAAGGGGGTTGTTTGCCTGCAAGTTAGGAAGAAGGGCCCTCATGAGAAACCAAATTGTCTGGCACCTTGATCTTGGACTTCCCAGCCTCTGGAACTGTAAGAAATAAATCTGTATTGTTTAAGCGCCGCCCCCTGCCGCCCCCCCTCCCCCCTCCCCCCCCCACCTCCATCGCCCCCGCCGCTCAGTCTGTGGCATTGTGGCCAGACAGCCCCAGGTCACGGACACACCGTGTTATTTAGAAATATGGCAGCAAAGAACATAAGCAATAGATACGTAGTTGAGAGTGGTGTCTCCGGGAATTGGGGCTCTGTAGGGGGCGGGCCTGAGCTGGGAAGGCTAGTTTTCACTGTTGGGCTTTCATCTGATTTTTCAAGGCCATGTATATGTGTTAGTTTGATTTTTAAAAGATAACCAATTAAGAAACATGAAAGGGGACGTATTGGCTTAGGTAAATGAAATGGCCAGAAGCAAAGTGACCTTCAGAAGTAGTTTCTTGAGGCCTCCACATCTGGCTGTCTATAGCAGGGCACCGCCATCGAAACTCTTCCGTCCACAGAATGGCTGCAGCAGCTGCGAGCCTTGCATACACCCTCCATGTCTCTAAAGCTGGAGCTTCTCCCCAGGAGGTCCCCAGCAAGCATCTCACATCTTCTATCACAGAATTTGTCCAATCACCACAACCAAGGAGCTGAGCTAAGCCCGTGGGCTAAGCCACCCATGACCACCCTTGAAGTACACTGCCTATGGGGGAAGCAGGGGAAAATTTGGGAGGAATTGGGAGTTCTCTTACCAAGAGCAAGGGGCAGAGAATGGTGAATGGCTCAAAGGAGCAATGTCCACTACAAATGTCTTCCTCTGGCGAGTGTTTCTTCTTAGGAGTTGTAGGTGCCTGTGAACACTTAAGATTGATTGGTTGGTTGGTTGGTTGGTTGGTTTGATGGCATTTAAGTTAAACATGAACTTTTGCTCTATGTGATCCATGAAATAGGGAAGATTGCCTTTGACAGAGAAAATGACTTTGATAAAGGTTAAAAGGGGGATGGCATCCCCTGCTGTGTAAGGGATTTGGGAACATGAAAAATAAAAGGCAGAGGGAAGTCCACAGCCCCAGCTTCTCAGGGAATGCGTGCACTGTTGTGACTCTGTTGGATGGGGTCAAAAAGCTCAGGCTCAGGAAGACTGTGTGATTGAGGGAGGACTCCTAGACATTCCCCTGACCCCAAACCTCTCTCCCCAGCCAACCTACTGCAGATGCCTGAGATTACTTTATCAGGAACCCATCTCAGTGTAAGAAACTCCCATAGCCTCTGGGAGGGCGCTGCACTTGGCTATTACCTACCTGTCACTAAAGCTGTAAAGTTAGTTTGCCAAATCCTTCTTAGACAGCTGAGGCCAGAGAGCGCCCTGCCTGTGGGAGGGGAAGAGGGGGACGAGCATCCGGAGGGGTGGGGCTCACTCAGCAAGGCGCGGGGAGGGGAGAAGGTGGGAGGAAACAGCATCAGGTGAGGACCAAGGTGGGAGCAGGACCCGTGTCTCACAGTCCTTAGGCCCTGGAGGATTAACCTTCACCGGGATCCTGATAAGGGGAGCACGAGATGCTATCTACACGATGGCAGTCACCCATCGTGCCAAAGTCATGGGCTGTCTCTCCATCCTCTCTGACTGATGCCCACAGCTGGGGGGCACCAGGGTAAGGCAGGAAGCCGGCTGTCCCAAATGTCCACCGCGTCGGCACCCACCAGCTGAGCCAAATGCTTTCCTGGAGGCAGCTGGCTTAGCGCCCAAACCTGTTTATGCCACTGGAACTTGCTGTTGTAATTATGCAATTTAATTAAGTATTATACAAACCAATTAAATTCCATAGCAAAAAAAAAAAAAAAGGAAGGAAAAAAAAGGTTCTTTCCAATGAAAACGAAGTTAAAGCTTTGGAAAGACTTAGCAAGACTAGCAGTTTTTCCAAAATGTGGTTGAGTTAGGTGTGGGTGAAACAGCTATGAAAGTTTAGGGAAATATTCATCAAATCGAGGGAGACTTTTGCACTCAGATGATTTTGCAAGTTTGTTTAATTTCCCATTCCACTAAAGAAAAGCTGTACTTAAAAAGTGTGGGCAATGCTGCAGGAGTGTGATCTATTAAAAAAAAAAAAAAAAAAAAAAGGACGATAGGATCAATCCTATTGAGGAGATGCGAGGTTAAAGAAGAGGCCTTGGCTTTACATCCTAAGTTTGGTGAACAAAGGTCCAAGCATGCATTAGATGTTAAAAGGTTTCGATGAGTTGACCAATCGGCACAGCTCAGAGCATGTTTTCCCTGGGCTTCAGCCCCTGGAAACCAGCTCCCTCCCCTCTGAATGAGAGGTATGCAGGGTGAGCTTACATTTGGGGCCACAGATGCTGAGTTGGCTGGGTTCCCCTCAGAGCTGGCAGAATTGGAATAGCCAGGAAGAAGTTGGGGATGGCTTCAGCCCAGGCCAGTCCCTCTGCTCCCTCCCAGATGTTTCCCTGGGGGCCTAAGCGAAAAACTTCAGTCCAGCCTGTGCTCTCTACATTCTCCCCACCTCCACCCCGGCCCCGCCCGCCTCCCCCCCATCCCCGCCCGCTCCCACAGCTATCAGAGTGGGACAGGGCAATTCCATAGCTGTTTAAAAAAATTTTTTTTAATGTTTTATTTCTTTCTGAGAGAGAAAGAGAGAGACAGCGTGAACAGGGGAGAGGCAAAGAAAGAGGGAGATATAGAGTCTGAAGCAGGCTCCAGGCTCTGAGCCAGCTGTCAGCACAGAGCCAGACACGGGGCTCGAACCCATGAACTGTGAGATCATGACCTGAGCCTAAGTCGGACCCTTAACTGACTGAGCCACCCAGGCACCCCACCATAGCCGTTTCTAGACTGCCTTCTGTCCCTACTGTCGATATCTCCCAAATCCTTCAAGCCTCTGCTTACTGTATGTTGCCTCCAGGAAGCCTTTCCTGATTACCTCCCTAACCTTACTGAGTACACCGTCCTCCTGTGCTTAGTCTTGACTCCTTTATTATCTTTCTAAGATATGGGGGAATTTTAGCTGCTACGTGGAGGCTCAGGTTCATTGGCCATACATACCCCACCTCTCCTCCGCCCTCCAGCTATGAAAATAGAGTTCTTCTTGAGCCTCTTTCTGGATTTTATTTCAGACGCTCCCACCCAACAACCACCACCCTGCAGGATTGCAAAAATGCCAACATGAACCATCCTACAATGGTCATGGAGATTCAGGAGTATTTGCCTTAAAGATGATGACTTAGAATCTGATGTAAGACAGTCAGTGAAGCCCTGAGGGACTACAGGGCCCCTCCTAGAGCCCGGGGTCCCTTGCACTGAGAGGCCAATTGCAGGAGTTCAGTTCAACTCGGTTCCTTCCAGCAACTTTAAATCAGAGACTCTCTGTAATCAGGGCCCTGGGTAGGGAGGAGAGGGGAGGGACAGGAGGGTCCAGAGATGAATGATTCACGGCAGTACTTGTCCCCAGGGCCAGTGAGCTGGTGGGGAGATGGTCCCCTTCCTGAGGAACTTGGACAGCCTTATACCCTAGACTCATCCATTGTGAAAACTGTATGCCATTTCCTTTGTCATTTGTGCGCTCTCGCTCTCTCCTTCTCTCTCTTTCCACCCCTTCCCCCACACTCACACAGTGCTGAGGGAAATGGAGCATCTGGGCAGAATTCTTGCACGAGGTGAGGTCTGCGAGGATCTGAGCGGGGAGCCCTGAGGGCCGCCAGGGCCAGACAGGAGTGCTTATGTTTCACAGGGATACATGCGGTGCTTCCGCTGGGTGCTGATAATGCCTGGTGGCCTCTCCCAGGATCATTTCTGATGCCTCCTCTTAAGAGGGGAAACTGGGTGGTGGAGGCAGACTTCTTTCCTAAGTGATGCCAAGGAGGTTCCAGAGAAAAGCTCTGACTAGGTTTTCCCAAGCCTCAAAGGTTGGGTGACATGCAGGTTGACTTAGGACAGCCACTTAATGCCTGCTGTCCCTAGGTGACTAATGGTGTCCCATTTCACTCTCCAAAGGGTCCCTGTTGGGGCAGTAAAACATATGGATTCCCTACCCATGCTCTATGGTGGGTGTAGCCCAGGGCGATGAGGGGCAGGAGGTAGTGGGGATAGTTTTGGAGTCTGCCTCCTGCTATAAGGGCCCCAGGTCCTCTTTCCACACACCCAGTACACCGTTCACATGTGCGTTCTTGGTTATTGTGTGTCACGCGCTGGTCGCCAGTGTGATTCAGAGCAAACGGTGGAGTTCAAAAACTAAAAGTGAAATAAATCCCTTTCCCGAGGGATACAACTTTTCTACCCAAGAGGAGGCTGGAAATGCCTTTTCTCTGAGAGAAAGAAAAGCTGGCATTAAGTGTTCCATCACAATGGATCCCAGGTGGAGATGGAACTTTCTGGAAAGCAAGTTTAGCTAGAGGGAGGAGGGGGAGTAACAAGACTTAGGGAACCAGGAGGGCCAGGGGCAGGACCCCCAGAAGTATACGCCGTCAAGTGGAAGCTGTGGTCGCTGAAGACAGAACAGGCCCACCTTCCCAATCTGCTGTCTGGACCTCTGAATGCCGCCATCACCTGTCTAGTATCACTTTGCTCTCAGCCTGACCGCGCCCTCTGATTCTCCCTCCAATACTTGCCCTCTGCCAGCCTCAACGTGAACTGTTATTTGCGATTATAAAAGTGCATATTCCTTGCCTGCCCATGTTGTGACTGAGAAGTAGCCTCTCCTACTTCCCCAGCTAGAGAGCAGTGGGAAGAACCGCCTCGGTGGACACCCTCCCCCTTCCTCCCCGAGCCATCGGGCAGGGGGCTGCTGGGGGCCAGGGGGCGGATGTGGGCAGCCACGGCCCTCTCTCAGCTGCTCTAGGCTGTTTCCCACTGGCAGGTCTGGCTCAGATTTGCCCAGCTCCAGGAATACTTCCCTGAAGCCAGAAAAAATAAAATATGCGTGACTGAACGGCCAGGCCTGGGCCGGGCGGCCTGACCAGGGAGATTGGGCCTTTGATCCTTGGACAGGCTCTCCTCCCCTCTGCTGCTCCCCCAGGCCAGGCCCCACTGTTGGCCTTGCTCTGGGCTTAGCCCTCCCTCCTTCTCAGGGTTATTTTAAGATTCTAGGCCAAGGTCACAGAAATGTGGACTTCGAAGGGGCCATCACCCCCAAAGCAATGACTCAAGGAGGATTCGGTTGCCTTAGCAGATTCTGTTCCCAGCCACGCACAAGCACACGTACTCCCCTCCTTTCTCAGAATCAGGCCAGACCAAATTGCTTGGTGCCCTGCTGTGCGAGGTGAGATGGACTGCACCTCCGTTCCTGTTCTAAATACGCTTCCGGGGGCACCCCCACATCCAGCCCCTGGGCTGAGGGCCTTCGTTCTGCTTCAGCCTCCCTGATGCCCCCCTCAGGCTCTTGGAGGTGACTCCACGTACTCTGGCCTCTTGGTCTTCCCGGGTGGAGCAGGGGCTCATGCATCCTGCTAGATGGGGGCTCCGGGCTGAGCAGCCCAGCCGGTGCTGGGGGAGGCCCCTCAGAGAAATGCTGTCAAGACCGTGGACAGTGGCCCCATGATCAAACACGGTATGTCCCCTGTGGGTGTGTTACTTTTGCCCGAATTCCTCTCTTGACTCTGTTCAGCGAATACTTTGCCTGGGAGTTAGGGAGGCTTACAGCCAGATTCTTATCTTTGATGGGGAAAGCGAGAGGCACACAGATAATCGCTGTTTATTTCAGTAAATGTTTGTCAGGCACCTACTATATTGGTGTTAGGGGTGGAGGGTGCAGGAAAAGGCTGGGAGGAGTCTGGCGTGTGGGCACGAGGCTGAGTCTCCTTGTGATCCCCCTCTGGAAGGCAGGGAGGGCGAGGCAAGCACAGGGTGTGTGCTCGGGAAGGGTACATTCAGGCTGAGTCACTGCCCAGTAGCCAGAGACGTCCTGGTGGCTGAGGGGCTCTAGCCTGCTAGCATCCCCACCTGGCTTTCCGTTTTCCCTGGACACAGGACCCAGTTGAACTTCACATTGAAAGGACCGTGCTAGTCTCCTGCTCCAGCTCCAAGTCCCCCTCATGGGGCCCAGATGCCCAGTGGCAGCTCTGTGATGGCCTGTGTGCTGACTGGCCCTGAGTGCTGTCTGTTGGCGTGGTTGATCTTTTTTAAAAAAATTCGATAGACTTGATTTTTTAGAGTGGTTTGCTACTTAGAGAAAAATTGAGCTGAAATCACAGGGAGTTCCCATCTGCCCCTTTTCCTTCCTCCTCCCCCACTCCAGGGTCTCCTTTGCTAACATCTTGCATGAATGTGTATATTTGTTGCAATTGATAAGCTGGGATTAATGCATCATTATGAACTGAAGTCCACAGTTTACATTGGAGTTGATTCCGTGTTGTACAGTTTTATGGTTGTTGCAAATGTACAGAGACACATACCTACCGCCGCAGGATCATACGGAGTAGTTTCACTGCCCTAAACATCCTCTGGGATTCACCTGTTCGTCTGTTTTCTTTCCCCCAGTAACCACTGATCTTTTTCCTGTCTCTGGGCTTTGCCTTTGCCAGAATGCCATAAAGCTGGCATCATCCAGTGTGTAGCCTTTTCAGATCGTCTCCCTCTTCACGGAGCTGACCTTCCAGAGAAAAGCTGATCTCACTCACCTCACCAGAGAAAACACAAATGCCAGGCCCTGCGCCACATTTTCCCTCCATTTTCTCATTTCATTCTTCCCTCAACCCTGTGAGGGAGGAAATGGAGGCCATGATTCTGCCCATTCTGCCGGGGAAAATCTGAGGCAGAGAGTAGTTAAGTCACTTGCCCGGGGTGACACAGCAGGGTCTGTCTGGCTCCAAACCACAATGCGTTATGGCCTCCTGAGAGCTACAGGCCCTGCGGCAGAGACTGTGACCTTGCTGTCCCCCAGGGCACCTCTCATGGCCCCTGCCCTCCCTATGAGGTTCACCACTCAAGGCGAGGAGGCAGAGTTGATCACTTCAGTGTCCTTGTCGGGGGGCGGAGAGGGGGCTCTGTGCTGGCCGCTATCCAGCATCAAAGAGCCCTCATCCCAGCCACATGTGCTTGCTGAAGGGCTGCGCTGGGGGCTCAGAGCAAGCCAGACACAGCCTTGGTGGGAACCTACCTTCCCACCATTTAGGGTGAGCATATGCAGGCCCCAGGCTGGTACCCTGGGGACCCGGGATCTGGTTCTCGCCTTATCTCTCACATGACTTAGGGTGAGTTATTTGCCCTCTTAGGGCGTGGGTACCCTGGCTGTAAATTGAGGGATTTATAGGGCTTTTCCAAGCACAAGACATCATTTATGAAAAGCCAATAGAAGAACAATAATAACCCGTGGATGTCACATGCTGATTGTAAGTGCTGTGGCAGCCTAGAAGACAAGGATGAGGGCAGGCTAAAAAACAAACAAACAAACAAACAAACAAACAAACATCTTAAATTTGCATCAGCTCTCAAGGCAGCATCTCTGCAGCCCTTCTGATGAGAGGAAGGGTCTTCATCAATGAGCAGAAAGGCCATGAGAGGTCAAGGCCATGTCTGCAGTAGCCCCTGACCTGTACCCCCTCTGGGGTGTCCAGGGCCAATGTGGCCTGACATCCCCAGACATTGGTTCACTCTGGGCATAAACTCTCCCTGTCCCTAAACCATGCTGTCCTCTGGCTGGTCCCTTCTGGAAGGTGTTGTACAGGCTAAATGTGTACTAAACTCACAGGCAATGAGGGAACAGTGGGAAAGGCCTCTAGTCCAAGGACTTGGTTTGAACACTGCTAGAACTTGCTAGAAGAATGCCTCTGAGAAAATGACTCACTCAGCCTCTCTGTGCCTCCATCTTCCCTGCTTTCAACCATCCTGGAGGGAGTTTGCATGCAGGAAACATACCGTTTCATGTCTGCGTCCCCAACAGGTAGCCAAAGACCCTGGGATACAGCAGGTGCTTAATACATGAATGGAACCTCTCCTACCTGCCTGCCAAGCGAGTGGGAAAGTACTCTTTTAATTGGAAAGCATCACGCAAATATTAGTTAATATTAACTAGTACCAACGCTAATGTTAATATTAGTATTAGGTTGTGAGTCACACAGTTGTGACTCTACCTGGTCTTATTGCTACTAAAAGCCATGAGTGATCTGGCGGTGGGACCGTGGGCAGCTGTGGGCCTCCCACCTTCTGGTGTCCGTCAGAACTTGGGGCAGAGAGAAGAGGGGACTTGGAGAAAGGGAGGGATATGGGACTGCACGGTCTGGTCAGGGGCCAACCATTTCTCCCTGTGACAGCAGGCTGGAAACTGACCACTCTGCTTCTTGAGTGCTGCTCCCTTCCCACCTTGGAGAGAACCAAGAGCATTTGCCTGCAGAGGTCTGGCCCTTGACAGACCATGCCAACCCATCACGGAGCCAAGGGCTGGGGAGATGGAGCCTGGATGTGGCCCTTTGGCCCATTTCCAGCCATTCCTGGAGACTCAAGTCGTTGGTTCAGAGTGTTCCTTAATGATCTAATGAGAGAGAGGCAGCCAGATTGTTGGATTTGAGAGCCTCCAGGTCAGGGTCTGGGAAGGGCCCTGAAATCATTCAGTCCCTTCTCCTGGCTGCTGGGGCACAGACTTGCACCTGTTGCATAGAGGTGCGGTAGTGTCTGACAGCTGGTAGGAGGGCTAGGGCCAGAGGGCGGGGGTAATGGGTAGCTTGGCAAGTTGCTAACTTCGCATGCTTACCTCGTATCATCATGGTAGCTTATTTTAAGCCAGAGGGAGCTTAGTGATCCCGCCTTCCTTTTGCAGATGAGAAGACGCAGCCTCAGAGAAAGGCAGAGGCTCACCCAGAGCTCCATGGGCCCCCTGTGCCTCCCAAGCCTGCATTCCCCCAACTCCTTTCTTACTTGTCACACTGTGTTTTGAGGTTTTAAAAGAGCACATTCCAATAAAAAACTCAGGACGCTGAAAAAATAAATGATGCACGCTCGTTATTCACTTCCACTTGGAGAAGCTGTTAGCTCTAATGACCTTTGCAAATTAATAAAAGCTGTAAATGCTCAATATTTCATTGCACACATCGAGTTACACCTCTAAATGACTGAAGGCATCTGCATGCCTGCCCGGAAGACGCAGCCCCAGGGCTTGGCAACCCGCAGACGTGCTTTCCACCCTGGGCAGCGGGGGTGGATGTGATCAGATTCCCTAGGACGGGAAGCAGGGCAGCTGTCCCTTCGAGAGCCTTGAGGGAATGGTTTGTGGTGTGCTCAGCTCTCAGTTAGGGGCTGTGGCAGACAAAAGAAAGTTAGCGACAAACCCCATCTTCCAGACGTGAGAGCAAGATAGTACCCAGCTAAGCAATTGCTCAACTGTGGGCTGCGGCATTCAGAGAAAGCATAATGGGGAGCATCTGGAAGGCTCCATGAAGGAGGCAGAGCTTGCTGTGGGCCCCCTAGAAAGAGTCGGAGCAGGTCAGGTGGACAGCACAGGAAGAGCTTTCTAGGCAGGGAGCTGAGAGGCAGCAAAGGGTAACAGTGAGCGTGTCATCCCAGCCTCTGCACCTGGAGGAGGAAGCAGGCTGGGGCGCGATGGCTGGGACCCGTTGGGTGGAAGGAGGCCACGTTCTGGAGGGTGATGGTGTTTGGACCTCAGGAGGTGGATGTAAGATAATCCAGCTCCTCAATGCTCAGCAACCTCCGCCTGACACCGGGCTGCACCAACACCACACGTAACAAGCCACGGGGTTCCCTGGCCCGGAGTCACACTGTCCAGTTGGTCCCTGAGTCCTGGTAATGGTCTCCCTGTCTGAGCTCATGAATGACACAGGCCACTTTGGACTTCTCAGAGGAAGGTGGACAGAGGTCTTATACATTGTGTGGGCTGCACTACTCTTGCGGGGGGGGGAGGGGTTCTAAAAGTTGTGATGAAAGTAATATATCACCAAATTTACCATGCTGACCATTTTTAAGTGTACAGTTTAGGGGCATTAACTGTATTCATGTTGCCATGCGGCTGTCACCAGCATCCATCTCTAGAATGGCTTCATCTTCCCAAACGGAGACTCTGTCCCCACTAAACACTGACTCCCCGTCCTCCCTCCCCACAGCTCTTAGTGATCTCCATTCCACTTTCTGTCTCTGTGATATCAATGTAAGTGGAATCATACAGTATTTGTCTTTTTTTTTTTTAAGTTTATTTATTTTGGGAGAGAGAAAGAGAGAGCACGCACGCAAGTGGGGTAAGGGCAGAGAGAGAGAGAGAGAGAGAGAGAGGAACAGAGAGAGAATCCCAAGCAGGCTCCACACCACCAGTGCAGAGCCCTGTGCGGGTCTTGAACTCACAAACCACAGGACCATGAACTGAGCCAGAGTCAGAAGCTTAGCTGACTGAGCCACCCAAGCGCCCCCAGTGTTTGTCTTTTTGTGACTGCCATATTTTACTCAGCATAATGGCCTCAAGGTTCATCCATGTTGTAGGACCTGCCAAAATTGCCTTCCTTTTTATGGCTGAATAATATTCCACCAGATGCATAGACCACGTTTTACTTATCCATTCGTCTGTCCACTGACACTTGGGTTGCTTCCATCTCTTGCCTGTTGTGAATCACGCTATGATGCAAGTGGGCATGCAAATATCTGTTTCAGTCCCTCGCAGGGGGATTTTGAGCTTTATAGAATAAGTGCTTCGGCATCCAAATGATTGAGGCTGGTCTGCGGGCCCTCGCTGCTACCGCTGCCTTCTCCCACCGTGCAAAGGCTCTTGTGCCTTGAGCAGGGCTCTTTGACACACTCCTCCAGGGACACAGACTGAAGGCTGGGCTCTGGCACACACAGCTGTCCCCACAGCATGCTAAGCTGCTTCAGCCTGCCCATTAGCTTCAAGCCCTCTTTGCCTTCACTTCATATCCCGAAACACATCAGTCGTGCTGAATTTGCCCCTCACTCAGGTAGCAAGTGCTTTGTGCTCTCGCTTGGTACTCTCTCTCTTCCATCTTCTGAAACATATTTAGCCACGATCGTAAAAGCCAAGGGACATCACTCATGCGCGGTTCTCCCTCCTTGTCCTACATCCTCCGCTCCCCATCTCCCTCCAAAAACCCGCATGTGCTGCTGATGCACTAAAGGGCATCCTGTCTTGAAGCATCACTATCTCTGGGCATTAATTGCCTCTACGGATCCCAAACTCACTTAAAGCACATTAAAGTGGTGACACACTCAGGCAGAGAGGCAGGAGAATTCACAGTTCAGGTTGGCATTGTCATTAACTCAAGTCTTTGGTGTCAACTCCCTCCCACACCGAGCGTCCCGCCTGGCCCTGCGGTCAACCTCCGCAATGCATTTTCTGGCCTTTGTTGGTTTGTGTCAGCTCTTGAACATTATTTAAATGTAGTTTGGGGCCCGTGCATGCAATTACCATTGTGTTATTATTCAGAGCCAGATTGTTAAGATTCAGGCAGCTGTACAAGGAGATGCCCTGTGTTGTGAGGTCCAATTTAGGAGGGCCTTCCGAGCCGGCGCACAGGGTTGCTAGGCAACTCCGTGCTACAGAAGAGAAGGCCTCACTCCGGAGTGGGAAGGAGCCCAGCGCCTTCAGGGAATTGGAGGCAGTGGTCAATCTGAGACTGGCATGGCGCCGCGGAGGGGGAGGGCGGCGTGCGGGGAGCCAGGGGCGCCCACCCAGCTAGCACGCGGTGTTCCAGGGCGGGGAGCTCGCTGTTGGGAGTAAGAAGGAGAGAAGGTGCAGAAGGCCGAGGTCGGCCAGGAAGCTGCCAAAGGCTACCAGAGCAGCTGCTAATATGCTTCTCCATCCCTTTCTTCTCTTTGCAGGAAATGAGCAGGTTTGCCGAGGAGCTGCTGGCCTGAAATCTAAGACGAAGGCATCGCTGCCCGTGAGTATGGATTTTGCTTTCTTAGGTCTGTGGTTTGACAGTGGTCCTGGGAGCGGGCGGTTTCCCTGCTTGGGGAAGGGGTCATGACCTCGATGGAATCGGCTTTTGGTTCTTCTGGAAGGTGTGCCTGGCTGGGTGGGGCTGGGCCCAGGAATGTAAGGGTTCCAGGGGGAGGTAGATGGTTGGAACTCAGGCTCTGCCCTCCCACTGGCTCGGGAAAGAGTGACTCCCTTGTGGTTGAGTAGTATTTGGGGGGAGAGCCAGACTCCCGGGGAAGAAAGAAGGTGTGCATTTTTTCGCCCCGGAGCCACAAACAGTTTGTACAATTCTGGATTTGCTGCTCGGTTGACCCTAGTTAGAACTGTACATTCTCCTATAGACCATTTAACAGTGGGTCAAGCTAAGAGCAGTCATACGTCCCAATGCTGTACTCAAGCTGGGAATGTTGTTAATCGCCAGGCACCTGGAGCCGTCCGTAGGCTCTGAGAAATAACAAGAGGAGGAGCGCTTTGGAGGTGCGTTCAGTCCATGTGGGAGGAGAGGAAACCTGCGTGTGAGAGTATTAAAGACCCTTATGAACAGGCATCTTTAATATGCACATCTCTGGTATGCACATCACAACCAGAGTGCTGGTGATGGGAATGGTTCAGACACCCTTCCTGGGGACAGAGGGACTTGAGCTGCGCTGATGGAGGAGGGAGGCCGGTCGGGGTGTGGGGGGAGGAACAGGCGCCAGGATGGGAACGCCCCGAGGCCTTTGGGGGGGATTTCATAGACATCCTGAGGGGGTCATAGACTGCCTGAAGGGGAGGGGAGAAAACCCAAGACATTGGGTGGGACCCAGTGGTAAAGGGCTGGAAGTGGCTTCCTGAAGGGTCCATGTGCGAAGAATCAGGATGGAATAAGGTGTTCCTCGTTTATGTAAATAAAATCAAGTTTCTGCCAGCGTGTCTGTGACTCATGTGAAAGTGGCCGCATGGATTTTTCACCAGATTGATTGAGATCAATACAGACACTGGATCAATTACAGGAAATTCACTTTGGGGATCCTCCCCAGATCTGAGAGAGAGAGAGAGAGAGAGAGAGGGCCCTCTCCAGAGAGCTGCAGCTGAGCACCACCAGAGACCCGTGAGATCAATGAGGAGGTGCCCTGAGCTCCAGCTGGACTGTCACCAGGACAGTGCTCCCAATGTCCATTTGCTTTTCTCCGGAACTACTTCTCACATAGGAAGCTCTAGGTACACTTCCCAAGATGAGAGCAAGCTCAGATTTATTTATTTGACAAAGGTTAATTACGTGTTCCAAGCAAGCAGGGGAAGCTAGCATGTTCTAAATCTCACTAATAATAACCAATATTTATATAATGCTGCCAGTTTGCAGCCCGCTTGGCAATATTGCCTCGTATGAGCTTCACAGAGGCCCTGTAGATATTGCCATTTTACAGATAAGGAAACTGAGGCTGGGAATACATATTTGGCTTGAGTTCTCTAGCTAATAGGTGATAGAGCTGACATTCACGCTGACTTGCCGCTGCACGTAACTGGTTATCTGACTGTGGGGCAGGCTGCCAAGTCGGCTCCTGCTCAGTCACCTTGGAGAAGAAGAGTATTTGTGTGGTCCCACAGGGCTCTGGCTGTGGGCCTCTGTTCTGACTGGTCGGCATTTTGCTCTGCTGGATTCCAGGGGATGCACAGTGTCAACTAGTGATCTTTGGGCCAGGCAGGAAGGTGGTGATGGTCCTGCCCTCAAAGACGTAGGCTCACGTGTGTTTCTACTACGTGGGGCAACCCGCTGGAAAGATACAAGAAGGTTCCATTGCAAGCTGTGGTTTGGCTGATTCAGACTGAAGCAGCAGAGCTTGAGACAGGGATTCAAGTGCATGCAATGTATCAAGGGAGAGCTTTCAGGGAATACTTGTCACGGGGCGGGGGGACATACCAGGGCAAGTCTTTTCTTGGTTTGACCCACGTGGATTTCAGGACACCAATGTCTGGCTTGGCAGCAAGGGGCAGGCCTAAAGTGACTCCTCAGTCGCCACCGGCCACTCCTGGGAATGGTGCTGCTGGTATAACCTTCAAGGCTTGCCCTTGATCAAGGGCCAGGGTGGGGAGAACATCACAGATGAAAGCAGCTGAGAAGTGGGTGTCCTGGCAAGAAACAGGGGTCTGAGGGGGGGCATTGGTCGCACTTACTCCCGTGCCTGTGAGCATCACTACTGTGAAGACAGCCAAACGTGGTTTTTTACCTGACTCAGCAGTCATGTTCACTGTAGTAAGTTTGCATTTTAGGAGTCTAGGTATGAAAGTAGCAATCATTAGTATCAAAGTCTGTGTTCAGTGAAACATGTACATGCTTTTCTTTTTTTAACTGTTGTTTTACTCTAAATAGGTCATACAGTCCCGTGACTAAATTCAAAAGTACCAAAAGGCATACTGTGAAAAACGTCCTTCCCACTTCTGTCCCCAAGCTGCCTAGATCCTCTCCTGGCACCACCCAACATCACCAGGGTTTTGTGTTACTTTCCAAGGATAGCCTAGACACCGCGACAATAGTGCGGCTTAGAATTCAATGTTTCAGTGAGCCTGATGCAGTCCAGTAAGACACCACTCAAGGCCAGGCAGCTGGGGCTCTTCCTTCTGAAGGAGTTGAGCTAAAATGTGCCTCTTATTTGGAGAGAGAGAGAAATCCACCAAGTCAGCCCTCAGGGGAATGTTCAGAATGCATGTCAACTTTCCAAACATTTCCGAACTCTTTACAGTTACTATAGAAACAATTGATGTCTGAGTTACAAATTATTATGACTTCCTCCTTAAGGCAAATCGCCTCTAAAGAATTTGAGATGCTGTATTACAGCTCTTGAAATCCTCAAACATTTAAAATAATTAAAACTGGCACCCAATTCACTCGTTCAAATTATCCCCGACTCATTGCATTGCTTGCCTAACGTCGTCTGCATATTGTTTGCTGACTTTCTGAAATGTGTATTGTCGCCAACGTGTGTTGAGATGCACCTTAGCATCAGCACCTGGTGAGTTTGTACTCTGGTTTCCTTTCATGAAGTGACTATGGCGATTTGGAGGTGCTTTCTCAACAGAGTGATGGAGTAGGCTCCGGGTCGGTGAGCTCCCTGTCGTAGGAGGTGCGGAAAGAGGCGCTGGCAAAGTTAACAGGAAATCTCCCCTCCGTGATGGGCCGGTTTAGGCAACTCAGGTCTGGTCTGAAATCCAGGCCATCGTACTCACACTACCTGCTCTTCTTCCAAATTTTGGGTTCACTGGTGTTGTCTAATGCCTATAAATGGCCAAAGAGAACTGACTTTGTAACTCAGAGGTCCGGCGTGTGTGTGTGTGTGTGTGTGTGTGTGTGTGTGTGTGTGTGTGTTTCTTGCCAATGAGCTCACTCCTTTGCATTCTCTTTCATGTTCATGCCATCTTGGAGGTTGCCCGCAAATCCTCTAACTTGTGCCTGGCCAGCTTGAGCCCCGAGACAGATTTTGGTGGGACCCCCATGAGGCAACGGGAAAAAAATCTCATTTCCGTCCAAGAAATAGAATCATTATCTTGATTGAAATAATCTCTTTCCTCAACCTGCAACCAGATAAAGCATCAAATTGGTGGAGTTTCCTTATCACCGCACAGAGTTTACAGGACACAGAATAATGGCCTGTCAGCTGCCGCTGGTGGGGTGGGTCCCGCAAGGCAGAGCCCCCGGCTCTCGGCCTGATGTGGATCACACAGTGTCTGGTGCGATGTAATATCATTCCATTAATGACAAATTTTATTATATTAAGGTGAGAAGCAGTGTCGAGTCTGGGACACCATGAGCAAGAAATGCACCTACTGCTATTCCTATGGTGGTTGTTTTTAATCAGACGACATCTAACATATGTGGGTAACTGGAAACGCGACGAAAAGCTGTAGATGTGTGTATACTTCTAGGGCGGGAGTGTTCTGAATCTTGTGCCCGCTAGGCCTGGTTTTCCTGGGACTGCAATCAGGGTATGGGCTTGAGAAGGACGGCCGTTTTGGGTGGACAGCCAGAGGCCGACAGACCAACATCTCTGGGGAAGGAAACAGAAAATGCTGCGGGTAGGGAGGCATGGGGGTTGGCTGCAGCCTGCTCATGGTTCAGAGAGAGTTACGTGGGCGCACCAGAAGAAGGAGGTGAGACAATGTTTGTAGCAAGTCCAGGATACTGGCTGTACCCGCCATCCTGCCGCCCCACCCCCCCGCCCGATCCCCTGAGCAGGGAGGCGCTGCTGCGTCCCCGGCATGTGTGCGTGCCCACTCTGTGGTGGGCATGTTCTAACCATTTTACAGTATCAATTCACTGAATCCCCACCACAGTCCCATGCATTAGAAATGTGCAGTGTCTGATTTTTTCCAAGTGAAGAGAAGAGAGGTTAAATAACTTGCCCCAGGTCACACAGCCAGTAAAGGGGGTAGAGCTGAGATCTGAAGTCAAGCAGACTGGTTAGAGCTCTTGCAAACGTAAACTAGACAGCATGGGGACTAAATAATGCAGTTCAAACACGTGGGGCTTTCGCCACACCTTAAACTATATAATCCCATGATAGAGAGAAGCATCTTTGTAATGTTCTAAAAGGCACAAAAGTGGGTACTGTGGTGGAGGCAGGAGGTTGAATGGTATCCTAGCCCAGGTTCCTGATTGTGGACCCCTCTGACCCTCTCTGCACACGGGATCCCCCCAGCTGTACCCTCTGTAGGTACGCTGCTGCTGCCGAGCCCCAAGGTATGCAGGACTCCCCCATTTACCTGCCTCCTGTCTAGCCCTTCCCCCATCTTCCTACAGAGCCCTCCTCCTCTGGCCAAGGGCAGTGCTATCCACCAAGACTTCCCCAGAGAAGGAATCCAGCCCCCCCACACTGGCCCCACCTCCACTCTTCTCCCCCGGACCCAACCTAAGTGAAACGAAAGCCCCTATCTTCAGAATCTTGTTTTCAAGAGGAGTGCTGGCCTGTCAGCCAGCATGCCTGATCACCATGGTAATCACCAGCTGAATGGAGTGATTTTATAATACATTTCCATCAGAAATATGAACAGGTGCGCAGGAGAAATCAACATGTATCAACAAGGTAGGTCTCGGGAGAGTAATAGTGAATTTAGGGTTGGTCAAGGAAACAAAAGAAAGAAGAAATACCTTCACTTGTCGTCAAGGTCCTTCCAGGCTTACTTCTGACCGTTTCCTGCCCTGCCTCCCTCCCTCTCGGCCTACTCACATTCCTCTTTGCCTTCTCTCTACTCTCTCCTTTCCAGTGCTTAGCCATCTGTCAAATACCACCTCCTCCAGGAAGCCCTCCTTGTTCCACTCAGCCTCCAGGAAGTTCTGCCAAGGCCACCAGGCATAGAAGCTGCTTAGCCAACCCCTATCAGCTGGGGGCACTGATCCCACCCACAATCCTCAAGGCCAATGAAACCCCACCCCCACCCCAGCGAGCTAAGAGCCTCACTGTCTTCCTAGAGGCCCGATTAAAAATGCCACCATGACACTTCTGGGTGCCTCTAGAGCTCAGAGTACCAAAAGCCAGATTTGTTTGTTCCTGCTAAAGAAATGGAATTCGTTTGCATTCCTTCCAGAAACGAAGGCAGCCGTGGGGATCCAAGAAAACATACATAGCAGTTTTGATTTCTAAGCCTTAGGGTCCCTGAGTCATCGCCCCCTTCACCCCCTTCCAAACCAGTTCTGGCTCTGGATATGGGAAACTGGGCTCCCGGGACCAGGAAGGGCCTTCCCGCTCCGTTCCAGGCCACCCTGGGTGCCTTGGGGATGGGGGGTGTTCCCGTGAAGGGAGGGGGGGGCACGGAAGAGGCAGCCTGGCCGTGACACAAAGGGCCTCTGCTTTGTCCCCGGCCTGCAAGGGTCTCAGGCGCAGGCGTGTCTGGGTGCCCACATCCCCACGTTCTCGGGAGACGGAGGGGCTTGGCGGAGTTTTCCGCAGGAAAGGCCTTCTCTTCACTTTCAAGTAGGACAATACATCAGAGAAGCTGCCAGGCCCGCGCTGAGGACGCGAGAGGCATGAGCTAATATTTTGATTTGAGAAGAATGAATAATAAAGAGCCCCTCGCGTCTCGGAACTAATTGTGAAGAACGAGCTCTGCCACGTGTTCCTCTGGTTGAATCGGATTCCTGAAGAGTTGATAACAAAAGGTTTAAACCAGGGGAAAAAAGGCGTTCCTCCACCAACTTTGCTCTCTAATGCTTCTCAGTTAGCAGTAACTTACGAAAGATGAAATAAAGTCGGAACAGGCAGCGAGGAGCCCTGGGAGGAGGCCCGGAGTGGCAGCTCTCGCTTTTGTTCGGCCACATGAATGGCTTCGAGGTGGGTCCCCTCACTGGGCTTGGTAACCGGGGCCTCACAGGCAGACAGATACCAAACACGCGGACGGGAGAGGGCACCGCTCCCCCGCCCCCCGACTGGGGTCTCCCTGCCGCAGGGCCCAGGGGGGAGCAGGTGGCCCCCACGCCCGTGCTGGTGATTTGAAGACAGTTGAGTCCCAAGGCCAGTGCAGGGAAGCGAATCCACAGGACCCAGTTCCAGATCCCCAGCACCGGGCGCAGTCACCCCCTAGGGCTGGAGGGGGAAAGGAGAGGAAGGGTGCTGAGAGCAGAGACAGTGAGGGTGCTATGCAGGGGCCACCCTACCTGGGCTGTGCCCGGAGGTGCCCCTGACGAAAGGGAGACAAAGCATCAGCGCCTGACCTCCCTCCCTCCGCCCTCCTCCCAGGGCCCCACTGGCGTCCAACAGACGGGAGAGCAGAGGGAAAGGAGCCCATTGCTGCGGTCTGCAGCGGTCCGTGGGGAGGGCGGAGAGTGGTCCGGGAGGGGCGCATGGGGACAGGGCCACAGTGACTCTTCTCTAAATGACAGACCAGGGGTAGAGAGGGAGGCCAGTGTCCTTGTCAGGTCTGGTCTGAAGGCCAATTTCAGGTCCTCCAGGAAAGCCCCCAGCGCAACGAAACATGTCCCCTCCCCGGCCTGTTCTCCAGGGATCGTGATTCTTTTTACGGGAACGGTACCATCACAAAGCGTCCCCAAGGCCAAGGCGGGACAGGGGGCCACCTGCCCGAGGCTAGCCCTAGACCATTTGCCGGTCCTGGGTCTGCAGTCCTGCTGGAGGCCACCCGTGGCTCGCAGACCTGGAGGCGGCTCTCAGCTCCGCACCCTGCGGGGCTTCGGCTGATGAAAAATGAGACCAGTGAGGCCATAGCTCACAGGGGTGGGCCAGACAGCTAAGCACGTGCCAGTGTCATGTGTTTCAGTGGTCCACCAGTCCACGAGGCGGGCATCTCCCTGCAGGGGAGGATCAGACACAGGAAAGTCACCTGCTCCAGGCCACATTTCCCAGATGGCTTGATTTCAGCTCTGCCTCCTGGACTGGCTGCCTGCCAGGGGTCCCCTGGCCAAGGAGAGTCTGCACCTGCAGGGAAGGGAATATCATTCAAAACTTGGAACAAATTTTTAAAATTGTTTTATTTGGAAACAATTTCAAATTACCGAAAAAAATAAACCCGCCAAAAATAAAATAGTACAAAGACAACTTTTAGATCCTTACATCCTAGATGCATCTGGTAAAATTTTACTCCACTTCCTTTATCATGTGTGCTCTATCATACACACACACACACACACACACACATTTTGTCTGAACCATTGGAGAACATTTTCATAGCCTTTCTTTGTCTTTAATGACACCGACATTTTTGAGGAACACAATGCCCCCTTCTTATTTTCAATAGAGTTCCCCATTTGCAGTTTGTGCGATGTTTCATTGCGGTGAGATCTGGCTTATGCAGCTTTGGCCACAATCCTGCCTAGGCAATTGTGGGTTCCTCTCATGCAGTCACATCCGCAGGCGCTCCTGGTCCTCACTGGTGACGTTAATTTTAATCTCCAGCTCAAGGTATTACCTGTTTTTCCACTACATGGTCATTATCTTCGTTTTCCCTTGGGACTAGTCAGCAGTCTATGGGGAGATGTTTTAGACCACGCAAATACCCTGCTTCTCATCAGTTTCCCCCCAGGGGTAGCGTCCATTGATGCCTCGTGCCTGACCCAATCCTTAACATGATGGTTGCAAAATGTGGTTTCCAGCTCCAGTGCTACCTCCATATTTACCAGTCAGCCCTTGGCTTTCTACAGCAGCACGATCTAGCTAGTCAGTATATATTTACTATCCTAAGTGGTAAAATGTATCCCTCTATCTGTGTGGACTGACCAGTTCCCTTTTTCCCAGTAGTTTCTTATTTCTCACTGTGTTCAATAATTTTGGTGCATAAATTACCCTAGACTTGACCACTAGGAGACTCTACAAACTGACTCCCAGGATACGTGGATATGCCACCATCCCGATTTTGGAGCACTTTGTTACTCTCTGGGAGAATAGAGGTTCCATGTACCTACCCTGAACAAGCCTTGCAAGCAGTCATTTCTCTGAGATGCCTGTTCCCTTTTAGTGAGAATGGTATTAGAGACCAAAGTCTGGGCTCTGGTTGTGCCCACTGCTGCTGGGTATCTTTGCTCTTTAGACCTTTCAGGGGATGGAACTGGGAAATAGGTGTGTGTATGTACACATAAACATACACATATTTTTCACACATACATATACATGCATGCACATAAGCATGCATACACATTTACATATTCGTATGCTACAAGTCATCCGTCCGCACCAATACCTCCAACCCCAATCCACCTCCACAGGGCTGCTTCTGGTCTCCCCGTTCCATATTTATGTATCCTTCTTCCACAGTGAAAACCCCAAAGCCATCAACACATTCAGTCATCTGCTTAATCCCATATCACATCAAAAGTAGCATCAGGATTGCTTCACCACTGCAATCAACCAACCTTCCCTTTCCCCCTCTCTCCCTGCTTTGCTCTTAAATAGCCTGGAGTAGTGCTTTCTTTCTTTCCTTGCCCTTCAGTGTGGTGGGAATATTTATTTGAAATACAGTTAGGTTTATTTTTTCCCCAGTTTGTTTTCAGTTTTAAGCATTTTGTTTTCCTTCCTATTCTTACTGGTTTAACTTTTAAAAAACATTTTTTAATGTTTATTCATTTTTCAGAAAGAGAGACCGAGCATGAGTTGGAGAGGGGCAGAGAGAGAGAGGGCAGAGAGACAGTTTCCAAAGCAGGCTCCAGGCTCTGAGCTGTCAGCACAGAGCCCAATGCGGGGCTTGAACTCATGAACCGCGAGATCATGACCTGAGCCACTGTCAGACGCTCAACCTACTGAGCCACTCAGGCGCCCCTTACTGGTTTGCATTTTTAAAAGTAGGTAGAATGTTAACACACTTTCAAAAGTCAGAACAACACGAAGAGCTGTGCTAAGAGATGTGTCATTCTCCTGTGTGACTTTGGCCCTGTTCCCCATCCCCTGCATTAACCAACTTAATTCTTTTATGCTTACACTTCTATGGCTTTCTGTAAAGATAAGCACATTTTTATATGTTTTTTAATTTCCCCTTCTTTATTTACCCAACAGACACCATATCATATATGCTCTTTCTATGCTTTGCTTTATGTGTTCAATATAGTCTCCTGGAAGACACTCCATGCCAGTTCATTGAGGTCCTTCCACATTCTATTTTATGGCTGTGCAGCACTCCACGTGTCTGCGTACGCACATGCGTGTGCGTGTGTGTGCGCGTGTGTGTGTGTGTGCCATAGTTCATGCAACTGCTCTCCTCTGGATGACCATTTGGGTGCGTTCCGGTGGTTTACAATTCCAAATAATGTGTGTGCGTTTCAGATGCTTGGGGGTGTGTCCTCCAGGTAAATGACTAGGAGCGGAATTCCTGGATGGGCGAGGAAACGTGTGTCGTTTTGTTAAGTGCTTCCACACAACCCTCCATGCAGTTGTACGGGTTTGATTTCTCACCGTTTCCTCCCAGCCTTGCCAACGGAAGGTGATGTCAAGTTTTGGAATTTTTGCCACTCTCATGGGTATGAAATGCCACCTTGGTGTAGGTCGTTTGAAGTTGCATTTCTCTTATGGTGAGTGAAGTTGAACATTTTTTCATAGGCTTAAGGATAATTTTTATATTACATTCTTTTGTTTCTTTTTCTATTGCCCACTTTCTATTGGGTTTTGGTTCCCTGTTTCTCAATTTTTAAGAGTCTAGACACACACACACACACATACACACACACCCCTGATGTGGGGCTTGAACTTACAAACCCATGAGATTATGACCCGGGCCGAAATCAAGAATCAGAAGCTTAACCCACTGAGCCACCCAGGTGCCCCTAAATTATTTTTATTTTTATATAGTCAAATTTATCAATCTTTTCTTTAATTGCCTCTGGATTTTCAGTAATACATAGAAAGCCTTTTTTACATCAAGGTTATAGAAGAATTCGCCCATGTGGAAACACAATTTTTAGTGGCCACATAATATCTCATTTAGAAAAATCTAAAAATATCTCAAAAAGAAAAATCATTATTTTATATGGGTACTAAGAGGAGCACTGGGCCGCGGGGAGACCCAGCAGACAGCAAACAGGTGCAGAGGGGAGGCTGCCGGAAGGTTGGACGTGTGAAAGCCCTGCACTCAGTTGGTTTCAGGATGGGGATGGAGGAAAAGTGGTCTCTGGCCAGGAGTGAGAGAGGCTCAGGCAAGGAATCAAATGGGGTCAAGGAAGACACAGGGGCAAGTGCAGCTTGAAGGGCAAAATTGAAGGTGGCCTCGCTCTCAGGGCCACGCCAGTGGAGTGCTGGCACGTGGGAGTGAGGACCTCCTTAAATTCAGTTCCTTGGGCACCTCACTGGCCTCCCCCGGTCTTGGCCCTTCTTTAGGACCTTCTTGGCCCTAAAGGACCTGAAGGGACTTTAGGAACCAGAAAGAATGGGGTAGGAGCTGCCCGGGGTGAGCTGTGTAACAGGAGGGGTGAGGGGCTGGATTTCCTCCCGCAGGTGGTAGCAAACAACTTCAGGACTTTAAGAAATTAAAAAAATTCTGTCAAATTTGGGAAACCAGGGATGAGAGCCATCTCATCCCAGAGTCGGTGTCAAGGTTAAATAAGATCATAAACATAAATATTTTCTATAGGCAGAGGGCCTGGCGTGGAGTGGAAGTTTCGCGAACATTAGTTTCCTGTACTGGAGGGCGGGGGTGGGGCTCTGCTGATTTTCCTCGTCAGGTCTCAAGTCTAGTGCCCTCGACACAGTGGGACGGTTCAAATCACAACGTAGGAGTAGAAATTCTGACAACACTTGAAGCCAATGACCTGTCCACCCACCTGGTTTTAGAGGAAGATGGCATTTTTCAAGGACTAAGACAGGAGCAGCTCCAAGACGTCCATTTTACAGAAATGGAAACCGAGGCCCAGGGAAGGTCTCGCAGAGTGTTGATGGCTTACAGTGAGTTAGTGTGTGTGCTCCCGTTGAATCCCCCCAAGAGAGATGTAGTCTCTCACTCCACCCAGCGCTCTGTCCGCACTCCTAGGAAAGCATGTGCCTGTGGGCCTCTGATAGAACCTTCCCAACAGCCTCCTGAGCCAAGTGCGTCCTCCTGACCCCCGCCGACCCGGAAGGGAAAAAGCCCCCAACCAGGAGGAGGCAGCAGACAGGATGGGGGGAGAGAGAGCAAGCCCCACTGCCCTCTCCAGCCCCGGGCCACATGCTTGAGGGAGGGGCTGCCAAAGGCCCCGAACTTGTCATTTCCCTCCTCTTCCAGAATCAGCCGCAGGCCCAGCAAGGCCATTCCCATGGCTCTGCGTGGCAGGCCAATCAAGTGTGTGGGAAAAATAATATGTCTGTGGCCCTGTGGCTGCAACCCGTCCTTCAGAGCCCGCTTATCTGCCTCTCCCCCGGGCTCCCGATGATTGAGGCCAGGAGGTTGGCAGAATCTCCCAGACCACACTTAGGAGGGAGGGCATGGCGATGCCACAATGCTTATGGCGGCTCTCCACTCCCTTCTCTCACCAGCAGGACCCCCCCCCCCCCCCCCCCCCCCCCCCCCCCCCCCCCCCCCCCCCCCCCCCCCCCCCCGCCTCCAGCCCCTTCTGTGCTGAAGCGCCAGCGGAGAAACCTGAAAGATCCCGAGCAGAGTCCCCAGAGAGCTACCAGTCTTCCCTCCACATGGCCTGCCCTGCCACGCTTGGACAGCTGACATCATGATATTTAAGAGGTGCTGGGAAACCCCTACCTGGGGCCCACCCTCCCCCCAGAGGGCTACTGAAAATTCATCTTCTTTTGAAAAATTTATTTGTAAATTTTTTAATGTATATTTTTGAGAGAGAGCGAGAAGGTGAGGGGCAGAGAGAGGAAGAGGAAGGCTCAGAATCTGAATCAGGCTCCAGGCTCTGAGCTGTCAGCACAGAGCCCGCCACGGGGCTGGAACCCACAAACCATGAGATCATGACCTGACCCAAAGTCAGATGCCTAACCAACCGACTGAGCCACCCAGGCACCCCTGAAAATCCATCTTTATTTTTTAATTTCTTTTAAGATTATTTATTTGTTTATTTTGAGAGAGAGAGATTGGGAGCATGCAGGAAAGGCAAAGAGAGAGAGAGGGAGGGATAGAGAGAGAATCCCAAGCAGGCTGCACACTGCCAGTGCAAAGCCCAGCACGGGGTTTGAACTCACGAACCACGAGATCATGACTGGAGCTGTGAAAACAGGAGTCGAATGCTTAACAGACTGAGCCACCCAGGCGCCCCGAAAATCCATCTTTAAAGCTCCTTCAGCCTCTGTCCATCACTCCAAGCCCATGTGGCCTTTGTGGCCCAATTCAGAGCCACCTCTTCCCAGACTGCTTTCTCAAAGGTCGCCCTCCCCCCGCCCGTGGCCTGCACAGGTAGGCTTCAGCTGCTCCAGCCTACCTTGGCCCTTCATCAATGGTAGCTGTGAACTAGACTGTCCGCCCCTGTCAGTATGAATGACCTGAGAGCTGGAACCACTTTCCATTCCACTTTGACTCCTCCCCCAATGCTGAGTCCTAGTGTCCCAGGCCAGAGATGCACAATCAGTGTCTCACTGCTGAAATGCAAAGGGAAAGACCTCATAGTGTTTAGGGACTGGAAGTAAGCTTGAACTCTGGCCAGACACTTGCTGAGTGTCTTGGGGGAAGCTCCTTAATCTTTCTGGGCCTCAGTTTTCTCATCTGTTAAATGGAATGATCATATCTGCCTTGCAAAGCCATTGCACCAATTAAGTAGGCCACGTGCCCAGCCCAGAACCTGATGCCCAGGGGGCACATGTCCATTCATTTACAGACACTTACTATGTGCCTCTGTGCCAGGCTGCAGGGTAGCCAGAGGACAGCAAGCCAAGGCCCACGTGCAATTCTGCACACCAAGGTTGAGAGTCTGGCCTGTCCAGGGCCTGCAGGCACTGACGCCATAGTCTCAGATGTGGCATCCCTGCCTGCCACCTGCTATCCATCTTTCCCATCATGGGGTCCGTGGGTTTTCCAGATCCTTTCCAACCATATGGCTGCTGAGATCCACTCCCAGAATTTAGTGATGGATGATTTCTGGAATAGTCCTCACGGAGTAGAGGGCCTGGCTTAGGTGGACAAAGTGAGGGCTGAGGGGGAATTCACAAGGAACAGAGCTGGCTTCCTGATCTCAAAGCACTCCTGCTGTGTCACAGCGTTGCCATCCAGGGAGGTGTTGAGATGGCCACAGCAGGCCTCAGTGCCCCCTGTGGGGGAGTCAGGTGTCTGCCAGCCTCGGGAGGAAGCCACGAGACTGCCGAGTCCTGCTTTAAGAGCCAGGTCTGGGAGCTGTGAGGCCAGGAGTCCACAGGCACAGGCAGGGCCCGGGGAGAGTAAGTGAGACCCTCAGCCACCTTCAGCGGCTGCTGAGGGACCTTTTGGGCCCAGGAACCTGCCAGCACCAGGATGTAATGCTCCACTTCCAGCTGGGTGGTTGACAAGTGCCAATCACGTGCGGGCTGTGTGCAGAGCCCAGGGTACGCTCCCTGCGGGGTCAGGGAGTGAAGGGGGCCTGCCTTGATGGGGCAGTGAGCTGCCTTCCAGTGGGAAAGCACCATCTCCCCCGTGACATGCTGTGGGAAGGGGCAACCACAGCAAGCCCCGGAGGGGCTTCACAAGTGTGACTTTTGTCATCTGTCGTGTCTGCTTGCAGAGGATGGGCATGGAGGATGGGGGAAACCCAGGGAGGGTGAGTTCACTTAGGAAGGCTCTGGGGCGGGCACCTGTGTACCCAGGCCGTGAAGCTTTCCACCACTGTGCAGGAGCCGCTCCTAGGTGCTTGCTTCCCTTGCTGAGGTGTTAATGAGTCTTCTACTCGGGCTGGCCACCTCTGAATGTCTGAGGACCAGCAGGAGCGCCAGCCCCAACCCCTCTTCCAGGAGCCCAGCCGCACAAACGTGAATGTATCTGAAAATGCACATCTCTGGAGCTGTCCCTCTCTTGGGGGAGAATTTCTCTTTGTTCTAGATGTGTCTCCTCCTCCCCTCGATCCAGCATTTCTCCAGGTGGACAAACCTCAAGACCCCAGCTCTCGTCTCAGCCTGGCTCTTTTTCTCTGGAGAGGCCATCAGGCCCACTGGGAGCTGGGGTGAATGATTCCCCATCCATCTGCTCCCAGGTGCTCCCTGATCAATAGGAAAGCGATATGCTAGTTAGTCCAGCAGGGGTGCAGGGGGAGGGTAGTGACGGGGGGGCGGGTACAGACCTGGCAAAGGCAGTGCCTTTGGACCGCTCCTCACTGGTGGTACAGAGGAGAACGGTTGAGCCGTGAGGAACCCCGTCACCCAATGGCCAGGCGAGGAGGACACTCTTGGTGGCTGACCTGGACGCTCACGGTGTTGCTGGGAGAAGGTTGTCTTTGGGGTGAGCGCAGTTCCCAGGGGGTTCTCGATGAATAGCTGACGGAATGACATTCACTTGCATATCTGACAAGCTCAGAGAGATGAGGGGCCGGTGAGGAGATGGCGTCAGGGAAACATCGAATCCTTCCCTCCACTCTTCCTCGTAACTGGGAGAATGGACAATTTATCACCCAGAGCAGGACATTTCTGAGAGTGAAAATGGGCATTATTTTAAGGGAAAACAGGTGTAAAATGAGACTTTCCCAGCAAACATGAGACTTCAGGAGCCAATATAATTGGCAAAAAGTTGTTCCGTGCCTTTCGCACATAATAAAAAGGAGAGAAGACTTCCCAGCCCTCTAGGTAATTAATGAGTTGTATAGCCCTTAGGATATCACCTCATCCTTCCGACTCCTGGTTTCTCTCCCATAAATTTCATTCATTCGTTCAGCAGGTATTACTTTGTGTCTTTCATGTACAAGGCAATGTGCCAGGGGCTGGACGTTCAAACGCCACCTGACAGAACCCTGCGTTAGTCCAGCACTCTCCGACCTCGGGAGCCCCTGCCCCTCCAGACACAGCTCCAGCCCACGAGAGCACGCGGCCAAGTCTGGGGAGCTGGAACCGTTAAGTAACAGCAGGCTAAGGCTGTCTCTGAAATATGTCCAACTGAGCAGCACAGACAACACCAACGAAGCTGGGAGGTGGGGTGCGTGTGCCCATTTTATGGAAGAGAAGCCTGACACGCAAAGAGATGGAATAATGTGCCAAGAGGTGGTGGAAGTGAGATTCGAACCCAAAGCTGCCAGACTATAAAGTCTGCTCGTTCCCTACACTCACTTTCTTTCGTCCCTCCCGTGCTTGTTCCTTCCTCCCCGCCCCCATGCACCCCTCTGACCAGCAGCCCTCCTGACCCACACAGACCCCCAAGAAGACAGGCCAAGAGCCCAGGAACAGCTGTCATACACACCGGGAGCTGCTGAGAGTCTCCGCTCGGCCACTTCCCTTCCAGGCTTTCAGGCCCCACAGCTGGGAAACAGACCCGCTAAAACTTCAGTTTCCAGCCTTCCCGAGTGAAGAAGGAGGTAGAGAACAGTGCGATAAACATTCTGGAGCTGCTCAGAGAAGGGGGATGGTGTCCAAAGCCATTTTTAATGCTTGATGCAGAAGACACGGAACCAATCAATAACCATTCTTTATGCAACTTCCACTAAAACATTAACTAGAAAACTGTCCCAGACACGGATTCTGATTTGCCCGAGGTCTCATTGGACAGATGACTAGATCTCACGTTTTTAGCACTTCAGTCTAGAGTGTTTCCACTAAGATGTCTGCCCCCTCATCTCTTCATATACATCTGACAGTTGGTTTGTTATTGTTGTTGTTGTGAGTTTTTTTGTTTTTGTTTTCCGCGGGGTTTTTTTTTTTTGGTTTTTTTTTTTAGTTTTGTGTTTGTTTTTAGACACAGAGAGAGAGAGAGAGAGAGCACAAATGGGGGAGAAGCACACAGGGAGAGAGAAAGAGAAAATCTTGAGCTGGAGCCTGATGTAGGGCTTGATCCCATGACCCTGGGATCATGACCTGAGCAGAAATCAAAAGTTGGACACTCAACCGACTGAGCCACCCAAGCACCCCTAACAGTTAGTTTTCATGTTGAAAAAAAATTATGAGTGAGATTGAGCAGTGTAAGTAATTTTAGCGAGCATTTATACTTCCTGGGTTTCGTAATTAATTTACAGGGACTCTATCCTGTAGGCTTAAACATATGTCCATTTCATAGAACACACAGGTACTTTCTCCCAGTCTGTTGACTTCCAACTTGGATTGTGGTATCTCTATGATATACACGCTTTTAACTTCTATTTCATCGAATTTATCCCCCTCATTTTTTTTTTTTTTTTGTTTCCTTTATGGCTTTGGGTTTTGGGTCATGCTTAGGAAAACCCGCACGTTTACCGCATATTTGTCAGAAATACAAATGCGCCAGAGCTTCAGGATCCAAAAGTTTTGGTGCAGAGATAGTGTCTTGCAAGGGAGCAACCATTTTGCAAGGAGCCTCTGACCGGGAGCCCTGGGACAGCTGTTGACCCACCCAGCCGTCATCCAAGACGCCTCACACAGCACCCCAGGTTTTGTGCTAGGCTCTGCCCTTTGCTCCCCACAGGTCGAGGTTTGGCTGATAAGCTCAGAAAATCAAATATTGACTGTGCCCCCAGAGTATGTCTTCCCGGTCACCGAGGCCAAATCAAGGCACGGGGACCTGCTTTTCCTTTTTGTAACCCTATCCCCATCCCCTTTCCTTTTCCTCACTGTCCAAAAGGGACCCGAAGATCCCACTAACACTGACTGATGGGGGCAGGCACCTTTATCTGTTGCTGCTTTTATGGGAAACTTTTCACAGAGCTGAGTTCAGAAAATTATCCTTTCAAACATACCATTCAGTGTAATTTTATAAGATCTGCAGTAATTGCCCTAGAATCTTCTCAAAGAAACCTTGAAATCCAGTGGCTGCTGTGTTATAAAAGAAGCAAGGAGCCTGGGGTTACCCGAAAAGCGTGATTAATCCTGTTGGTGCTCATCTTTACTAATTCATTGTTTCTGGCAAGAGGGGGAAAATGATTGCTTTGAAAAGCTTCTTGGACCCCGGATCTACTGCATGCACACCCCCCCACACACACACCCTAGCAACGCAGAGGTCTGTATTTAACATTTCCAAGTAGGTAACTCAAGCATTAGGTCTGCTGCTTTTGGTGTCCCCATATCATAGTGCCACATGCTTTTAGGGTGTTTTTTTTGCAGGGGTGAGTAATAGTCACCTCCAAAGAGAAGAGGCAAACATGGAGGCCTCAGTAAGGGAGCAGCTGGTAGGGAGAAGGACCCGGGCCAAAGGCTCAGAATAGCCAGTTCTGCCACCAGAGGGTGAAAAGGGCAGAGGAAATGGGTAGGCTGGGGCCCCGTGGGAGGGGCAGCCGGGACAGGGAGGGGAAGCGAGGGCGGGTGTGTGGCTGTGGCCTGGAGATCTCTTGTCCATGAGAAGCTTTCAAAGTGGAGATTCAGGAGTGGGCGGGAGGCCTCCGAGGGTGGAGGAAGGGTCTGGACTTTGCCTCTGGCCAAGGAGGGACCGGACACAGAGCTACCTCCGGATGGCCATTGTGCAGAGAGCAGACACAGTTCTGGTGGAAGGGCGGGATAGGATTTAGTGGGCCAGGGAGAGCCAGGGCCGGGCAGGGACTAGGGCCGGGCTCAGCCCTGGGCTTTCAGCGCAAGGACCCTCCTGAAGATGGAGGAAGAGGCTGCCTGTGGTTGAGGACTGGGGAGCAGGGGACATGGCACCCAGAGCTCTGTTCAGTAAGGACAGCCTACTGAGGCGTCTCCTTGCTCAGTATACAGGAGGTACCCAATAAGCATCAGTAGCCTCACTGGCTGAGTCCCAAAGGGTTCGTTCCGGATGACCAGCAGCTTCCAAGGCCCCTTCAGCAAAACCATCACCAAGTATTTATTGAGCACGTACTGGGTGCTGAGTGCTGGACCAGGCTCTGCAGAAAAGACCAGGGACGTGTAATAAGCAACTAGTGGCAGCTCCCCCAATCCGATGGCCAGTTGGAGTCCCCGAAGCTCAGGAACTGAAAGAAATCTTTCAGAGATCGGTAGGTTGGCTCATCCCCAGGGCTTGGATTTCACTCTGTCATCCCTGCCACCTCTGAGTGAACACTGAAGGTACCGAGAACCCATTGCCTACCAAGACTCCCCCGAACCCCCCCGTTTCATCTTTGGGCTACACTGCATAGTAGGAGGGCGGTGAGCTAGGAGGGCACCGACTGAGAGTCAGGGGCTCTGGCCCGGCTCCCGCACCTGGATCTTGGACAGCCACTTAGTGCCCCGGCCTCCTGGTCTCCATCTCCAGAGCCGGCAGCACAGCCCCTGCCCCGTCTGCCTCTCTATCTAGGCTGTGGTCAGCACTTTACCTGCCCAACTGGCCTCACTGGGAGCAGCAGTAAAGTAAGCGTGGGGATGCTTCTTTAGCCTCTGCTCTGTTTCCATTAGCTTGCTCTTACAACATCTGCACGGAGTTATGCGAAGAAGCCTTTGTTAGGCCATTTGTTTGCATTTTGTATGTGAGTTGACCCAGGCTCTGAGAAGTTAAGGGATGCGTCCAAGGATGCACATCCAGCTTGCGATGGGGGGTGGGGTGGGGCGAGACCAAAGTCTCCCGGCACTGCGGCCCCATATACTTCCCACCCCAATACTCTGCCTGTCTCAAGGAAGACCCAAGACACAAGTACCAGACCTAAGACCTGTCCACGGTACTGGAACTGGTTTAAACCCATCCCCCACCACAATGGAGGGAAACACCCCAGCTACCCTTTCTCGAGTGCCTGCCACATGCCAGGCCCATGACCTACTGTGTCCTCAGCAGCCCGTCCCAGAAGCACCCACTAAGCAAAGCGGGCAGTGCATATGGTGAGTCCAAGAGAATGACTAACTTGGCTCCCAGGAAGTAAAAACACCTTGGACGTTGCTGGTTTCATCCTTTAAAAGCAACGCAAGTGTTTCATTCTTCTCTGTAATCATCTCTAGTTTTTAATATAAAAGGAATACATTTTGCACAAATAGCTGAGTACAATCGAGCAGCAAAAAAATCTGCCACGTTGTGTCTTTGCGTCACTTCTGCTACACACCCCCGTTTGTAAGTCACAGACATGCATTCCTTCTCATCTTTGTGACAGTCCCACACGGGGGGGTATCTTTAGGTCTGCCTGACAGAGAAAGATGGGAGCCACAGAGGGGTTGAGCAGGGCACTCGGTCAGCTAGAAAATGGCAGCACCGGGACTCAGTGGCAGGACCCTCTCTGTTGTGTCACAGGCAATGCCCGCTACCCACTCCCCCACCCCCCCCGCAGCGTGGTAGATCCCACGATGTAGACTGAAAAGGACCTAGCGGAGGTGGGGAGGAAGGCTTCCCAAAGGAGCTGGGCACTGGCAGATGGAATACACAAGGCTGCGTGGGTAATAACTCGGAGTAGGAAGGAAGTTGCTGGCCGGAATCACAGGGAAGGGCAGAGACAGCAGGAGGAGAGGAGGAGATGGCCGAAGAGTCTGTGGGCCCAGAATGGGGGCGAGGGGCTCTGAACATTGGTCAGGCCACCTGTTTCTCCTCGGGGATACAGTGCCCAAGGTGCCCATCCAAGGCCTGCGGCTGGCCACACATGACGACATAGCACCCATGCCCCGGAGGCACTGGGGTCCCCTCTTTTCCTCCTCTTCCTGCTAAAGCCTCCTCCTCCTTTGCCCCTAGTATGCAGCCTCAGCGGCCCCTCTGCAGGACAGGGACGCTGAACCCCTACAGGACTGGCCTTCCCCGTGATGACACGCCCAGCCCCCGTGCTGGGATTCACACCTCCATAACATCCCCACGAAGGAGGCAGGCCTTTTGGCAGGTGCCAGCCTGAGGGCCTGAAAAGTCGAGGAGCTTGGCTGCCTGATTAAGAGAACCGGCTTTGCAGACAAAGGACAAACGTGGTAGGGCTCCTCTGGTCTGAGATCCCAAGAGCGGGCAAACTCCTAGGGACGGAATGTAGAGGCGAGGCTGGGCTGGAGGGAGGAGGGAATCACTGAGAAGTTACTGCTTAACGCTGACAGGTTTTGTTGGGGTTGGTGACGACGTTTTTGAAATAGTGGTGATGACTGCACAGTGCGGTGGATAGAATGGACGTCACTGAACTGTGCACCCAAATGGTGAAAATGGCAACTTTAGTGAGATATACACACACACACACAACACACACACACACACACACACACACATATATATATATATATCTTCTCACAGTTTTTAAAAACTATTCTCAGATAAAGGGGTAATCAAAGAATACCCATCAAAACAAATATATAGGGGAAATGTATTATGCAGGTATGCCATCAACCCAGTCTTGAATCCAGGCCTCCACAGGTGTTAGCTTTGTGACCTTGAACAAGCTACTCACCTCCCTTTACCTAAGTTTCCTCACCTGTAACATGAGGTTATTGTGAGGCTTAGACGGACCGGGCCTGTGTGTGGCTGAAACAGACCTATAGAAACTGTGATGAGTGGCTGTCATGGCTATGGTGATCGTGTTTGTCATTACTGTGAAGAGTTCGGGGTCACAGAGTTAGGGAGGGGAGACAGGCTGGCCAGCATCCTGGGCTCTGTTGGGAGGTTGATTGTGAGGGTAGTGAGAAGGGTGTGTAAGGGGAGAGGGGAAGGGGGAGGGCTGAGGAGCAGTGCTTTAAAGCTCATGTGCAGTGGGTAGAGTGGCAGGCTTTGTCCCCTGAGGTGCCCCAGCAGTAGAGGAAGGACTAGAGCAGGTCCTGATGAGGTGTGGTGGGTGCGATCCCTGAAGGGCCAGGCCCCCTCACTCTGCTCTGGTATGCTCCCCGGATGTGCACGAGGCCACAGAAAGTGGGGGGCTCTGCACGGCTACCCATGCCCCTCCCTGAACACTCATTGTCCCCTCTCAAGAATAGCCTAAGGTGGAGCGTTAGTCCCAAAGACCTGAGTAACTGGAATAATCAGTCACTTTTTGCTCTGGGTGGAGTGGTTCAGAGCTGGGGGCCAACGGGAGACAGGGTCCTCTCTCCCACTTGCTGCGTGAACTTCCCCTTGCTCGTCTGCAGATGTCCTCCTCTGTGAAACGAAGGGCTGGTGTGCCCCTTCCACCAGGAGTACTCATGGATTTTGTGACCTTACTTGTTTGCAAGAATGTCTTCAGCTAGAAAAGGAGATGCCATGACTTGATCAGCAGCAGGGCTTACAGAATTGTTTTGGTTTAAGATTTTACTGAGAAGAGATATAGCTCTGCTTCCTTTACCAGGTGGATGGCTTTGGGCAAGTTACCTGAACTTTCTGGGCCTCAGTTCCTTCATCTAAAATATAAAGACAACAATGATCCCAATTTGTGGGGGAGGGTGGGACGGGGGTGGATAGAGAGAACTGAATGAGTTAATATGTGTAAAGTCATTTGACTGGTGCCTAGCACATAGTAGGTATTTAATAAACGTCCGGGAGCTCCTTGCTTATGAAGAGAACTGTGTGAGCTTCTGAAGACATCCAGAGAAGGCAGAGGCCTGTTCTCTGCATTCTGGGGTCGTCTTATCCTTAGCTTAGTGGTATAAAACAGTCGCCCATGAAACAATAGCCAACAAGAAAGTGTATCATCCGAGTGCATGAGTGTCAGTGCTAGAGGGCTCTGGGTGGGTGAGGAAAGGGGGAGACAAAGGGAGCTCTTGGCTGGGGCTGTGGGTAGGCAGAGAACGAGAGAGGGGAATTCTAGTGTGAGTGTTATGTGTGTGTGTGTGTGTGTGTGTGTGACTGTGTGAGCGTACGTGTGTGTTTGCACGCATGTGTGTGTTTGCTGAAAGAGCATGGGCGATGGCTTACCCCAGAATGGGAAGTCTGGCCCCTGGGACCCCTAGGCAGCACCACAGTTTGTGTCACAGCCACAAGCGCTTCTCCTGCCTGGGGCTGTGAGTGGGAGCTTGCCTGCAGGGTGCAGAAAACCAAGCACCCTGCATAACCCGGGGTGTGATTAATTTAATTATTTCAAAAGCCCCTTTGGTATTTCACGAGGGTCATGCCCCTAGCTGCGGGCTTGAATACAACTGCAGCAGGTTTCAATAAAATCAATTAATTTAATTTGATTTGGTTTTATGCACTTGGAGCTGGTGCCTCTTGAACTCAGTATGAAAATTATTGCAGAATAAAAATGCATATTAGTGCTGGAGCCCAGTGTCCTTGGACTCTCTTCAGGGAGCCAGCAGTGCTGATCACAAAAGCAAGTCCCCCCTGGTCTGGCAGAAGCTTCTGCCCGCTGCCCCACCATTCACCCCTCCGGCTTCGGACAGTGTTTATGGAGGTTGTGTGGGCTGTTTGCATGGCTCCTTCACTTCCAGAAGCACTTTCTTACCTGGCAGTGAAGCGAATGCATTTCCATTTTGCTCTCATGAAAGGAGCGCAGCGAGGTTTTGATTGGCCTGGGTCACCAGCTTCCTGGTCTGTTGTTAGCAGAATTAAATGGAGGCAGTGTGCTGTGGACTGAACCAACCTTGGCTGTGCCCCCTGAAAAGACCCGTGAACTTGGGCAAGTCTCCTCGCTTCTCTGCTTTTGTCTCTTGTCCACAAGTGAGAGGGCTGGATGCCACCTTCAAGGCTCCTTCCAGCCCAGGGTCATATTCCGGGGGGGACAGCTGCTCGGCCAGGGCGGGGCCCTGCCTCCTTCCTGCTCCCTCCAGAGCGCTCTGAGCCCTGCTGGCACCTCCCAGCAGGAGCGGCTTCTCCCCCACATTCCAACAGGTCAGAGCAAGTACTGTTTTCAAGAAGGGTGGAGGGTGGCAACTCGGGGGACCAACCCTGTCATTTCACAGACGAGGGAACCGGGTTCCAGAGTTACACAGCCATAGCCGTGGGCATGGACAGTGTTCAGCCACTTCACCGTCATTATAAAGGGTGGAGATTTCACTCAGGCTGCCTTTTCCAACTGTCCTTTTCATTCCTTTTTCCTGTCAGTTGGGAGATGGCCAAGCCATCTTTGGGACCTCCCCAGTAAAGCAGATGCTGACACCAGCCTTTTCGGAGTCCTTTCGTCCCTCTCAAACCCAGTGGCTGCCACCCCCCTCCCAGTGACCCCGGTGGGCTGGGGGTGCATTCCGAAACACCCCCCCCCACACCGCTGCCCGACATTCCGCCCTGCCCCTCCCACCGCCCCTCCTCCTGACCTGGCATTTGGCACTGAGCTCGGATGCCCTGGACTCAGGCTTCTGTTTTGCACACAGTTCCTAGCTCCTCAGCGCTCCCTCCGCGGCAGACACTGGGTCTGTTCTTTCCATCCCCGTCCTCTTTACTCCTCTGTGGCTCTCACTTACTGACAGGTACCTCTGATGTGCTGAGCACTGCCCCACAGTCTCCTCACATCTCATTTAATCCCCGCACTGGCTCTGCAGGCTGAGAAGTACTGTCCCTGTCTGGCCATGGCTCAGAGAGGAGGTCGCACAGCTCCCAAGTGACAGGGCCGGGATTCAAAGCCACCATCTCCCTCCCAAGACTTGCGCAACGGCCAAGTGTCCTCCCTTGCACAGAATAGGTGTTTAACAGATCTTTAATGACAGATTACACTGTATTTCCCTTTGCCAACAGCAAATGCCCCTGGAGAGATGATGATGATGATGATTACTAATGCTGCTACTAATAGTAATAATAATTATTATTATTATCTATGAAGCAACTATTAATGTGTCATGCACCAAAACTCACAACGCCCGGAGAGGTGGGGACTGTGATCACCTCCACTTCACAAATGCAACAACTGAGGCACAGAGAAGGGACTTGCCTAAGGTCACCGGGAAAATAAGCCGGCTGGGTTTCAGTCCAGCCCTGCCTGTGAGGCTGGGCCCTACTCCCTGTTCTAGTAAGATCTCCAGAGGAACCCAAGTCTTTTCCCTTTGGCTCTGCGTGGGGCTCTAGATTTAAGGTGGACGGTGCTGCTGTCAGGCCGGATGGCCGGGTGGCCTTGTGGTGTTTGCCCTCAGGGGCGCCCGCAGCTGGCACTGCCCTCTACCCAGCTGATCGCTGCCTGGCCCACACCGCGCTGGCACGAAGCCTGGCCCGATGCGGGGGGTGGGGCGGGGGGCGGGAGGAAGGCGGGCAGGGGGAATGGGGCAGAGGGGACGGGGGTCCCGCTCGGCGTTCGGGCCGCTGCCGCACCCGCGCCGCCCCTCTCCCGGGTCGGCACAGTCCCCGCTGGGCCCGGCGCCGGCTCTCCGGCTTTAACCGCGGGCGGGGGAGGCGGGAGGGTGAGGAGGTCGGGCCGGGGCCGGGTGAGAATGCGGAGGGGAGGGCCGGAGAAACAGGCTGGGGCCGCGGAGAGGGGCTCGGGGAGCCGGCGGGGAGGGGGCCGGGGGGCGAGGCGGGAGGGTCGGAGGGCTCGGGGTGCCGTGGAGGAGGACGAAGGCTCCCGGGGAGGAGAGGGTGCGGGGACGCCGTGGGGAGGGAGGGGGCGGGGCGCCGGGGCGGGGACCGGGGCGGGGACGCCCGGGCCCGGACCCGGGAGGGGGCGCCGCGGGGGAGGGGGCTGCGGGCGGGCTGGGAGTCCGGTGCGCCCGTGGCCGGGGCGGAGCGGCTGTGGTTACATCATGTTCCCGAATCTGCTTTCTGAGGGATCAGGCCAGGGGGGGCTGGCGGGGAGGGAGAGGTGGGCGAACCAGTCTGAACTGGCCGGGCAACTCGAGGGGGCGTGGGCCCGGCGAAATGGGGTGCTGCCCAGCACCCACTTATTCTCGCTACGCCCGGGAATTTTTCTGTGAATCCGCCCCGTTTGTTTTACAGTCCCCCCACCCTATCCCAGCCCCACCCTCTCCCTCCCTCTCTCCCTCCCTCCTCTCCAGTCGCCCTCCCTCCCCTTTCCTCTACTCCCCTCCCCTCTCCTCTCCGGGTTGGCTCCTCCGAGGAATCGGTTAGCCAAAGGGAGGCACCAAGCTCTTACCCTCAGCTGTCCCCACTCCCACCCTCTCCTGGAGGACTCCTGTGCGTGCTCTCCGTTTCTCTTTCCCTGCACCTCTGCCTCTCCCCAGGCTGTCCGGGGTATCTTGAAGGAGCTTGGTGAATCATTGCCAGAGGCCCTCCCTCCCTTGCCAGTCCTTTACCACCTCCTCAGGGTCCCCTCTTCCCCTGTGGCCTCAGGGGCCTAGTGCCCACAGGCTACCAGGCTCCTGCTGGCAAAGAGAGAAGACCCAGGCAACCTTAGCAGGGTAAAAACTTCACCCTTCTCCAGGGTGTCTGTGTTTTGCAGGTAGCTTCCTGAAATGGTGTGTACACACACACACACACACACACACACACACACACACAGTTACACAGAGTTACTCTCAAATGATGGAATTCCAAAGGCTGGACAGTGGACAGTGGATTTGGGGGAGGGGATATATGAGGCAAGGGAGGCTTTTCGAGGGCCCTGGGATCATATCAAGAAGGCCACCACAGCTCCCCTTAGACCCTGCACTGCTCTGCCCCCTGTGTCTCTCCCCTGACTCTATGAGTTCTTACATTTCCAGGTGGCAAACTGGACACCCTCTGGTTTGTGACTGTGGGGAGCTTCGTGGGCTGCCGAATTTGTGTTTGTCACAAGCTTGGAGCTCTTTGACCAAGATGACCACTACCAAGATTGTTATCAAATCGAGGAAATAACTGGGATCTTTAACAGAACTGGACCCCAGGCACCAACATCTCAGTCCTGGATTTTGCAGACTCTGGCCCTTGAGACCTAGAGAGGTAAGTGACCTGCCCAAGGTCACACAGCTTGTTAGTAGCACCGTTGGAACTCTAATTCACCTCCTAGCTCCTTGTCCAGCGTGCCTTAATTTTAGGGTAGCTAAAGTTAAAGGTAGTTAGGCAGGGACCTAACTTAGCCCCAGGGAGGCACAGAGATGAATAGATGAGGTCTCCTTGAGGAAGCTAGAGAAATATATCATATGGGAGAAGTGAGAAGACCCCAGGGCCCCCACGAATGTGGGACTCTAGCCTCTTCCCCTGAGTGTACTGGAGAAATGTCTGTCTGGAGTAGACGGAGGTCCATTAGGATTCTAGCGTCAGCTTTGGTCACATTCAAGCCCAGTCATTGTGGGCAAGGAAACTGTGGGTCTGGAGGGAGGTATCAGCGTGAGCCAAATTGGCAAGTACAGATCAGAGGAATCAATGCTGTGACTCTTTTCCATTTGTTGCCCTCAGCCAATATCAGAACAGGTTGCAAAAGACCGAGGCATGTCTGTTCCTGCGGGGACTCTTGTCATCCTGGGACCCTGCCAGGCATTGTGTTAGGAGACCGTGGCCCCACACATATAGAAACTCTGGACTGGAGGCCCCTGTTGTTGACTCTGAGCTGCCCCAGCCTTCGGGGTCCTGCCTGCGGGGTGTTGGCTATTTGTGAGCACAAGTTCAGGAAGAGCTGAAGGAGGAGAAATTCAAGACAATTGGGCTATGATGGTCAGTTTTAAAGAAGTGTTTGCAGAGGAAATGGGCCGAAAGGAATGATTAAAATAAATAATACTTTTGGTTAGAGTAGAAGCTCATGAACTTGGACCTCACTGATTTGGAATTTAGGATAGTTGAGCTTGGTCGTGGTGCGGTTCATCTTCGCACTGTCTGTGAACACAGCCTGTCATAGATAAATGGCGCACGCGTGACTCAGAGTGAGGAGGGAGGTGCATGCATGTGACTTTATTGTGATGACAAATTTTGACCGGAAGCAGATCAGCTCTGTTCACCTTGGTAAACATTTTATTTACAAACATTTATTGGGCACTGTACTACATGCTAAATTCACAAGCATTACGCTTTTGAATCCTTCTAGGGAGGATTCCTTATAAGGCAAGAATGATCATTCTTCCCAATTTACAGACAGGGAAACTGAGTTTGGTATTAGAAAACTACCAGGATTCACACCAGGGCAGTCTTGTTCTAGGGTTCATGCTTTTATTGCCAAATTTTATGTGTTAGGGCAAGGGGGATAAGATAGGGGAAAAAAAGAAAAAATAGGATAGGCCATGACCTCTACTCCCCCTGGATGCTTCAGATCTAGTTGGGAGAGGTAAACACAGGGCCTGGCATACAGTAGGTACTCAGGAAGTGAATACACTAGTTAAGCAGTGGTGAGGACAGGAGTTGAAATGTTTGAAGGCAGAGGTGGGCTTGAATCTCCTTGCATCCCCTGCCCCATTCCAGTAATGCCCATACATAGTAGACATCGAATAACCAAGAGAACCACAGAAACTGAGTGGGAGAGGTCACTCGTCTGGTCCCGGCACTTTTCAGTTGAAGAGACTGGCCCAGGAGAGGGGAAAGGATGCGCCCAAGCGGCAGGGGCCTCTGGTCCAATACTCCCTCTGCACCCTGTTCTGATTGGCTGCTTAGAAGCAGATATGCTGAGAAAGATGCAGGTAGAGCAGTTGACAAGACCTCATTTTCCCGAGGCCCCTGGTCCTCACCCCCAGCTCTGGGGACTTGCCTTCCCCTTCAAGTTCCCCCTTAGACTGCCCCTTTCCCCCTCTCCCAGCACTAAAACAGGGCCTTCAAGGCCTTGAGATGGGTGAACCAAGCAGGGAGGTCAAGACTGTACTTGGCCATCTATCTTCCTCTGGGCCTCTCCTTGCCATCCTCTACCTTTGGAGTCTGCCTTCTTCTGTTTCCTCCACGACAGGACAAGAGGGACAGGGGGACACCCATTCGATGTGTTTGTTGAATGAACAAACAGTCCGCCACACCGCCAAGGCCCACCAGCAACCATTCAGAACTGTGCCATTCTAGTCCCAGCACCCTTCCTCCAAACTCATAGATGGGAGAGCCAAAAGGGAGAGCCTTCGAGTTCATTGCCTCCCCCAATACCCCCCCCCCCACAAACCACCACCACCAGGCCTTCATTTTACTGATGAGAATAGTGAGCACCTGAAAGGAGGAAGTATTTGGTCAAGGACACCCAGGCCCATAGAGGCAGAGCTGGGCCAAGAAACAGGACTCCTGTGTTCCAGTTCAGAGCCTGCTCTGAGGCACATGGGCCTGTAGCTTTGGGGGAACCCTTTTCAGCCTGTAGCCTGTTAGCGCCAGCTAGCCACAGCTTGTTTGCCTGACACTTTTGCGGCCCTCCCCAAAGGCAAACCACCCGTCATTCCTGATGGTGTGCCCTTGGCAGGAACTATTAACAAATCCACCCCAGCAAAGAGGAGAAAGGGAAGGAGGGCCAAGCCCAGGCCAGGGGGAGCTGGTGTTTGCCCCTGCTGGGAGCCTGGCCATATTGAACTTGTCCGCTTGTCCGGCCCAGATACCATCTCGTTCCTGCTTGGCACACGTTTATCAAGCCCATGTGTTCCTCCTTGGCAAAGACCTCAGAGGGAAAGGAAGTGGGACTGTCCCCAGGTGTTGGGGAAGGTGCCCGCTCCCCACCCCGATCCCGCTCTAGCCTCCCTCTCCACTCCCATTGATGCCGCTGGGCTGACACTGAGTAGAATTTGAATTTTCTTCTGCGGGAAGGAGCACACACACTTGGGATCTTGCCATTGTTCTGTCTTGGTCTGGGGGCTACATTTTTGGGCTTTGAACTTGGAGTTTGTGTTGAATGTGCTCATATGGCACCTGATGGGAGTCAGGACTGTTCTAAGCGCTTTACCAATAGTGGCTCAGGTAAGCCACTCAGTGCCTTGTACCGGTGAGGAACCTCAGGCAGAGAGAGAACTTTCCTAAGGCCACACAGTGAGTGATCGCAGAGCCAATGTTGAGGGTCTAGCTCCAGCATGCACCCTCCCGTCTGGGATCACAGGTTGCCTTTCCCCTGGGACAACCAGATCTTTGACGTTTTGACAAATAATTCAACCAGCTCAGATCTGTCTCTTCATCTGTAGAATGGAGATACTACTAGCAGCCCTGGGACAACCCCTCAGCTAGCAGCTTCGGGAAGTGTGACAGTCTCAACAGACAGGACGGCCGGTTCTTATCTGCCCACATTCCCAGCAGGGTGTGGTTCATCCCACAGCCGTTCTGTCTTTCCCAGGTGAGCAGGCTTTGGCATGAGGGGACAGTGACTTCCCAGGAAGAATGCTGGACCCCCTTTGCCCACCGTGACCTTCAGATGTTCAACCCCAAACCAAACATACTGTGTATGTGTTATTTATATATTTCTTTTATTGTGGTATTGATATGGTTTTCCTTGCTCTTAGTGTCCTTGTCTACTGAGCAGCTCTCCTTGGTGAGTGTGGCAAAAGCCACATAGAGGAAGCCAGCTGAGGCCCCCAAAGCTCACCCCCCCCGATTCGGTGGCCCCTTTTCCCTCACTCCTCCTCCAGAATCACAACACGCCCGATTGTAAGCACGAGTCAGCCTTCAGCTAAGTTTCTGGCCTGTGTTCAGGAGATGGCTGATTCCACCCCTAAAGCTTAAGTCTGGGGAAACCATCTGAGTGACAGGTAGGCGCCATGCCTGCTAAAGTACACCTAGGAGGCCCCTGAAGGGGCTCCCTCCGCTCTTTCTCAACCCTGTTCTCTCTCCTCTTCATTGCCCAACATGGTCCCTGCGCCAGGAAACACATTTTCTAGGGGGTACTTACACTTTACTTTAGAATTTTACATTCCCTGCTGCTCCTGAGTACCTTACTTTCCACCACCCCCCAGTGAAGCAAGGAAAGGGGGAGAGGTATAATGGTAGAAATTGGCATAATTGGAGCTCAGAAAGATGTCACATGGCTTCTATGCCACTGTTCGGGCAGTGCTTCTGTTCTTTTTTTTTTTTTTTAATTTTTTAAGTGTTTATCTATTTTTGAGAGATAGAGAGAGCATGGGCGAGCAGTGGAGGGGCAGAGAGAGAAAGAGATGGAGACACAGAATCCGAAGCAGGCTCTGGGCTCTGAGATGTCAGCACAGAGCCCGATGTGGGGCTTGAACTCACGAGCCGTGAGATCATGCCCTGAGCCAAAGACGGATGCTTAACTGACTGAGCCACCCAAGAGCTCCTTGTGTCCTTAAGAATGGATATAGGGGGGCGCCTGGGTGGCTTAGTCGGTTAAGCGTCTGACTTTTGCTTAGGTCATGATCTCGCGGTTCATGGGTTCGAGCCCCGCGTCGGGCTCTGTGCTGAGCCTGGAGCCTGTTTCGGATTCTGTGTCTCCCTCTCCCTCTGACCCTCCCCTGCTCACGCTGTCTCTCTCTCTCTCTCCTAGAAATGAATAAAACATTAAAAAAAAAAAAGAATGGATATAGAGTTAATTTTGGCCAACCACAGCAGCTAGAATCTGGTGGGCCCCCTCATGTGGCCAAGGAAAGTGAGTCATGTTCAATTCATTACAAGGAGGCAGCAAGAAAAGAAAATGATAGTCTCTTCTGTGTACCATATTCTTCGAGTGCTTTCTTTTACGTACAAGACTTAACTTGATCCTCAGAAAGCTTCTACAAGGCAGGACTTGCCCATTTGACAGACTGGAACACTGACGCCTGATGAGGGAAGGAGGAAGTGATAGAGAACAAGAAAAGTGGAGCCCCATGGGGCTGGTGTATTACCCCTACTCTTGACAGACGTCTCAGGATAGAATCTGTGGCTGCCCTGGATTGAGCACACAGACTCTCCAGTGTTCATTTTGGGTGCTGATCTTAAACCCGGCCCTATCTTCGCCTTTATTTTCCCCTTGCTTCATTTTCTCTTCCTTTTTTTTTTTTTTTTTTTAACGTATGTTTACTTACAAATGTACCGTAGGCACTTTTGTAAGCCGGTTCAAATCCTTCCAGGAGAAGGTGGGTTACAAATGCACGCAGTCCTACCCAGGATGTCACTGTTAATCATTTCATAAGGTCTCCCATGGAAGAGATGTTTGCAGATTAGCCAATAGTTTCCTTAGTAACATTAGACACACCCTATTTCCTTAGGCATAAAGCGAGGGTGCAGGTCTGTAGGGGCTCGGAGGAGCCTGGCAACTCTGACGGGCTGAGAATGCTTCTATTTCCAATCCTGTTACAGTCACACAGCTCAGCTGGAGATAAAGTAAGATCTGAAAATCTGGTTTTTCTAGCGTGGCCCTGTCTACACTAAGCCAGTGGTCCTCAGCCCCAGCAGAGGAGTGAAACGTGGTACCTGGAAGCATCTCTCTTTCTCCCCCAAGATAGCTGTGCCATAGTAATGTGACAGCAGAAAGAAGGAAATAAGTTACAATTTCAAAGCAGGAAAGTCCTTATAATATAATAGAGAATATTAGGTGTACAGGGAAGCATTATTTATTTGGCTCCCTCCTCTATCTGGGACATAGCCAAGAGTGGAAAATGAAGCCGTGCTGAACCAAAAGAAGTCACAGAACACATGTCGTGACCCTCATTTCCTGGGGCCCGTGTTACTCGGGGACCTATTGGCTCTTGTTTTATACACAATTCTAACTTACATAGTTTTTTTAGTTTCCAGCCTACGTCATGCGACCAGCTAGAGCAGAGAACATAGGATGAAGGATGGCTAATGAAAACTCAGTTTTGCATCAGCTCTTTCCATGTTTGGTGGCTCAGGGAGGCAGCACTGGCTGATGCCAGGCGCTGCTGGGTGAGGATTTCTCTGACTTTCTGTTATGCAACTGTCTGCGGATTGTTTAAGCAGTTCGCATGAAGGGACTAGGACTTAAACATTTTGCAGTGACAACGTGGTTTGGGGGGTGGGGTGTCTTGCTTAATCTGAATACCCAGATGCCAGCCAGGGGCCCCTGCAGGTAAGAGGTGACATGAGGTAGCAAGAAGCAGGGAGGGGACAGGGGGGGAGTGCATCATGGAAGAGCGCTCACCATAAAACGGCCAGTGAGGAAAACAGGGTGAAAAACAGTACCTTTAATAATAACAGAATCCTAAACACATAAAGTTGTTCTCAATGTGCGTATACAGCTCCGAAGATTAAGAAATGCACAGTTTTCTTTTCTGAAATGAAAGGAAATGCCAGACCCAAGAGGACTGTAGAGTCAGGAGTGTGGCCCTCTAAGAACTGACCGGGATGAATGCCTTCCACCCCCACGGAAGCAAGGCGGTTGTGGGGTTGGTCTGGTTTCTGGAGTGCACGCACTAGCCACAGTGTCTGGGCGCCCCACTCTCCCTGGTCAAGCTCAGCCCTCCCTGCTGCCCCAGAGAACAGACTCTGTCTTCCACGCCTGGGTTTCCTTAAGGCTCATTATGTCCTTTGCAAGGGACCTCATTCCCCCTAGGGCCTGGGATCCAATCCAGACTGTCTCCTCCCTCCTTAACTGACCTCCTAGCTGTTCAGATAGGCTCCTGACCCCTATTTGTGCCCGCCTGGTAGGAGCCCAGGCAACAGGGCCTCACGTCTGGCATTGTGCCTAGCCCTGACCTTGCTTGCTTACTTGGAACTCAGGCAGTGTCCACTTGGCCTTTATAAATTAACTTTATGTGTTTAGGATTCTGTGTCCGCTTGGCCTCTGGACTTCACAAGACTGGCACAGTCCTCCCCTTCAGGTTTTCCCGGCCCTGACCATGAGCTGCAGCTGCGGCTGCATCCACCCCCACCTCCCCGGCCCTGTCCTCTGGGCTGGCTATCCCTACTGTCTGCTGCGTTTCATGCTTTCCAGGCCCTAGGGTTTTCAGAATCAAGATCAAAACCCCAGAGAATGGATGCACTGAAACAACCACTGATTTCAGTTAAGAAGCATGACCCCACCTGCACATGAACTTCACAAGAACATTTCATGAGGCACTGAGCTTTGGCCTCAAAGACGATAGCCGAATTCCAAGGAGACACAGGTCATGCCTCTGAATGTATGGTCGAGTGAGTGGCTCGGGTGGACTGATTCACAGCGATGTGGCCAGTGGCTGCTACCCCTTTTTGTAGGACTTTTGAAATTGCAGTTCTAGATTTGGGTAATTTATCATCTTGGTGCTGCCTGAGGCATAGGCTATGTTTTATCCCTCCCTCCCTTCCTTCCTCCCTCCCTCCCTCCCTCCCTCCCTCCCTTCCTTCCTTCCTTCCCGGGCCTCCGTTTCCTCCCCTTAAAATGGGAGGTATGGTACTGTCCATACCACCAGGGCTGCTGAGAAGTAAACAAGATAATACTCCTAAAGTACTCAGCACAGAGCTGGACACCCACTAAGTGCTAGAGAAGGGCTTGCCGCGATTGTTTTCAAGCACATCCCATCTTACGCAAGAGATGGTTCTGGAAAAGTTGTGAAACCAAATCCCCTTTTCCCACTAAATGGCTTCGTCACTTTGAGAAGGCTTTACCTTTGCCTTGGCTCATCATTGGAGGGTAGTGACTCTGAATACCCTGCAGCAGGTGTGCTGTCTCCTCCCAGATCCACTGGCTCACTGTCCTGCAGCAGAAAATAAGTAAACTTAGATGGCGCAAATACTGATTTGATCGGTACAGTTTCTGTGTGCTAAATGTCCTCTCTTCCTCCCTTCCTTCCTTCCTTCCTCCCTCCTTCCCTCCTTCCCTCTTTCTTTCTCTTCTTCCTTCCTTCCTTCCTTCCTTCCTTCCTTCCTTCCTTCCTTCCTTCCTTCCTTCTTTCATTTATCAGATGTATCCACCTATCCATTCATCCATCTATCATCAACCTATCTGAGAAAGACCACCTGTAATTATTTCCTCTCTCCTTGCCATGGGTAAAAAATATATATATCTAATTCATACAACAACCAGTTTCTACTTCTCAGTGACTTCCACCTTTCATCTAAATTTTGTCTTTTGAACTTTTAGAGGGGGGTCATAAACTCTTGAAAATCTGTTAAGCTCTATGGGCTGTCTTCCCAGAAAAAGGAACATGCTCACATACTCTGCGATTTTGCATACTGATTGGTCGGGGTGTTGGGGACCCTCTGCCCCCCCAGACACCCTGGTGGGGACCCCCTGCTAAGCCAGAGCCTAGCTTTCTTATGGAAACAACCCACGGCCCAGTAGCAGAAGATGGAGGCTTAGGTGGTGCTGAAGGGCCCCCCATCTTTGGACTCTTTTGTCTGGCATGCTGGGCCCCAACTCCTTTCCATCTTATCTTTCCTCGTGGGGTATCCACTGCTCTGGCAAACCTGGCCTGGCCTTTGTCCTTCCCCGGGACCATCACCTCACCTCTGTCCCACACTTCGCTGTCCACTTATCCACATCTAACCCACGGTTCAAGTATGGGATGGCCTCCTCGGAGGACTCAGAGAGTTCACTGAGGCTGTGGAGCTTGAACAGACAGGGGTGAGGCCCGGTTTTACGGGCAGAAAAACAATGGAATGCACCGAAATCGCTGAAACGTGAGCTCCTAGCTGAAGTCAGAGCTGGCAGGGAGGGGTGGGGGACAGAGGGTGACCTGCCAGACTTGATTCCTCCCTCCCCACTGGCTGGAGATGGAGGAAGCCGGCAGTGGTGAAGCATCCTGGCCCCTGAGTGACAAATCCCTGGGTTCTTGTCCCGGTTCTGGCACTGACTGAGTGTGTCACTTTGTACAGGTCACAGGTCACGCCGTGCAGCCTCAGTTTCCTTATCTTTAAATGAGGGGTGGAGGGGCGCCTGGGTGGCTCAGTCGGTTGGGCGCAGACTTCGGCTCAGGTCATGATCTCACGGTTCGTGGGTTCGAGCCCTGCATCGGGCTCTGTGCTGACAGCTAGCTCAGACCCTGGAGGCTGTTTCAGATTCTGTGTCTCCCTCTCTCTCTGACCCTCCACTTCTCATGCTGTCTCTCTCTCTCAGAAATAAATTTAAAAAAAAAAGAAAAATAAATAAATGAGGGGTGGAAATGCTGGCAGCGCTGTGGTGAGAGCGACACTCGAACGTTGCAAGTGTCAGCCCAAATGTGCAGCCTTTCTGGAAAATGCAATTTAGCGCTATTATGTTAGGAGCCATAAAAATGTTCATACCCTTCTCATTCTTTGTTCTGAGAATGGACTCTGAGGCACGAGTCTGCATCAGGGCAAATATGCATAAGGAGGTTCATGCCAACATTATCTGTAATAGGGCAAGTCCCAAGTGCCTGAGAGTAGGGACGGGGATCTGCGCAGCGGTGCCTCTGTTCCGTGGCATTGTATGCCGCTATTAAAAATGGCTGATGTGGAGAACGTGCTGAAGGTGCAGTCCAGCAGTTGGAAAACCTTTCGCCCCACCTCACAGCATACACCTGAAGGACCTGTATCTGTGACAGTGGCTCTTCACGGCACTGACTTGTAATTGGGGGCCACTAACCAACCAAGATGGGTTGTTAGCAAAGACCGATTGCCGGTCACCATTGCCTGCCGCGTCAGCGTGCCTCCCCTGGGAGTCTGAAAATGGAGCTTTGGGGTTCAGATTCTGACTCGGTGGGCCTGGAGTGGGGGTGGCGGTGCAGGGAACTGCCTGTAACCATCGGCTCAAGGGCTCTAGCAGAGGATCAGAAGTCCACGTTGGGAAAGGCATCTCCATGCCTCACAGGTGGCACCCAGAGTCACACACAGTGCGCAAACGGGGCCACAGCGCCTTTCCTCGTCAGCCATGAAGCTCAAAGTCTTGGGCAAAGGCCCCAGAATTGCATTTGTCCTCAAAGAGGTGCCCCTGCTGGCGACGCCGGACAGATGGCTGTTTGGTCTCCCCTTCAAGATACAGCCTTAAATGGGATCCTGGTCTGAGGCTCTAGCCCTGTTACCCCTCTCTCACCCAAGTTCTCCTACTCCATTCAAAACCCCAGAAGACTCTGAGCTACCTAATGCAGTTCCCCAGGATTAGAAGTAAGTTCTAGAGGTAGTCAGTGTGACCTGAGTTCAAATCCTGACCCTGAGCTATCATTCTGTAAAACGGGAAGTAGTAACATATTGACTTCCTGTTGAGGGTTAAGGAAAATGACACAAAGCAGAGATCTCAGCATGGTGCTTGTGGCTGCTATAATTATGATTATTTTTCCTGTCCTTGAGGGTTAACACTGAGTCTTTTCTTTGATGAGGAACTTGTAGGAGGCCAAGCCCTTGTTTTGATCTCCATAGTGGCCGTTCAGTCCTGGCCTGTCCTCCCGTCCATCCTACAGACTTAACCTTGACCTATGGAAGATCCCAGCTTCAATGAGAAGATCCCCGCCACCCTCACAGGACAGGGAGGGTCGCTGTGCTGACCCTCCAGCCTGGCTACTTTGGCCCTGGGGAAGAGCTGTGGGCTGTTCCAGCCATTCCCAGTAGTTTCTGGCAATGTGCTGAGCAGTGCAGGGACGCTGGGGCCAGTTAGAGCATCTGGAGGGTGTCAGAGGCTGTCCGCTGCTTCATCCAACAGAGAAACTGCTGGTGCACACCGCTTCCCCATCAACAGTCAGCTGCCCGGCCCGGCAGCCCATCCTTCCACTCGCCAGCCCCCTCGGTATACACCTCCCGCATCTGCTACACATACTTGCACCTGCGTGCGCGTGCGTGCGCGCGCGCGCGCACACACACACACACACACACACACACTTGTGTGCACACATGGTCCTGCTCGCATCTTCCTCATCCCCGACACTGTCCTTTCTCTTTCTGGTCAAACCCCTGTGAAGGGACACGTGGGCCGCCAGGGTGTATTTATGATGCCCTAAGGGTACCAACAACCTGGTTGGGTAATGGGGGCCTCACACATCTGCAGGGACCCAGGAGGGACAGGCCAGCTTTCACCATGTTCACTAAAGGGAACTTGGGTCAAGGCCAGAGTTTGCGGCCAGCATCGCCAGGCCCTCAGCTCCCCAGGCTGTCTAGACCCACAGGCTCCTGTCTTAAGAGTGTCATTTCATGTCACGAGATTTAGCTCTTTGCCTAGTGCGAGCTTCTTAGTTTAGTTTAGTTTTGTTTTTTTAGTTTTTTGGGTATAAATACCACCTTTAAAAAGCGGTATCCCTAGAAGCTCCGAGTTTTGCCTTGCATATAAGTCTGTAGGTGGCTGTGCTGGGGAAGAGGGAGAGTGCTGGGAGCACTTAGCCGGAAGCATGAAGCACTGAGTGCACAGCAGCCTCCCCCCCAACCCCCCGCCACTGTGGTGTAGTGCAAGTCACTCCCACCTTCACCCCATATCCTCACTCTGCATGGGAGCTATAATACCTGCTTTCCCCGTTTCTCAGGGTGGAGATCAATGAAACTGAGAGGCTGCTGGAGGCCACAAAGTGCTTTCCCTAAGGACCTGGCTGAGGAACAATGCCGGCCTCACCCACCTCACTTCCTGGCACATGGGTGTCTAGTCTAGCTGACCTAGAAGGTCATCTCCATGAGGATGGGGAGATATGGATGTGTTCATTTTATAGCCAGAGCCTGGAGTAGTGGCGGGGGGGGGGGGGGGAGGGCAGAAACAGGCAGTTGCTATAGACCTGGGAGAGGAAGGGAGGAGGGAGGGGAAGAAGAGAGGGAGGGAGGAAGGGATCGAGAAGGGAGGAGGAAACCTCCTGGCTCCTGCTGCCCCCTTTCCCACCACTGCCCCTTGGCCAGCTCCTGGCTGAGACCTCCTCCTCCCCAAGGTTCCCAGCTCTGAGGTGACAGGCCCAGTCAGTCACCCAGAGCCCTGGAAGCTCTTGGCACCTTCCCCTCCTCCCGCGGTGGGCGCCTGACTGCATCACCCAGTACAATCCGGGAGGAGGGCGAGGTCCTGGCAGCCCTGGGGCCCTCAGGCTGTGAGCAGCAGCTGGCTGGAACCCGCCACTCGCTCTCTCTGTTGTACAGCAGCCAGACTCTGGGCCCTTCCCAGAGCCCCAGCCAGGTGGGGTACTTCCCCCTCACTTCCCCAGAGGGAGCACTTCGGAGAGCCGGTGCTTAGCCAGCACCTCCCTTCAGAGGGCCCGGGGTCAGGACAAGCTCGGGCTGGCCTCCCAGCACACCTGAGGAGTAGGAGGCAGCTCCCGGGCCTCCCCTCTGGGCCCCACTGTCACTTTCCAGCTCCCACAGGACGGGGCAGCCAAAGGCCAGGCGGCCAGGGCTCTGCTTCCCCGGAGCTCCTCTATGGGCTTGAAGAAGTGGAGAGTTGGGTCAGGGAGGCTGGCAAACTGCCAGTAGGTTCTGGATGACTAGGTCTGCCCTCCCCGCCCCCCCAAAACATGGCGGCAGAGATGTGTGCACCATTGGCAACCTGATTTGGATAACCTTTGTGGCTACAGAAAGGGCTGTTAGCACATAGCTTAGATCGGTGTGTGGCTCCTTCTCTGTTCCCGATGCTAACCAGCTAGGAATTGTTATTCAAATCAGCATGTAAATATGTTTCAGTGAAATCTGATCTGTGGGTCAAAGCGATAGAGCCTCTGATTACAGTAAAGCCCCTTGCGATAATAGTGCAAACAGGGTGCTCAGAGTAGTGAGGACTTGGTTTGTCATCGGAACCGGGAAGCTACAGGGGCCACGTAGACAGAGGCTGGCCTGCCCTGAAGTGCCACCTGTTTCTCTTGCTCCAGCCGGCTAGGCTGAGTTTTCTCTCAGTTTGCCTCAACATTTAATTAGACATTTGCTGAGCACCTAAGAAGTGCAAAGTGCAATGTCAGATGAAACCAATGTTCACTCTGGGGAGTCAAGCCAGAAGGGGAGAGAGGGAGAGAGGCAGGGGGAGAGAGGGAGAGGGACACTAAGACTCAGAAGAACTGCCCTAACCTGCTGTGATGCTACAAGTATCGTCCCATCTGAGTGTGGTGTGATTAGAAGTGACCTCCTCTCCTCTCTTCAAGGAATTTTCTCTAATATGGAAGAATTTCATATATATTTTTTCAAATAGATTTCATATATATTAATGTTCTCTTAAAATTATATATCCACATGTAAGCATATAATATATAAATTAGAAATTATATTTTTATAAAGAATATTAATATCACTAGAGTTTTTCTTCCTTGATTTCAAAGGTCTCCATTCTGCCACTCCCTCACTTTTTTGATCTGCGGCTCAGTTTCCTCAGTCTGCCCTCCAGGGTTGCTGTGAAGGCCAAATAGGAAGGCCCAGTAGAAAGCTACTGGGAGGTGAAGCATTGTACCCATACAAGTTGACATCCCTGGGTGGGGGGGTTGGGCCGCAGACCTGGGGCGCTGGGGGAACGTGGCTGCTGGGGTGGAAATCTCCAGAGAAAATCTGCCCTTGGTGCCCGTTCTTTCCAAAGTAACTGCTTTCTCTGGCCAAGCCCCGGCTTCCATGCTTTCGTGGCAGTGTGTGCTGCGGGCACAGTGGCCAGTCACGGCCCTGAACGTGCTATGTCCTCACAAGCTGACTTGTCTGAAGTGTCAGCAGGGCAGACAACAGAAGCAAGGCCTTCTCGAAGCCATCTAAAGTACAGCAAGACCCAGTTTCTCCTCCTGTCTATTTAACGGTACTTGCACTTTCTTGGAGAACCAAGGCCCGCCCAGCTGCAGCGCACCAGACCCGGAAAGGCTCTGCCTCATCGCCTCATCCATTGCCCCTGTTTACAGAGGCGGAAGCTGGGGACCTGGGAGGCCATGTGACCACCCCAAAGGCACAGAGCCCAGCAGCGGCAGATCCATGACTAACTCCCTTCTACCTGGATCCCAGCAGATCTGGGGTTCTCTCCCAACGAATCTTTGTCTCCCACGTATTTGCCAGTGACCTACTGTGTGTCAGGCACACACAGTGAAAAAGACACAACAGGTCCCTGCCCACAAGCAGCCTCTGTTCTAGTGGGAGGGACAGTCAGAAAAATAATTCAGTGTAAGCAAGCAGTGAAATAAAAATATGCAAGTTGCAGGAGTGCTTTGATCAAAGGTCTGAAATAGATGATGGCGAGGGAGGTTTCTAATTTATCTGTGGTGGTCAAGGAAGGCTTGGCTGAGGAGGTGTTTTTTTTTTTTTTAATGTTTATTTATTTATTTTTGAGAGAGACAGACGCAACTGTGAGCAGGGGAGGGGCAGAGAGAGTGGGGGACAAAGAATCCCAAGCAGGCGCTGCACTGTCAGCACAGAACCCGATGCAGGGCTCGAACCCACAAACTGTGACACCATGACCTGAGCCAAAATCAAGAGTCAGAATGAAATCAAGAGTCAGACACTCAACCGACTGAGCCACCCAGGCGCTCTGGAGGTAGTGTTTCTGCAAGACCAGACAAAGGGGGAGAGCATGTCAGGCCTCCACATGTGTCAAGTCCCACAGCAGGAAGGAAAACGAAATCAGCCAGCAGATGGGGACAGAAGGCAGGGGTGAGCTTGGAGTGAGAAGCAGGAATTTTGCGGAGCCACATGGGCTGTGGCACGCAGTTGGGATTGCACTCTAAGTGTCCTGTGATGTGACCGGATGCTTGTTTTAAGATTACACAGGCAGCTTTGTGGCACTGGGCTGAAGGAGCAGGACAGGAATGAGAGCAGGAAGGCCAGTTAGGACTTCCCTGCAGAGGTCAAGGTGAGAGGGGACGGTGGCCCCTCGGAGGGCAGTGGTGGAGGTCGTGGCAGGAAGAGAATGGCTTCCAGATCTATTTTGGAGATAAACTTGCAGATGGATGGATGGGCAGGGGTGGGGTGCAGGGTGGGAAGGAGGGGAAGGCAGCGAGGTGGCTCTGAGTTTCCAGTTCGAGTCACACTCAAACCCATCGCTGTGCAAATTCTCTAGGGAAGCCTTGCTCCAGGGCTTTTTACCGGTGCACCCTCCATCTCAGCCTCCTCCTGGCTAATAGCCTCATGGTCTGGGGACAGTCATCAGCCTGCCTGTTCAGCAGTTGGAGAAACTGAGGTACCTATCAGCAAAGCAAACCACTCCTAAGAGAACCAGCTGGAGGAGCTAGACAAAGAGCCAGAGCTGAGCCCCAAAATCAGCCTTTAGGTGCCAGAGGTCTTTTTGTTTTTAAGTTTATTTTGAGAGAGATAGAGAGAGAGAGAGGGAATGAGCAGAGGAGCGGAGAGGGGCAGATAGAGAGAGGGAGAAAGAGAATCCCATCAGAGCTCAAACTCACAAACCCGTGAGATCACCACCTGAGCCGAAATCAAGAGCCAGGCACTTAATCCCCTGGGCACCAGAGTTTTGAAGACTCCGGTATCGTGCCCCATTTTACAATTCATCAAGTCCTGTGGCCTTGACCAAGTGGTAAGACCTCTCTGAGCCTATTTCCTCCTCAGAAACAGCGAAATGAGAGGATCTATCTCTTCGTGGGGTTGCAGGGATGAAGTGGGGAGGGTAGATCCTCAAGAGGTGTTTGTTATCACTATTTCTAGGTAGTACGGCTCATCTCTGTACCCGCCTCTCTATACCTGTGCACAAAGGTGGCCTGTATGTGTGCTCGCTGGCAGCTGATGACCGGTCACCCCTCAAGTTTCAAGTTGAGACAGTAGCGGGTTTGCATGCTGGGCTTCTGTTTAGCCCTCTGAGCCATGCTGGGTGGTTGAAGAAGGCTCCTTCATCCTCCCTGGAACAAGAGTGACTTGTGCGTTTGGAGGCAGATGTGAAAAGCAAGGCGTCTGTAAGCCAGCCTGTTTCCCAGGGCTCTGACCGACCTGACCCAGGAAGAGGGGTGGGGGTGAGAAAGATTGGGGAGAGGTGGGGGGGTGAGCGAGAGGGAGGGGTCCAAAGAGGGCCCAGGAAGAAGCCACATCCCAAAAGGAAATGCACAATAACAGATCTAGAGTCTGGCCCGCCCAGAGCCCCTTCTGTGGGTGGCTTTGGTAGCCTCCCGGGTCCCCTTCCCCCACCTCACCCCTCAGAGACTCCTTTATGTTTCTGTTCCCAGGAGGCACCTGGCATGGAGACTGAGGACAGAGAGGCAAGACCAGAGGGGCCAAGGGGTAGGGCTCCCCACTTTTTGCCCATAGCCCTTCTGAAGGGCGTGTCCCAACCGGGCACACAGACAGTGATTAAGGAGGAGGGAGGAGGAGGGATGACATTCACTGTCCACTGTGGGGCCCCGGCCGGTGGGCTGGACAGCAGCCAGCTCTCCCCACAGGCTCTTGGCCTCAGTATCCTGGGCCCTGGCACCACCCACTGGCCTGCTCAGACACTCCTTAGGTTGGGGCTGGAGCCCTGCTGGGAGGGGCCCCCTGGGGGCAGGCTGGGCTAGGCACCGCAGCTCTCTCCCCCACCCCTCCTGGCAGCCTCCCTCCACCACCCCTCTGCCCACATCCAGATCCCTCCCTCCTTCCCTCCCTTGAAAGCAGGCCCTGCCCTGCACTCCCTTTCAGCCTGAAGCTGCACCCATAAGCTCGGTCCATCACACAGACCCCAACCTGAGGCTGGACCCACAGGCAGAACCTCCCAAACCAGACCAGCTGCCCCCTCCCCAGGCCTTCACTCCCCGCACCTGCACGTGACGTGCCCTCCTGCTCACAGCGGCCCAAACTTCCAGACCTGCCTCGCCTGCCTACCTCCTGGAGCCCTCTCCAGATAAGCCCCGTCTTCCTGACTGTTCTGGGCTCCTTGTCTGCCGTGCAGAATTAACACCCTGTTGCTTGATGGACCCTGCACATGCGGTATGGACCCTGCCCCACACTGGCCAACCCCTTGTGCTCTATCTCCCCACAAGACATGAGGCCCCGAGGGGGCCACCCCACTGCACCCACCCCACCCCACCTCTGCCCAGGCCATTGAGGCAGACCCCTACAGGTGCGCAACAAACACTTCTGGACCGATACTGATTCCATCCAGGTCACGTGTTGGCACTTTTACCTACCGGGGCTGGGAGTGGAGTATGCAGTTACACATGATTGGATATTTAATTAGTGACTTTGTGGACAAAGGGATTTGACTTTTCGTTTCTTTGGCTTCGGTGTTCCGGGAGTACATGGTTTTTGATAAAAAGCTATAGAGTCATCCACCCTTGGAAACTGTCCACCCGCCCTGAGATACAGTGAGTGATTCCCTGATTTAGCACCCCCTCCCCACCCCACTCCACACCGCCCTGGCTCTGAGACTCTGTTCCCTCACACCACCATCCATGGCCTTCCCACCACAGCAAGAGGGGGCTGACAAATTCATTCATTCTTGTCATTGCCAATGGGTATTTACAGTTTTAGAACCACACGGAGAGACCCTTCCTGCCTTCCTGAAGCAATTTTGCCTGCCTGGTACAGGCTTTCTGCAGGGCGCGCCTCAGGAAGGAATGAATCACTAACGCTGGAATTTCAGGCAGGGGGCACCTGTTGGAGAAGATATTTTAGTCTGAACCATCTTCCTAGTGTTCTTGACCTTCGTGGACTGTTGGACCTTTGGGATTTACCTTTGGCGTGAGGGTACTTTAAGGCTAGTGGCCTACCCTTGGAAGAGGGGCAGAGGCCACCGAGGGCCAGGACTCACACTGATCTCCTTTGGTTTGTGCTGCTTCTCCATGGCACGTGGGGAAGAAGAGCTCCCCTTGGCTCCTCCCATGTTTCTGAGAACAGCCAGCCTTGATAAGGGTTAATGATGACCCACCCCCCTCCCAGGTGAAGGACAGTTCTAGGGGAAAGAGGGACAATTGAGCCTGGAGCCTCCCAGCTGGTAATTTTCAAAAAGCATGTAGTGTGTAGCTTTAAGGAGCAGCTAGGGAGAGGGTGCTGTAGCCACACCTCTCTGTGATTGGTGACTGTTGGAGCTCTGAGTCAGTCTTACAATAGAGACAAGGCAGTGGAAAGCCTGTGGGATATGTTTGCTGTGGGGGAGTCCTGTCCATGAGTGCCTCCACGCAGGCCCCCTGACTCCCCCTGGGCCCAACCCAGGTGGACACCCCGGTGGAGGGAGCCGCAGTTCAGTGCTTACTTCCTGCACTTCCCTCTTTTTTTTTTTTTTTATTTGCCACTTGAATGCTTGCAGTACAGTGTTTGATTTGGTGACGTTACATTCAAGACCCTTTGAGGAGAAGACATAATTCTAGTAATTTTATTGGACTCCGGTTTCAGGCAAATGGAAATAAAATTGCGTTTAAAAATAAAAGCCACGCAGAATCGAGTAAAAACTGTAATAATAAAAAGCCGCCCCGGTTTGAGAAAAAGTGGTAAGGCGTTTTGTGAAACATTAGAGGGAAGAATAAATAAATGAGACCCAGGAGAAAGGCGGGGGTGTGGGGAGGAATCCACTACCCTTACTTTCATTTCTGCTTTACCTTCACGAAAGAGCTTCAGGTTGCCTGCTCCCAAGCGAAGCCTAAAGCACCACTAGTGAAGTTGGTGTTCGTCGCGCGCTTAGCAGTACAGGTGGACGACAGGGGCTGCCTGCCAAATACTTTGGTTGCAGGGAGGGGTGGGAGTGCTCTCTCAAAACCACTCCTGGAATGGCTTAACTCGCCCAGCACGAATCAATGACAACCTCCCGCCGGCTGCGGCAGGCTCCCCTGAGCAGCGCTGCCGCGTGGATCCCCAGCCCGGGACCCTGGCGGCGCTCAGGACACCGCCCGGGCAGGAGCGCGGCGCCCCCCGGGCGGCCAGGTGGGTGTGCGGCGACCCGGCCCGGGCGGCGGGGAACGGGGGGCCGGCATGGGGCGGCGGGGCGGCGGAGGGAGGGAGGGGGGAACCCCTCGGGGTGCCGCGGGGACCCCCCTGGCCCCGGGCATGGGCTCCGACCTGCGGGATGGGAGTGGCAGCAACGGCAGCACTTTCAAACCTGCGCAGGGGCCGCCGAGCGTGCCGGGGACACCCGGCTGTGGCTCCGGGGACACCGCGCGGCCGCGTCCCTCCCCGCAGGGATGCAGGAGAGAGTCTGGAAGTCTGTAGAGCAACTCTCCTGGCTTGCTCCGTGCCCGAGGGCCGCGGGCAGCCTTTGGTAGCGGGGAGAGGGGACAGCGAGGCGCGAGGGCCGCTCCGGAAGGGAGTGGCGGATAGACGCGGATCGTTTAAATTCCCTCCCTCCAAAAAAGCTCGGGCTTCCCGGGTGTCAGATGCAAAACTTGGGGGTGGGGGACGAGGAACAAAAGCCAAGGCAACTCGGGGCACAAGTCGAGGTCCGGACCGGGGCAGAAATCAAAAGGGAGGACTGGCAGAAGTCGCTGGGCAAGCTGGAGAGGGTCGCGTCGCGATCCTCGGGCGGGAACCGGCCGCCGATCCGGGTGGGCTAGGGACCCTTCCGTGCGCTCCGACCTGCGCAGGGTGGGCGGGACGACTCCCCCACCTCCCCACCCCGTGGAGTCCAAGCGGGGTCTACAAGCTCCCGGAGCCTCCGGGGGCGGCCTGGAGACTGGAAAGGAGCGGCCCCGTGCGCCCCCACCCCTGCAGGCGTCCGCGCGCTGCGCCCTCCGGAGCTCCCGGGTCCCTGCGGTGGGCGCGGGGGACCTGGGAAACACCCCGAAAAGAGCCCAGCGCGGAGCATCCCGAGTGAGGGGGCAGTTTTCGCGCGCCAGTGGTGCGCCCTCCAGGGGACCCGCGGTTCGGTTCGGTGGCCCCAGTTTCTGGCCTGTGTTGTCCTGGCTGCCGGCAGGTAGGACAGGGCACGGTTGCGCGCTTTCTTTTAACCCTTGTTATTAATAAATTCCGAGGATTCATTGGTAGACTGTTGGCCTATCCCTTACAATCCCTCTAAATTCAGAATTTTGAAAATGCAAAGGAAGCAGTTGAAACAATCGGGCAGTTTTCTTCCAGATTCGATTAAAGAGTTTGTGGGAGGAGAGGGGATGTCCCTGCTGGATTCAAGTTTAAGCTCCACTCCACCCAGTGATGTCCTGGTGAGTGAGAAGGGTCAGGAACCCCCTCTGGATAGATAGTCAGGAAAGGAGAGTAACCCAGCTGCTCTGGCTGACCCTCCCCAATAAAGGCCCAACTTAGGCTGAAAGGGAGAAAAAAGCCACCTCCCCAAAACGGCTGGGGTCAGCCTGTGCTCTGTCTCTTAGGGTGGGGGCCTGGTACTCTTTCTTCCCCAACTACCACACTAAGGGCAGCCGTTTTTAGCACAGTGAGGAGGGACTGAGTCCCAGGGGACCAGCGGAGTCCAGTGCTCCTTACCCAGAACCATGGGGCAGCAGTACCACACGGGCCCTGAGGCCACCAGCCCAGGTTCCAGAACTTCATGAGATTGGTAGATTTGGATCGCACCAGGCATCCCCGAGACCTTGGGGAGATGCCAACAAGACTTGGGCCAAGGCCAACACCGAGGTGCCACCAGCACAGAGAGATGAAGCTTGCACAGAATAGTGAACCTAGGTAGCAAGGAGGCTGTCCTCAACACACCGCTAGGAGAGCCACTTTGGGATCTGAGCGCAGGCATTTTGGCAGCCAGTGACATCAAGAAAGGCTGCAGATCAGAAATGGTAGTGGGGCAGGACCTTGAAGGAGGAAGACCAGAAGAGCAAAGGCCTGGAGGTCACAGAGCTTTAGGCCTGTCTTGCCATTTCAGTGCTGAGAGATAGACCAGAGAGGGTACAGGCAGGGAGAAAAGGGATGGGACATTCCGAGACCAAGTGGCAGACTGTGCTTGGCATGCATTACCTCCTGTAATCCATGAAACCTGTCAGGTATGAATCACTAGCCCCACTTTGCAGATGTGGAAACTGAGGCTTCAAGGGGTTAAGTGAGCTGTCCAGCTTATAAGTGACAGAACCAGGAATCATAGCTGCCTGCTAGCCTACACATCCTTTGGAATCTTATACTCTAGTTGGGGGAGACAGGGATCACCCTGATATAATTATAGCACAACACAAAATAGTATGTAAGTGTTATACACAATATTAACTGTTTTGAACCTCGGTTTCTTTCCACTCAATCAACCATTTATTCAACAATGACTGTATTTTCTAATGTGCAATTCCAGGCACCCTGCTAAGTGCTGGGCATACATTAGTAGGTGAAGTCCCGACCTGGTCCCTGGGCTCTGATCAATGGGAATAGCAATAATACATCTTTCAGCGGGTATTGAGTGAATGAAATGAGACAGTGTGTGGGAAGGTTTTCCAGAAGCATGGCCCTGAAGGAGAAGTGGCAGGCAGCCTGGGTGAAGAGGAGGGGTGGGAAGCTGGGTTGATGAGCTGTGCCTGGGCTGCAGTCACAGGGACTCATCCCTGGTTCAAGAAGACGCTGTGGAGTGCACACAGTATCCGGGAAGCTATTTGAACCCCCGTGGCTCAGATCATCAGCTCACTGTTGTGGGTTCTGGTTCTGAGATGAGCTTTCAGTTTGGGCCCAGCCCAGCTGGGGGTGACAAGAAGCCTGTGCGGCCCCCAGGAGGACTGGCCCGTCTGGAGCAGGGCCAGCCTGGCTGGGAACTGCCCCAGAGTGTCGCCCTCCCGATGCCTCAGCTGTTGCTCCGTGCCCCGTGGTGGCACTTTCCCCGCACACGGGCTGGAGCTGCAGCTCCATGACCGTTCGACCACCTGGGAGGTTTGGCCACATTCGCAAGACCCGGTAGCAAAGCCAGCCCTAGAACCCGCGTCTCTTGGCCATCCGTACTCCTCAGAGCAGCTTGCACTTGCCTTCCAGGGCACTTCAGAGCTCAACTGTGAAGGCCATGGTCCACCTGCTGTGTCTCTACTTCAGTGCCATTTCCTGATGTCCCTGTCCCTCTCCACTTAGCCGACCTGACATACCCGTCCTAATAAAATGGTGTCAGATGAAGCTTTGAGACAGAGCAGCCGTAAATATTCTTAGGACATTTAGCCTGTGAACTCTTCTTCCATCCTTCAGTGAGGTAATAAGGCATAAGATAACTACCTCTAAAATTAACTATCGCTTTTGTGAGGATGGTGAACTGAGAAATCTTGCCTTGAAGCTAAGCCCACCTGAGTGATGTTTCGGGGCCTTCCTTCTTTAGAACTGACACCGCCACTTCTGGGAAAGACATCTTTGATAGTTTTTCCTTCTTCCTCCCAAGCACAACCCCCCACCCCAACCTCCCCCACCCCCGCACCTGCTTTTTCTTAATCTCTTGTGTTGGGGGTCACAAAATCATATTGCATTCCATTCTGATGTCATGGTGCCCAAATATGGACATTTTCTGCCGATGTGGAGATTATCAGCCTAGAAAGCGCAGCGAGTGCTTAACTGGCGGCCCTGTTTGCAGCAATTACACAGGTGTATAATTGCATGGGGATGTTTGTTTGCTCAGCTCTTGCTCAGCCGTGCAGCCCTACAGGTTGGGCCAGGGAGAGAGCCGTTCAGTTTATTTTCCTTTGGCCGGGAACTTCGGAGATGAATAGAGGGAGGGGAATCTGGAGTTGAGAGATTGTTGCCAAGAGCAATTTGGAGTCTCCTTCATGTTAGTCAGAGATTGTGTTTTTCCTCTCCGAAGCTGCCCGCCTCGCAGTGACTTCCATGAAGGATTTTTTCCCATCCGTGTGTGCTTGTTGGTTTTTGTTTTGATTCTTCACTTGCTGGACTTCTCATGATTTAGCACAAAAAAGTAGCTTGGGGAATGGGGTGATGAAATGGGTCCTTTATACAATGAGTTCTCCGTGTCATTGCTTAATAAATTTGAATGCTGATAGACCCTGAGGTATCATGATGGAGTGAGTTAAGTAATTCCTTTGAAGGGAGAGTTTATCTTCAGTGGACCACTTTGAAAATTGCCACATAACTTAACTTTCCCTCTGCACATCTTGAGCCTATGTTTAGAAAAAGAGGAATGTGGGCCGTCTTTCTATCGAACTCCCTTTTGTTCCTTTGGGAGGCCCCTCCATCAGGGCCTTGCCTGGAAGAGGACCAGTCAACTCGGCCCCCTACCCACTCATAGTCACCCCTGCGCCCCCTCTGCCACGCAGGAGGCCAGCTAGGGAGAAGGAAGCTTCCCCTGTGGGTTAAGAGCACATCGCTAGTGGTGGCCTGGCTCATGTCCGCGTGGAGTGCAGAATAGAGAAGCTGGCATGACCGAAGCCTGCCTCTCCTCGGCCAGCAACCTGGGGCGGGACGTTCCTCATCAGTGGAGAAGTGAGTTCATCCTCCGAACAAATTGAGTGGAACAACGCGGAGACTCCAAACTGGAAAAATTGCCTAATAATAGAGTACACAATCTATGTCGGCTTTTTCAAATTAGATACAAACCAGAAGCAAATGTACACGTGACCCTCCCAAATGATATCATAGAGCCGGACTTGGCACGCTCAGACGCCAGGGCTCTTGCGTTCTTGGCTATGGATGCTGGCTGATGATTCTGTGAAGTTGTTTCTGGAGTTAACAGGTTGGCCCATTGGCCTTTGTGAAGTTACAGGTAAAGACCACGAGAGAGGTGACGGTGACCCCATTTTTTGTTGACATCGGCCTTCCTTAAGCCTTAGGGAAGTCAGGCCTCAGGGAAGTCTAGTGGAGGATGCATCTATTTATTATGCAGAACCTAAATAATGGGAAGTTTTCTATGTTTTTAAAAATAACACCTCTATTAAGGTATAATTAATGTACCATACAATTCACTCACTTAAAGTTAAATCATTCAGTGGCTTTTAGTATATTCACATATGTGCAACCAACACCACAATCGATTCTAGAACGTTTTCATCATAGAAAAAAGAACTCTGTACCCATTAGTGGTCACTCGTCATTTCATCTCAACTCCCCAGTTCTAGGTCACCAATAATCTACTTCTTCTCTCTACACGGATGTGCCTACTCTGGACATTTCCTTTCAACGGGATCATATAATATGCAGCCTTCCGTGACTGGCTTCTTTCACTTTGCATAATGTTTTCAAGGTCCATCCATTTGCAGCATGTATCAGTACCTGATTCCTTTGTATTTGTGAATGGCATTCCTTTGGGGGGGGGGGGCATATACCGCATTTTATTTCTCTGTTTATCAGGGATGGACGTTTGGGTTGTTTCCATGTTTGGCTCTTGTCAACAATGCTGACGTGAACATCTGGGCACAGGTTTCCGTGTGGACCTCAGTTAGCATTTCTCTCGGGTGTTTACCTGGCAGTAGAAATGCTGGGTCATACACGAACGCCACGTCTTACCTTCTGGGAAACTGCCAGACCGCTTCTCACAGCGGCTGCACCATGTTACATTCCCACCAGCGGTACATGAAGACGCCAGTCTCTCCGCATCTTTGCCAACACTTGGTGTAGTATCTGCCTTTTTATTCTAGCCGGGTTTATATGCTCAAAGAAGCAACACCCAGGAAGTGTTCTGGATACAGCATGGTCACATTGGCTTGCTGTTGTTACAGTGAAGGCCATTTTGACTTCCTGATCATCCTACGTGGCGGGGGTTTCCTCTGCGTGTCTGAATGCTCTTCCGGTTCTCCCTGTATATTTCTGTAGAACAGTACAGAGTCCCACAGTGCTCTCATTCTCTTTTCCAAAGGAATGCTTGAATGCTCCAGAGAGCTGGCGGTGGGGTCTACCACCTCAGCCCCACTCTGCAGCTCCAGCTGCTGATGGAAAGCCAGGCCCTGGGAAGGGAAGACACTGACCTACTGGAAGTGAATGTGGACAAGGTATTCAGTGTTTGGGCTTTGAGTGGAGATGTAATTAAGATCCTGACCTTTTTTACTCTGTTGAATGACCCCTTTGGGACCACATGGACAGGTGGAGAGCTCTGACATCTTAACCAGATGGCAGCCGGGCAATGCAAGGCTGCCTCCTCCTTTACTGCTGGGGCCCTGAGCTGCCGGCAAGACCCACCGATGCCTCCACCATTACTTGGAGTGGCTGAGTGCTCCATTTCACACTGGTGCTTCAGCTCCATGATGAAATAATTTTATCCCATTTTCATACTGGTAGGACTGACTAGGGTAACACTCTTAGCAAAGATAAATTTGAGGGGCGCCTGGGTGGCTTAGTCGGTTAAGCGTCTGACTTTCGCTTAGGTCACGATCTCGCGGTTCATGGGTTCGAGCCCCGCGTCGGGCTCTGTGCTGACTGCCAGCTCAGGGCCTGGAGCCTATTTCAGAGTCTGTGACTCCCTCTCTCTCTGACCCTCCCCTGCTCACGCTGTCTCTCTCTCTCTCTCCTAGAAATAAATAAAAATATTAAAAAAAAAAAAAAAGATAAATTTGAGCTGAGAGAGACGGAGAAACCCCCCTCGCTTGAAAGACTGCCAGAGATGACAAAAAAAATTACCTGTTCACTAGAACATACTGAAGCTGGTCAGTGCCCATTCTGGGGCTCCACATTCAATACAAGCAAGCCTCCGTACCAGAAATTCAGTCCAATAACTTCTGGGAGGTCACTGTCACAGACTTTGGCCTGTACGACCCCAAGAGCAGCTTGGATCAGGCTCTGCTACTCATTTACCCTTCACCTTCAAACCAGTGCTTAATGCAGCAGTTCCAAAACCTGATTAAAGGTGATCACCTGTGAAACCTTTTAAAAGGTTACAGGTGTCCCGGGCCCCAACCAGGAAGTACTGAAGAGGAAACCAGTTGTAGGAAGGGTGTTTCTGATGGATACTGAGAACACAGTTGACCTCTCTGGGCCTCGATTTCCTTTTTCAAAATGAGAAATTGGATTAGATTTGTGTTCTGTAAAGGGACTCACTGAGCTGATCCAAAAACAGTTGCGCACGTGTCTGTTCTTGCACAAAATTTTATTTGTACAAGGGGGCTTCTATGGCTGGAAAAAAATTCAGAGGCCCCTTGAGTAGATGGTTCCTGAAGTGCATCTTTGACAATTCTGAGCATCACCTTCTCAGAGGACAAGTGTCCCAACTTCTCAGAGGAGGGTATAGGAATGGTTGATAGCAGGTAGTTACTCGGTAATAGAGTCATGCTCTATAGATCCCAGGCTGCCCTGTCTGGCCGGGTGCATGACTGTGACATGGCGGGATTTTACCCAGCATCCCTTTCTTCCCCTAACTCCGTCAGTAGCATCCTACCCACTTCCCTTGAAGCACCCAGAATTTTCCTCCCCTACTTCTACTATTTCTAATAGCAGCCCAGCGTGTCCTTCACCTACTCATTCATTCACTTCAGCACCATTTCCCAAATACCCCGTGTAGATGACAGATTGACCAACACTCCATTTTGCTCCTCAATATGCCAGCACATTTTAGCCAGACAGGCAGCCTGAGGCTCATGGCCAGAGGTGCGATTTCAGGGCTCCTTGATTTGGATGCAGGAGGGTTTGGAAGAGGCCCAAATTCCTGGCACGTTGGTAGGGCGACCCCCACCTCCAACCCTGTGTACAAGCTCTGTCTCCCAACCCTCCTCCACTGGGGCTCTGCCCTCATCCGGCTGCTGGGAAAATGCTTCTGTCATCCCTGGTCTCAGCCAGAGACGTGCCCTCCTCCTCAACTCCCACTGGCAAGCAGAGGAGGGGGTGGGGAGTGCTGCTTCCCTCCGTGATCTGAGCTCCACACTCCAGCCCTTGGCTCCCACCCCATAACCCTGACTGGACAATTCACGGGACAGCTGTGCTCCAGGACTGAAATAATCACTGTTTATGAAAGCTGTTGCAGGGAGGGGGAACAGGCGGAGGAGGGAAGGAAGGGTCGCATTTCTGCCTTCCAACAAGGGAGGCCAGGTGAGGCCCAGAGCCCTCTCCCTCCCTTCCTGGTGAATGCACACACTGCTTATGCCAGGACATGAGAGCCCTGCTTTAGGGTGTTTTGAGAGATTTTTTTTTTTTCTAATGAAGGAAGAACCTTGAAGGCTCATTTGAATAGGGATTAATGTCTCTGTGGCCTGGACCTGCAGAGAAGGAGAAATTCTAGAAGGGTAGGAGTTGCAGTAAAAGGAAGCAGGCTTGATATGCTACCTCCCACTGATCAGCGAGGCCTCCTTGGCTGGGGACACGTGTTTGGGGTAGATTTCTGGGCATTGCTGTATTTTCCTTTGGACTGTGTGTGTGTGTGTGTGTGTGTGTGTGTGTCCCCTCAGTGAACACTCCACACTAAGAATAATGACTACCTAAGCTGTGAGCTTTCGACCAGGTGACAAGGACCAGTTATGAAGCCACCCTGAGTGTCTCCAACCCCATTTGGGCCGTGTTTGCGGAGGGCGGTGAAACAGGCATTTACTGTAAACTCTTTTTCCTGGTACTTCCATGCTCTTCTTTCAAAGTTCAAATTCCTCTACCCCCTGGGGCCTGCCCAACCGGAGTTATTCTGTGTTCCCGGGTCACCCCGCCCCCCCATCTCTTAGCACCCCTTCAGAACTCTCAGTGAGTCCTCTTTTTCTGATGATCTGACCCAGTTATTAGGAGAAAGCCCCCTCTTTGTGCTAATTCACAGCCAGGTGTGGAAAACACTGGCGGCCAAGCTTCCCCCTTTGCAGGGCATCCGTCCGTCTTTGAAAGAGGAGACTCACCAGCCCATGTTTCTAATGGGGGTGGGTCAAGGGTGACGATAAGGCAAAATAAGTAACGCTGGGCAGGGCAGGGGGCATGCATGTGGGAGCGGGGACATCAGTGCTAAAACAACTTCAGTCAAACCACTTGGGTCCCTGCTGTGAGGCCCAGGCACAGAGGTGGCCTGGAGGAGAGGGGGCCGGGAGTTGAGAGAAGGGTGAGTGGTCAGAAGGAACACACCTGGGGTGCACTGCAGGGGGAGCCGGGCAGGTGGGAATGGCTTCCGTGTCTGTAGGCCGGGGGGTTACACTGCGGGTGGGTAACACTGTGGGTGACCCACCTGCCCAGGAAAGCTGGGGACCAAATGAGTGAATGCAAAGACGGAGCTAAGGGGTACATGGACCTTGGGGCAGTGGGCCCCATGCACATCCAGCTATGGGGTTCTCAACTCAGGGGCTCCCTCCTCCCTACCCTCTTCTGTTGGGGTTCTCTGCTGAGGGGCGCACCCCTACACCATCTCTGCCCTCTGTCCACCCTGCTCCCGTGGTGCACCCTCTGAGTGAACCTGGCCTCCAGCTCTTGGAAGCTTTTCCAGTAACGTGGTGGGGAACCCTTTGCAGACTCGGGCAGAGGAGAGAGTTTGGGCGTTAGCCAAGCCAGAGCCGGAGCCCGAGTCCATGCTGGGATGAAAGACCAGGCCAAGGGAGCCTCGTGTAGAGGGAGCCAGGAGAGGACGGGTGGGGCACTGAGAGGAGAAATCTCCCTGCAGTCAGTGGGGCCATCACAGGTGATACTGGAACAGCAAGGGCAGCAGCAGCCAGACCCTGTGCTGGCCTAGAAAGGACAGGGAGGCAGCGCTCTGGCCCTCGCCCTTCAAAGATGGTCATCCATGTACCCGGTTAAGACCAGAACTTGAAAGTGGAGCAAGATGCTTTGGAATCGAGTGTCACACTCAGCCAAGTGGTCCAGAAAGATGGTGCGGTTTAGGGTTAGAGCAGCGGGTGAGGGACAGGGAGCTCAGGAGATGCTTCACCAGGGTTTTCGGAACTGTGGGCACAACCTTGTAGCACATAGCTCTGGAGCCAGGGCTGGGTTTAAGCCCCTGCTCTGGCATTTACAGGCTCTGTGGCCTTTGGCTAGTAACTTAACCTCTCTGTGCTGTACTTTCCCCATGTATAAGATGGGAAGGAAACCTCATCAAGTTGCCGTGAGGAGTAGAACCCCTCGTGTGAGTGTTGGATGTCACCATTTGGACAGGACGGACGGTGATGACTCACAATGGTCCATTCCAGGCAGGTGGGCGCAGGTGATGTGCAGCTTGTGGGGTGCAGTATTTGGCCAAGATCTCCCTTGGAGGTAGGAACTGTCTGAAATTTTGGCGATAAGCACACCCTGTGGGAGATGTGAGTCCATAGTCGGTTTCAGATGACTGGATTAAAGCCACTGGTGGTCATGCTGGGCAGGGCTGGGCTCTGAGCCCTGCTCCGATGAGGACAGAGGGGACAGCACACCAGGGCCATCTTCAAGTCCCAGGGTGTCAGGGGGCAGATTACAGATACGGTTCTTCTGGTGTATTTGATAAGAAACCCTTTAGGCTTATGACAAAATCCTGGCCTGAATCTTAGATTCGGTCGATTTACCAATGATCGTGAAGGATTATCATATATTTTCAAAGTAATTATTACCAGCTATCAAATCAGAGCAGGTAATGAAGGGGTTGGGGGGGGGGGTGATCAGCATGAGAAATAATAAAGGAAATAGAAAACATGAGTATGTAAACTGTTAAAATGATACACTCTGAAGAGATCAAATGTTCTAAAAATGGGGTTATCACCAATGAATGGCCCTGGCCCAGTTTGCAAAGCTTCCCAAGGCCTGCAATGCAGCGCTCGGTGCTATGGCAGTGGCCTTGTGCCCATATGCCCTGGCTGCCCTGTTCTTGGCAGGGTCCCACCGGGATCACTTGCCTAAAGCGCACCAGGGAAAGGGTTCTCCGTGTCGCACATTCTTAGAATGCACCGCTGACTACCGGAGCGTAGCCATGCCACACCAGAGAGACATCTGCTGGACGGTGTCTCGCAGGGCTGTCAGGGCAGGGTCAATGCCCTGGATGTCCTAGTCCAGTGGGGCCACCTGAGGAGGAGAGGCAGATAACATCGGCATGTCAGAAGGACCCCTTGCTCCAAAGGTTCCTGCCCACAGATGGCAAAGCCAGACTATGGGTCTTCCTACCCCAATGACCACACTCTTGCCGTGGTACTTGACTGCCTCTTACAAAGCTGTTGAATTGTTACAGCCAGCACCCCCAGCCCGCCTCCCAGCCTGCTGGGACCTGAGTTCCAGGATTAAGTGTGGTTTCCCAGGCACAGAGGGCTGTCTGTGCTCGCTGTGATCGGGGGGCTCCCCAGCAAGGTGGCTGGCAGCCGGCAACTCAGCAGGGCAAGAACAGATGTCTGGGAGGCAGCCAAGAGGAGACACGCTTCTGGGACTGGGGAACTTCGTTCCTCGGGACACTACTGAGTCCAGAATCCCACTCAGGAGTACGAACCCTTCTGCAGCTCCAATAGCAAGAAGCACTTGCTGGGGGAGGGTCCCTTAGCCTGCATTCCAGTCTCAGCTCATCCACCTGCAGCCCGGTCACCATGGACTTCTTGCAAGTTCTGGGCTTTAGATCACTTCATGGGTACATTGCAAAAATTGCAGCTGCCTTCTGGGCTGCTGGAAGAACTCAGAAGATAAATTATGCACCACATCCAGCACATAGTAGACATATTTTGAAAATAGTTTTAAACTGAGAACTTCCATACAGCAAACCTCTGGGCCTGACACCCTCTTGCCCTCCCCCCCACCCCCGGCCCCACCAAGAGCCTCTCACCCCGCCGCTGCTCCTGCCTTGATCTGGCCTTAGATTTCCTCCTGACTATCCCTACACTGGCACTGCTGTTCTTACTGGAGCAGAGAGGTATGGAGAGAGGGTGACAGTGAAGGGCTTTCTCTATATCTGAAACCCTTCCTTTCCGTTTCCCAAACAGGTGTCTTTGCTTTTGCGTTTTCTCACTCACCTCTGCTCCTTGAGGAACTGGAGCCCCTTCAGGCTCAGCTTAGACCAATGGACAGACACCAGCTAATCTCCCATGACTATTCCCAGTGCCTCAGCCAGCAAGGGCAAACACCCCCACCTCATTCCCAAGGCCCTGGGTCCAGCCAGCGCCACCCCCCCAAGTCCCCCACGTCACTATGCACCAAAGACCCTGTGGTCCTCACACGGTTAGGACTCTTACAGCTTGTTATGGTGGCTGGCTGGCAGGGATGGGCACACACACTCCCTCCCGTCCCCTGCGCCCAGCCAACTACCTGGAACAATGATAAATGTAATGAATAATAACATAAGCAATAATTTCGTAGTGAAGACATCCGAAGAAGATAACTAGCAAACAAAACACCACGATTCTCCAAGGTAGTTGGTTGCATTTTGTTTGGCCCTGGGGACTATGGTGCAGATTTTGTACGAGCATGTGCTGTCGCCTTCCAGTGAAGGTAAATCCTACCCAGTGTGTCCTATCCCATTCATAGTGGGGGCCCCCATTCCCACCTCCTCCCATCCCGGCTTGCCTAGGGGTCTCAGACAGGCAGACAGACTGCAGGCTTTGCCTGGCTTTTTCATCAGCCCTGCAAAGTTCAACATAACTGGGTAAGGGTCACCATGCCCCAAAAGAACAGATGCCAATTAAAGGGCTCCAGTTTGCCTGGAGAGTTGGGGAGATGGTACCTAGCTTGTGATCCCCAGGTCGCGGGGTCAACGTGACAACTGAAATGATTCCTCGCAGACAACTTTGCCCTAATTGGCATTTTTCCTGGCTGGCTGAGCCCTACCAGAAAGAAACCAGCTCACTGTCCCCAGGCTACATCACCTCCTGTCCATCAGGGACCCCAGAGCTGAGCATCCTACATAAAATACAAGAGAAACAACTGTTCTGATTAATAAACAGGACTGCAACATGTATGTTAATTAATAAAAAACTTACGTAACAATTGCTAAGGGGAACTATATTTTCAGGATGCACCTTACAGCATTTATTTCTACAGCCACTGTTCCTCTAGCACTTACAGTCTGAACTACAAAATTAACCCTGAGTGTTACTGTATGAGTTATATTTGGTGTTGTAGTCCCTGGTTCTCCAAGGCTAGGGGTCTGGGCAGACCACTAGAAGACAGAGTTCAGTAGGAGGATGTCAGAGTTTCCAAGGAATCTATCCCTGCCGGAGGCGGAGGGAGGGAGCTTGAGGGGCAGAGGAGAAGCTGATGATGAGCCCCAACAGCTTCAGCCCAAACCACAGGACCTTGGGAGCTGAAATGACCCCCTCTGGTCTGTCCCAGGTTGGGTCAAAACGCCCTGCCTTTATAGACCCCTTGATGCCTCAGGCAGGCATTGAATGTGGGTACCCCTGGACAGGCATGACTTTGGGTCAGGGGACTCTGCAGCCCAGGCAGTCGCCCAAGGGCTGTTCTGAGCTGAGGGCTGACCATGACTGCTTCCCAGCAGCCCGCCCCACCAGCGAATCTTAGAGTGGGATCCGGGTGGCTCATTTCCATGCCCTCTGCGCTCTGTATATGGCTTGTCTTTCTCGTTAGCTCGTACACATACTGTAGACAGGAAGTGTATCCTATAAGGCTTCCTCCTCCCCCCACAGCCCATGGCTTAGCATGGAGCCAAGCCCATAATCAGTGGTCATAAAGCGGTCAGTGATCCATGCTAAGGTGCCATGATAGGCAGTGGGCCAGAGGTCTCTGTGCCTGGGGACCCATCACCCAGGCCACAGCTGCCAGGAGGGAGAGGCTACAGCTGAGGGTGTCATCCCATTTGGACATAGCCCCAGGGATGGGGTCCCGCCAGCTTCACCCCTCCTTTCTGACGGAGTCAGCGTCTGAGAGGGAATATACCAATGTTGGGGCAGGGGGTGGGGGTGGGGATTAGACTGTGAGTTACATAAGCTGCTGCCATTGTATCTATTCACGCACTCCTTCATTCATTCATTCGTTCGTTCACGGAGCACCTCCAGTGACTCTGGCACAGGGCCACAGAGGCACAGGGTGTGGACAGTTTTCCTTTGTGGGGTGGACTGTATATACAGCTGGACGGGGACTCCCCACTCCCCATTCTGGAACACTCTCCCCCCCATTCCAGGGAAATCTTGCTCATGTGCTTTTGGCCTCTGGTTCTCTGCTCTCCCTTGGAATGCCCCCGCCCTGCCCTGGTTCCACCCCTTGCACTTTGCTGCCCATTCCAGAGGCTTCACCAGAGTGTGTTGTAACAGATTAAGTCAGCCTGATGCCTGTGCTCCCAGCCTTCACCAGCCTCTCCGCTCTGAGCTCTCTTCATGAAACCAGCTATATCCGCACAGCACCGTGGGGGGAAATGGCACCACTTGCTTAGAGGCCCTTTCCACGGGTGACCTTGCATACAGGCAGGACAGCATATATGGCTCCACCCTCAGCCCCTGCACAGCCTGCTCCAGCAGTCTAGGTGCCGCTAAAACAAAGATAAAATAACGCCTGCATCTTCATCAGAGAGAAGAAGATGAGTGACAATCAAGGTAGTCCAAAATCGGAGAATGGTGGTATCAATTTTCTGCCGTCCACTCCATCGACTGTTGCATACCACGAGGATGAATGCAGACATTGCCCGGCCACATGGAAGTGGGCTTATGCAGCACCATTAGAAGGAGTAACAGAACAAAGCCTGCGCTGCCCACATGGCTGTGCCTCTGCCAGGCTGTGCTGGCACCCCTACCGTTCGCGCAGGTCCCCTTTCCAAGCCAGAGCCGATGGCGCCCTGCTCAGCTGAGCCAGTGGCATGTACCTCCCCCAGCATGAGCAGGAGCCCTCCCCAGGCTGTGAGCCGGCAGGGACTGTGAGCGCTCACGGGGCCTCAGGCACAGGTCAACTCACACTTTAATTCTCCAGCTTTGCCACCACTATACCATGAGAATCCGGCCTCCCCGGAGCCGCCCCGAGTCCTGAGGACAGCAGAGGCACCATGTGCCCAGTACAGCCCTCTCCCTCCCAATGCACCCACTCTGGCACCAGGGCCCCACAGTCCTCTGCGTGTCCTCTGAGCCCTAACTTCACAGACTCTAGCATTCCTGCCTGGCCAGGTGGGGTCTCTCCTGCCATCCCCCCCTCCCACTCCCCCATCCTGCCTGATTGGCTCTTTCATTTGATCCAAAGCTTCCTTGTGAATAACTGCCCATCAGTTCCACACACAGCTAAGTCCCGAATCACATGTGTATAAATGGAAACGCATGGGATGCTGGCTCTAAGGGAACTACGAAAGGGAAATGGGTGTGGGGTGGCTCTAGTGTATGCATTTCAAAAACTGCCCTTCAATATTGTGATACGATAAATATATATATATATCGTTTTAACTGAGCATCAAGCCAACATTAAAAAGAGGTAAAAGGAGGGACGGGGCAAGTGCGGAAGGCGGTAGAAGGTTGACGACACACCCCAGGACCAGCTGACACGTGCCAAGCAGGGGCAGGCTCCGGTGGGGGCAGAGCACAGGCTGACTGTGAAGATGCAGACACACAGGAGCCTGAGAGTCGCTTGAGTAATGATTTTGTCCTTACACGGGTGGTCCACCTTCTCTTTCTCCTCCACCCGTTATTCCTGGATCGTGGCCTGGCTGATGGCCTGGAGCTCTGTGTTCAAGAGATGGCTTTCTTTTACCTGGGGTGGAAGACAGAGAACAGCGCTCCCAGGCCCAGCTCTGAGAAGTGTAGGAGCAGGCATGATGGGAAGTGGCTGCCTCCACGGGAAGAGCCTTGGGACAGCCCTGGGAGGGCCATGCTGGCCTGAAGGTCATGGCAGAGACCCCCAAGGTGCCCCCTCACTCTCCTGGAACCTCCACCTGCAGCCAGGTGCCTTCCTTTCTGAGCTGATGCTCCCAGAGGACTCGAGCATGAAAATGTACCATGTGCCTTTCCGGCATCACCTGCAGGTGCATCAGGGGCGTCCTGGAGCTCAGATTGTGTGTGCACAGTGCCAGAGAGGCCACCTAGTTCAGTCCCCAAGTAAATCCGTGATGGGTTGATGGCAGGACAAGGGTCAGCCCTGTCCTGCCCTTTGAGGTGTGCAGACCCACCTGCTGGGTGGCAGGTTCAGTCTCCTTTGCTCTCCCCCCACCTCCCTCCTCCCCCCAGTGCCCAGTCCCATAGTCTGTCCTGCCAGCCCGCATTCAGACACACATCCTGGACCAGGCCACTCCTCCGGACCTCCGCTGCCACCTCCAGCTGTCTAGCGCCCTCCGCTGGCACCAGACCTCGTGTTCCCTGGCTCTGCTCTGGAGCCTCCCACATGTCCTCTTCCCCAGAGGCAGCTTCTTAAAACAGAAATAGGATCTGTCCTTCTGCAGCTTCACACTCTCTGCGACCCCATTGTAATTAGATTCTCAACTCCTTACCGTGGCCTAAGCCTTTGCTCTCAGAGGCTGGACCAGCGGCTTGTACCTCACCTGGGAGCTCGATGGAGACACAGGACCTCAGGCTCCACCCCAGACCTACTGAATAGAAATCTCAGGACTATGCAGGTTACCGAAACACTCACCCAGCAGACCCAGCGAGATCTGCTCTGTCCCTTTGACCTCACTGAGGGCCAACACCCTGTTGACTCGGAAGACCCCTTCTAAGCCTCCAAATAAGGGAGACCCCCCCCACTCCCGTTACCTACAATTCTGTTTTTCTGTTTTACTTTCTTCAGAGGGCTCTTCCCCATCAATGAGGTTATTATTTATGTTTTTGTGGCATTGTATGCCTTCCCACTAGAATGTAAGCTTCCTGAGGGTAAGGCCCAGCCAATTCTGCTCTCCACTGGGTCCTCCCAGCCTGTGACCATCCCTGGAGGATGGGAGGGACCCAGTCAAACCAACACGTGTTTACTGAGCACCTGTGCCAGGCCCTCATATGGTTCCCCAACCCCACTGGGAGTTTGGGGTCTGGCTGGGAGGACCTGCCTGGCACATGTGAAAGTTCATTCAAAATATGGGAGCTGACTACTAACGAGAAATGCTCCCAGACCCCCAAAGTTCATTTGCTTGGAAAATGAGAAGGCAAGGGAGGTGCCTGGTAGTTTTGGGGAAGGAATGTGTGGAACATAGGTCTTCCAAGAATGTGGGGCTGGCAGTGGAAAGATGATGCTTGCCTGTGGGTTGGGCTTGCGGTGATGTTCTGGCTCCTTCTCACTGGGTGGAAACGATCAATCTTCAAAGATTAAGAAGAGCAGGCACCAGTGTTCTTCATCACCTCAATCTGGCTGGAAATGAGGCAATGGGAGAAAAAAATACCCTCAGGTATAGAGGCACAGTTCTCGAAGTGTGTTGGCTGGACCAGCCACATGACATGGGACCTTGTTAGAAATGCAGAATCCCAGGCCGAATCCCAGACACACTGAGGAGGTCTGGGGGAAGGGCCCTCGATCTGTGTTTTAAGAAGCCTCCATGGGAAGAATCTGATGGCCCCTGGCCTGATTTGATAAATAATAAATCTCTTTTAAGAAAAATTGCCTAAGGGGCATCTGGGAGACTCTGTCAGTCAAGCGTCCCACTTTGGCTCAGGTCGTGATCTCATGGCTTATGAGTTTGAGCCCCCATGTCGGGCTCTGTGCTGACAGCTCAGAGCCTGGAACCTGTTTCCAATTCTGTGTCTGTCTCCAGCTCTCTCTGTCCCTCTCCACTTGTGCTCTGTCTCTCAAAAATAAATATTTTTTTTAAAAAAAATTTTTTAAAGAAAAAATATGTGAAACAAAACATTTGTTATAGAAAATTTGGAAAGCCAGACAGGTATGAAGATGAAGGGATCAGTAATTCTACCACTCAGAAATAACTCTGGTGAATCCTATTAATATTTTGGTGTATCTTCTTGTGGACTTTGTTAAAGCACATGTGTAATTTTTTTTTTTATTTTGTCCGTATTGGGATGACGCTGGATACTATGCTGCTTTTTCCATTTAGCATTTTAGCTGTTTGCATTTCCTAATCATTTGTAGGAAACTCACAGTAATGGCTTCACATTATTCACATTAATATGCCATGATAGCTAAACATTTGGTTTCCAGTTATAAATAGCACTAGAATGAACATCGTGGCTCCAAAAATCTGAATATTTTCTTCTTTTTTAAAATATTTAGTCTTTAGGGGTGCCTGGGTGGCTCAGTCGGTTGAGCATCCGACTTCAGCTCAGGTCACGATCTCACAGCTCGTGGGTTCCAGCCCCACATCAGGCTCTGTGCTGGCAGCTCAGAGCCTGCTTCGGATTCTCTCCATTCCTCCCTCTCTCAAAAATAAAATAAACACTAAAAATGTTTAAAATATTTAGTCTTTAGAATTAAAAAAATTTTTTTAAACATTTATTTATTATTGACAGACAGTGAGAGACAGAGCACGAGCAGGGGAGGGGCAGAGAGAGAGGGAGACACAGAATTTGAAGCAGGCTCCAGGCTCAGTCTGAGCTGTCAGCACAGAGCCTGATGCAGGACTCGAACTCACAAACTGTGAGATCGTGACCTGAGCCAAAGTTGGACGCTTTACTGACTGAGCCACCCAGGCACCCCAGTCTTTAGAATTTTTTAAAAGTTTTTTATTTACATCACCTCTACACCCACCACAGGACTCAAACTCATGACCCTGAGATCAAGAATTACATGCTTTTCTGACTGAGTCAGACAAGGGCCCCAAATCCGAGTATTTTCTTAGGATAAAATGCTACAAGAGGAATGCTCAGGCAAACACTGACTACTTTAGGTCTCCCTATGAATGGTTTCCTATTAAAAAGCTTTAAAGCAGGTGTATGTCACACGTATGGCCAAACAAAGTTAAGGTAACAACCCTACAAAGGGCTTCCAGAAACCTTAAGAGAAAGGCACAGGTCCTAGTGGCATAAAAGGGGGAAAAGGAACTGACAGTTGACAGATGTGGGATTGCATGTGGCAAATGACCAGTTCGCATAAGAGGCAATTGTTGCCCCACCTCATTACTGGTGAAATCTCCAAGTTAAAGCTCCCCGATTCTACCTTTTTTTTTTTAATAAATAAAAAAATAAATAAAAAGAAATTTATTTTTTTATAAATAAATAGGAGCAGCCAGGGCCAGCAAGCAAAGGTGAAGTGAAACAGATATTCCTACCCAGGTCTTCTGTAAGGAATATACATCAGCACCGCTGTTCTGCAGACCAGTTTGGTGTGTTTGACTAAAGCTTCACTCCACGTGGATGGTTCATTAGACGCCACAAAGGCTCCGTCCACACAGTGTGTGATGCCCTGGCGCTGTTATAAGTACTTCACTTGTGTTGATTTGCTGACCTTCACAAGCATCCAGGGAGGGGCTAGTGATTATTTCCATTCTGTAGATGAGAAAATGAGGCCAAAGCAGTCATGTAACTTGTGTATGGTCACAGTGGGAAAGTGACTGAGCAGAGATTTGAACCCATGGAGTCTTTCTATAACACCTGTGAGCTTTAGCTCCGGGGAAGGCTGCCTCACATTAGGTCAGAAAGTGAGGGACAGAGAGGCTAAGTGACCCTCCCAGAGGCACCCAATGAATTTGACATTCATTCATCTCTCTCCATTACCTTCCATCTGCTGACCCTGGCTGTGGGTTCTGGTCTGCCCTGCCTGTTAGACACCCTTCATGCCTTTGAGGCACCTGCATTGCAGATAACAATAAGATCCGTGGTTTATAAAGCAAGTTGAAAACTTGCTTTGTCCATGGAGGGACTGGTATGCTGTGGGATAGCCTATTTCTGCTTTAAAATAGACCCGTTGTTTCCATGGCTGCTGGGTCCTTGCAGCGAGGGAGGCAGCTGGCTAGACTCCTGGCTCTAACACATCCCCGGGACAACTGCATCCCTGGAAACTTTGGGAAAGAAAAAACGAAGCCTCTCTCAGGTCACAGCTTTTGTTCCCAGGTGCGCAGAGGTGTCCCAAGTACCGTGGAAGACGTGAAAGAATCGGAGAGCAGAGCCTCTGCCCTTGGGAATGTCACACCCTTTTCTCACAGCATGACTGGAGAAGAACTAGATGGACTGAATGATGCAGATCCTGCGCCTTTTCTCTTCAGACACAAGTTTCTGGTGGGGTTAACCAGGAAGGCTTACTGGAGGAGGTGTCCTCTGACTGGGTCCTTGAAGGGTTTCAACAGCAACATACAAGGAATGATAGATGCACGGTGGTGGCAGGCTCAGGTGTCCTCAGAAAGTGAGCATTCTGGATTGGCTGAATTAGAAGGTATAGAGAGGGGAGAGGTAGGATCCAGCCAGAAATGTCGATGGGGTCCCCGCAGAGGAGAGCTTTGAGACACAGGCTGAGGAGTGTTGCCCGTGTTCTTATCTTTGTGTCTCCCAGTCCCCAGCACAGTCTGCGGGAGCACCTAGGACTTGCCGAGGGCTCATAGGATGTTAGCAAGGGAGCCAGTGATAAAATTGAGTGAGTGATGTGGACCCTGAAGGTGGAGCCAGGGAGGGTCAGGATTAGAGGAAGGTCTTATTAAGACAGGTGTTGCTTAGCTCTGCCAATATGAATAGAAGTCCCAGGCAGGGAGGTGAAGGACAGGTAAGGTGATGCCCAGCAGAAGGGGATTTTGAGGCAAGGAGGAGAGCCTGCTAGCATGGGCAGTGGCTGCGGCCCCCAGGAAAGCTCTGACATGTGTGGGCTCATCCTTTCACACCCACCGGATCTCTGCACGAATGGCCATGACCTGCCAACCCAGGCCTCGTCTCAGGACTCTGATGGGCACCAGATTGGACCCTGGCTCCTGTCTGGGTCTCAGAGTGTCCCCTGGGCCACCTCTGCGAGGCCGCCTCTAAACACGAGGTCCCTGGGGCTTCTCCACCCTGGACAGGAATGCACAGGAGATGTGGGCTGGGAGGGAACAGGCCTCGGGTCCTCGGCCAAGGGCAGCTTGGTTGTGTGACAAGAATTGGTTCCACGGGACAGGCAGGATGGGCGCCCTGCTTGACGTGGACCTCAGCAGAGGGAGATGTAGGGTAAAAGTGGACCCACAGGCACAAAAGCCAGCTGGCTCTTTGTCAGCCATCCCTCGGGACCGTCAGCTCCTCGCTGGAGCAGCAGCGTGGGCGCCATGTTTGTTCAGCATCCCCCCCGCGTGGGCCAATGAGAAGATGATGGTCACATAGTGGGCTGCCTCTAAGTCTGTGCTGGGACTAAAGATGGCATGCGCAGAGGGTCAAGGAGGTTGGAAAACAGCAAACCTGGCAGAGACTGGGGGTGGGGGCTGACTTTGGAGCCGATGGGCCCTGTTTTCATCTGTCCTGAGGACTGAAGAGGAGGTGGCCTCAAGATTGATCTGGAAGCATCTAGGTGGGAGGGAGCAGAGGTCCGGGAGTTTCTCTGTGCTCTGCATCAAGTAGCGGGATTGCCGGTGAGAGGGTACCTGTGCGTCCCTTCATAAAGTAATGCCAAATCATGTCCCAAGGTGGTTGCAGCCATTTTCACTCTCCCAGCTGTCCATCAGCTCCAAGTTGGATATTTTCTTGAGCTCCTTCCTGCCCAGTACTCCAGCCTCCTGTATATTTACATCCATCTCGGCATTACAATGACCGCCATCAAGCACAGAACTACGGCCTCTGGATTACTAAGTGATCCCAGGAGCTCAAGAGCAGAACAGGCCTTTCCCGGGGCAACATAACCCTCATTTTACAGACGAGTAAACAAAGCCCCCGCGTGAAGGGGGACTTGGCCAAGGTCTCAGGCACCCCCCGCCAGCAGTTCGCTGCGAGCAGCCCGCTTCCTGGTGCGGCTCCGCTGATGCTTGGCCAGGAACACGCCTTGCACGGGGAGCAGGCTGAGCTGGTTACTGATAAGCTGGGGCCATGTTTCTGCCACCAGCAGCCAAAATGCAACTCGAGATGGAATCTGTGTTGAGGGCTGGGTCTGGGGATGAGCTCATCATTTGCACATCTTCCGTTTCTGAGGTTCTGGAAGAAATTTAGACCTGCAGATCGGCATGGCTTTCCTCTTGTCTTGGAGCCAAATGAAAAACACCCTGGGTCAGGAGGCGGTCCCCGATGAAGTGCGTGGTCTGGAGCACACGGGGCACCTCCTGGGGGCCAGAGTGAGTTCTGGGCAAGAGCTGGTTCCAAAAACAATGTAGTTCCAAATAGGCATATTGAACTTGTCTTCATGTCTCTCCTCTGGCCTTCCCCATCGCTTTCCGCAATTATTCTTCCGGTGTCTGGGGACTTTTCCTTTGCCGAGAGCGCCTGCAACCCAAGAAAGGAGGCAGGTCAGAGCAATGTCCCCATCTGAGCAGATGAGAGAAACCGAGGTTTGGAAGCAAGACTGCAGTGAGTTGGTGTCACAGGTGATCTACTGGCCAGCAGGCTCAGGGACTTTTCCCTCATGTCATTCTCCTGTCCACAACAAAATGCCGGTTCATAGGACTGCAGGAAGGGCACCTTCAAGGATTGCTCAGGAAATATCATCCTGGCAGCATACTGGCTTTGTGCGGGCAGATTCTCCTCGGATGGGCCCTCAAAGTCAGGTGTGATCTGCATGGATGACTCTATGTTACCCTTTCTCTAAAGCACTGAACCCAGTAAGCAATTAAGAGGCCACACAGTCTTTAAGTTCAAAGCCTTTTATGTTAAAATAGTCATTTTATATCGAAAGATTTAAACAAGTGAAATACTCATCTTCCCACTACTTAGAAAGGGTACCCTTCATCGCCTGTTACATAGTCTTAGAATTTTCCTCTCCTTTGTCTCTGAATGTACACAAACACACACATATTGGGTTTCTACACATACACGTTGCAAAGTTTTTTTCTCAAGCCGTCTGCAATGCTCTTCTTTTCCTGGAAAAAGCATACATAATATTAAACTTCTTTTTTAAATTATAGAAGTAACACACGTCCATTGTTGAAAGACAGAATGAGGAGAATACAGACAATAAAAGAAAGGGAATGAAACAGCTGTAATCCTCTTGCTGAGTGTGATTATTATAAACATATATTACTCCAGGGGCGCCTGGGGGGCTCAGTTGGTTAAGCATCCGAGTCTTTATCTCGGCTCAGGTTATGATCTCATGGTTTGTAGGATTGAGCCCTACGTCAGGCTCCACACTGACAATGGGGAGCCTGCTTGGGATCCTCTCTCCCTCTCCCTCTCTGTATCTCCCCCACATGCATGCATGTGTTCTCTCTCTCTCTCAAAATAAACCCTTTTAAAAAAAAATCTTTTAAAATGAATATATATTACTTCAGACATTCTCTGTGAATATGTCTTATTTAGCAAATTGGGATCATTCTGCACAGCAATGCTTGTACATATCACAACAGAACGTATCTCCATGCTAGTAAATTATTTATCTGCATTACTTTCATGGCTACAAGTCATTTCATTGTATAAATGTACCATCCCATACTTTAACCTTTTTTTGTTTGTTTGTTTGGGCATTTAAATTTTTTCCCATGGCATAGCATTACTGAGACTAATACTGGCTAATAAAACCATTGCATGCACTTAATTATTAGGATAAGCAGTGAGAAGTGGAAGGGCCAGCTCAAAGAAAATGTACATAATAATTTTAGGGTCCTAAATTGCTAACTTGCCTATCAAAACCTTGTGTATTTGTGGAGTGGTGTTTTTTTTTTCTTCCTTGACTGGCGATGCCTGAGTTTCTTCTGTTTCGTAGTCACACATGTTTTGATCCTGCTTTGTCAAGGTTGGTGTCTGAAAATGAATGAGCGTGGGGAAGTCCATCTACAAGAAGCCCCAGACCTCAGGGTCACGGTTGTGGCCAAGCCACCTCGGCAGCCACCTCATCCTCTGTCACACCCGAGGTTAAGGAGAGCTTACCTCCTGTACCCGGGTCCTGCTTCCCTGCCCAGGGCCTCTCCCCTCCTCCCCCCTCCCCTGACAGCTGTGACAGTCTCTGAACAGTCCTGGGTCGTAGCTCACCTTGGGCTACCGAATATTTAGAAAAAGGAGAAAATGCCATCTCAGGACTCCAGTAAAGTTTCATATTGACTTTTGAATCTTGAAGTTTCATTGCTGGTGTCACAAATATTTTTTTTTTAATTTTTTAATGTTTTTTATTTATTTCTAGGAGAGAGAGAGAGACAGCGTGAGCAGGGGAGGGTCAGAGAGAGAGGGAGTCACAGACTGAAACAGGCTCCAGGCCCTGAGCTGGCAGTCAGCACAGAGCCCGACGCGGGGCTCGAACCCACGAACCGCGAGATCATGACCTAAGCGAAAGTCGGACGCTTAACCGACTAAGCCACCCAGGTGCCCCATGGTGTCACAAATATTACATAAATTCATTCCACCCCTTGGGGAAAAGCCAAGCAGGAAAACCAAGCCTCTGTTGACCTCTCCCCCTATCCTAAGAGTTTGTTTTGTGTTCTTGTGTTTTGATTTGTTGAATGTGGGCTTGTTTTTTTATTCCACCTCAAATTCACAAACATTCGTGCAGCACTTGTCCCCGGGGGCTGTGAGAGGGACACAGGTGTGAGTCAGGCACAGGCTTGGCTTCGGGGCGGGGGTGGGGGGTCAGTTCAGGGTGGAAAGGGGCACAGAGGAGGGAGGAATCCTCCAGCCAACGGAACACGTCAGGGCACTGGAGGCTGGTTTGGCCCCCAGGCAGTCCCCACCCGCCACCGTCCTTGACACAGCTCTGATTGGCTGATGGCACCTCCATGCAGCATACTCACCAGTTCCGGTTCTGTCCCGGGGAACCGAGTAAGCCTTATCTCCCTTGTGCCTGACGCTCCTGTCACATTGCTAACAACAGCTGCTCTGTGCCCCCCTGCCCTGTGCAGCTCCCCTTCCCCATCCTGTCCAAGCACACCCTCCCCTAGGACGGGACCCATGGGCACCGGGAGACCCCGCCTCAGCGCTCAGGCCAGTGGCTACAGATGCTCTCAGGTCCGAGCAGAAAGCATGGCTGCCTTAGTCTAGACTTAGCCATCCCCCCACCCACCACCCTGAAGAAGAAAGACATTCAGGACTGCGTATTCTAGGAAGGCCAAATGATGAAGGGAATGAAATCTCAGGGGTTCTGACGGGAAAGGGAGTGATTAAGAATCGTAATTAATAATTTGACGCAGACAACGAGGCTGACAGCAAGGAGCCGCCTAGCACAATTGTTCCGTGGGTTTTGCCTTATTATCAGCCTCATAACTTAAGCCTTCCTCTAGATGCACTAATTAGGTAATTAGCTCCCTAAAGAGCATGCCTCTTAAAAATGCTCTGCAGGCGAGAGAAGAGGTGCCAGCGATGGAGAGGCTTTTAGAAGGCTGATCTCCAAGCCAGGTGAGGGGCCAGAGCGGCCAGCAAATGCAGGGCAGCGAACGTAATGTGGTCACGGAAGCCCCAGGGTGTCTGCCCCTCTGATGGGTGTGGTGTGGGGTCGTGAACGGCCCCAAGGACTGTGTGCAAAAGACACACAAAAAATGATCTCTTTTGTCCTTGTGGGACAAGAATACTGCCCCCATGGATGATGAGGGTGGTGGAGGTGGTACCTTCCATGAGGCAGTACAGAGAAGAGGGTGGTCACCAAGCTGCATGTAAGGTCACCATGGTCCCTTCCACTAGCTACCTTCCCGTGGGCCTGCGGTTAAGTCACTTTATCTCTCTGGGCCTCAGTCTCCCAATCTGTGAAATGCAGCCATCTCTCCAGCCTGCCGGTTCCATCTGGGCTGAGTGGCCCTTGCCCCTTGAGCACCGAATGTGTCTGCTGACCGTCCTCTGCTCGCGGCCCGTGAGGGATGGGCGGAAACCAGGTTCCCCGAGTCTGGGCTAAGGCAGGGAGGGATTTGCGGCGTGAGGACCTGCTTGTGGTTGGGTCTCTTTCTGCACGAGAAGGCTCTTTTTCTTCTTTGAAAATACAGTATTGTTTCTCCTTTCAATAAAGTAACGCATGCTCAGTATAGAATGTGTAGAAGATGGAATATATGTCTGCAGTGCCTGTCGCGCTCCCCTTCCTCCTCCTTCGCCGTCCTCTTCATCGGGGCCCTGCCTCAGGCCACCTCACTCGGCATTTGGGCGCCACTTTCCTTGCTCGGCGGGCACCGTTTGTGTGGTTTGCTGTCACAACACGGTGATGATTACACTGTTGACAATTTTGTATCCTGCCTTTTCACTCAAATTCATGAACGTTTGCAAGTTACCAACTGGTCATAAGCTTTTTTTTTTTTTTTCTTTTAGAGAGAGAGAGAGAGCACAAGCGAGCACAAACAGGGGAGGGACAGAGGGAGAGAGAGAATCTAAAGCAGGCTCCATGCTCTTTGCAGAGCCCAACGAAGGGCTTAATCTCAGGATCATGGGACCATCAAGAGTCAGATGCTCAACCGACTGAGCCACTCAGGCGTCCCTATAAGCATCATTGTAAAATATGTTTTTATTTATATTTGAGAGAGAAAGGGAGAGAGAGACAGAGTGTGAGCAGGGGAGGGGCAGAGAGAGAGGGAGACACAGAATCTGAAGCAGGCTCCAGGCTCCGAGCTGTCAGCACAGAGCCCGACGCAAGGCTTAAACCCACGAACTGTGAGATCATGACCTGAGCCGAAGTCAGACGCTCAACTGACTGAGCCCCTCGGGCGCCCCCATAAGCATCATTTTTAATGGCAGAAGTCCCTTCTGCATCTTTCCACTTCTAGAAAGCAAAGGGGCCCTACAGGAAGGGGCAGAAGCTCCAGGTGTTCAAAACAGGGAAACCAACAAAGGAAACCAAAACAGAGTGTTTCTCCCGGTCTCCACTCCAGGCTCTTCTCCTCCAGGAAGTGTCCCTGCTCCATAATCTCCCGAGCTGTGTCCTCCGCCAGGACATTGTCCCCTACAGCTCAGTGCCACCCACCAGGTGCTCCCTCTCCCCACTTGATTACGGTTGCAGGGACATTTAACAGCTCTGATAATCCAGTGACCCCATGGCAAGGAGCAAGGCCCCCCTCACTGAGATCAGAAGAGGCAGGAGAGGAAGGAGGGAGGCCCTGCACAGCCTCAGCATGAACCAGGCCACTGCACAGTCCGGATCACACTGCAAGGCAGGAGAAGTACAGCGTACCAAAGCACAGTGCCTCAGTTTCCCCAGCGTGGCGGTCTGGGGTTCACTCTGGCATCTCTTGCGGGGGGGGGGGGGTTGCTTCCTCCTGTTGCTGCTGCTGCTGACCTCCTGCTCACTTCCTGTTCTCCCAGACACCTGTAGCTTGCCAGTGCCTGTGAGCGGTCAGCCCTGGAACGGAGTGAAGGGAGAATGTGTGGTCCGGCCCGTCGTCCTGGGCTCGCTGGGGGTCCCGCCCTCTCTGAGGCTCAGTTTCCTCAGCTACAAAATGGGGCCATTAGACTAGATGGACCTTGAGGTCTGCGCAGCTCTGTCTTTCACCAAATCTCCTCCCTCCTGGGGTCCTCGGGCTGGGGAAAGCGTGCCACCTTACATGTTCTGCTCCCTCTGGCCTAACATTCCTGTTGGCCAGCCTAGCCCCCTTGCACTTAAATCTCTTAAATCTCTGCACTGCAGGGTTCCTCCTGACTGCTTCTTATTTTCGTAATCTCATGAAAAAACTCCAGGCCCTGGAGGCTCGCAATCCCTCCACATCACCCTCCTGCTAATGTTCCTGGATGCTTCACCTCTGAGGGAACCTCACTGCTCCCCTAAGGTAAAAAAAAAAGGGGGGGGGCAGGCATGAGCTCTGGAGTCAGACACCTGTGACCATGAGAAGGAATGTCACTCTTCTTGCCTCAGATACACACAAAGGAATGACTTTCTAATGGTGGAGTTTCACTCTGACAAATATTTAGGGGGAAGGTTTTATCTTAATGAGGGTAGGAGGAAGAGGTGACATTTTCCTGGGCGTAAAATCAAACCCTAGGAACTTTGGAACTCTTTTGGAGAGCAAAAGGAGGCTGGGGGCTAAGGAAATCATCTCTACCAGCTGGTTCCACAGCTGCTCACTGGTAGCTGTCTGGTCCCAGGCAACTCGCCTCTCACTTCACTGGGCAGCTGTGGAGGTTTCTGAGGCTCTGTCTCCACACCTGAGCCAAACTCATGCTCCAGCTCCAGGCATGACCCTTGATTCTGTCCTTTGAAAAGGAGCCCCTGGGGCATTAGGGGACCCTGTCTAGGCAAGATCCCATGTCAGTGCGGTGTGCAGCCTACAGTCTGGGAGCACCCACGTGTCCTGGAGCACCGAAAGCCGTGCCAAGCTCCCGGGTTCTCCCAGACCCAGCCTCCGGGCTGGCCTCTGGCCTCCTCCCAAGCCTCTCATATCTTCGGAAACATCTCCGGGCTCCCCGTTCCCTGTTGGCTGCCTGAATGGTCCTGGCGCCCTCCAGGGAAATTCTCAGAAAGCCCACTGTGTGACCTGGCCCTGGCCTTGCTGCATCAGCACCTTTCCTCGCTGGTTCTCAGCCCTCCCCCTCCCTCTTCCTCCTCCTTTCCCTCTTCTGGGCCCTTCTACCGCCTCTCCTCTTCCTCCCTCCTCCTCAGCCTCCCCCTCCCCGCCCCCGCCTTTCTCAGCCTTCCCTCACCTCCTCAGCCTCCCCCTACTTCCTCCTGTTCCCCCCCCACATCCCCCTCCTCAGTCTTCCCCCACCACTTCCTCAGCCTTCCCCTACCTCTTCCCATACTCCTGAGCACCCCTACCCTCCTCCATCATTCCCTACCTTCTTCCTATCCCTCCTCCCCTCCTCGGCCTTCCTTTCTCCCAACCTCCCGTCCCCTCTCTCTCTTGACCCCTCCTTTTCTCCAGAGCTGCCTCCCACATCCCCACCTCCCCGCCCTTCTCCCTCTCTCTCCTCCTATCCCTTTGGTAAACTTTGCATCCCGGTATTTAAATCTCCACTCATTTCCTGGTTCAGCTGAGGCCCTGATTCCAATTATATCACCTTCATCTTCACAAACAGACAATTCAGGGCAGTCCGAGAAGCTTGCTGAGCCTGCTTATATAACCATTTCCTCCCTTCCTCCCTTCACCCCTCCCTGGGCCCCTGCAATCCCTGCAGTTTGGAGGTGGGGAGCCAGAGAGGTCCTATCCCCCGCCTGCCCCCGTCCCTGCTCCAGGTCCCCTTTCCCTAGTTCTCGGTGCCGCTCTGGTCTGTTCCAAGCTGGTGAGCCACGTAGCCAGGCCCGCAGTTTGCCTGGGGTAAGCTGGGCCGCAGCTTTACACGCGTACACGCATGTTTTAAGTGTTCCCTTTCATAGGTCTGCCTATCAGAGCATCACCACAATCAGGAGAGTGAACAAATGCATCAGCCCCACGTCCCTCCTTCCCTCTCACCTCCCTAACCCTCCCCCCTGCCTCTCCTGGGACTCCCCACCCCCAATCTGGGGGCCAGCTCTGAGTAGATTTCTCCCTCAGGGACTTTCGTTTCTTACATGCACAATCTTCCAAGCCCCTTCCTTAACCCTCCCCCAGAACAGGGTTTACCCTGCGGGTTTGCTGGCCGCGCAGGGCCCCGACTGCCTCTTCCTTTTGTTGCCACCTTTGGAAGCACGAGGTCCCCTCGGAGGAGGCTCACATCAAGTCTGTATCACCTGGGGATGGAGGAGCTGGTCAGGTGCTTCCCGAAGGGGAGGCCTGAGAAGAGGAGAGGGTTCCTGCTACAGGCTGGGAAGGGGGGCAGGGCGAGTAGGAGCCCCCACCACTCCGGCCCCTCGGGGTGCGGGCCAGCACTGTGACCTTTCCCTGATGCATTTCTCAATTTTCCACAGCCTGATTCAGGTCACAGGGTGCTGTCAGGATTTTTATCAGAGGTAGTAGTACGTGGTTCTAAAATATCACTGTAGAATATTCCAATTGGTTTCCTGATTCAGTGTCCTTTTTTTTTTTAATATTTTATTTATTTCTAGGAGAGAGAGAGAGAGACAGTGTGAGCAGGGGAGGGTCAGAGAGAGAGGGAGTCACAGACTCCGAAACAGGCTCCAGGCTCCGAGCTGGCAGTCAGCACAGAGCCCGACGCGGGGCTCGAACCCACGAACCGCGAGATCATGACCTAAGCGAAAGTCAGACGCTCAACCGACTAAGCCACCCAGGCGCCCCTCAGTGTCCATTTTTGATTAGCATTCAGAGCCGTATGCAAGACCCTCGACATCAGGCACTGTGATGCTGGGGCCGGCATGTACCCGCTTGGGAATGCTATCGCTGATTGTTAAATTTTACGAATTTGGTGAATCAATTGTTCGATAAAACCATCCCTGAAATCTGTCATGGTGGGAGTATTTCCTCCATGGAAATCAATGCCGTCTACACGCGGGCGCCTTTTCCCCACTCCTTTTCCTGGAGAGTGGGTTGTTAAACTTAACCAGGCTGCCATTGATCAGGGCTGGAAGGAGCCTGGGAGGTCACCGGGGACTTTACCTCCACCCCCACCCCTACGGCCTGGAGCAAACCTCCTCCGGGGCATCTGGACAGTGTGTGCAGGGACTCCTTTGGGGTTCCCCCTGGGGGGTGCCACTGGTGTTAAGCGGGCCAGGGCCATGGGTGTGAGGCGTTCTGCAAAGCCCAGCTGTGGCCCCGCACAGCCCCCAAATTGTTGCACCTGAGATGTAATAATTCCTCTGTGAGGAGCAGTAAGATTCTTTGCCAAGGAGGCACCTGGGTGGCTCAGTCGGTTAAGTGTCTGACTTCAGCTCAGGTCATGATCTCATGGTTTGTGGGCTCGAGCCCCACATCGGACTCCGTGCTGACAGCTCAGAGCCTGGAGCCTGCTTCGGATTCTGTGTCTCCCTCTCTCTCTGCCCCTCCCCTGCTCACGCTCTGTCTCTCTCTGTCTCTCAAAAATAAATAAATGTAAAAAAGTAATAATAATTAAAAAAATTTTTTTAATTCTTTGCCGAGCTCCTGGCTTTGTAAAGGAGTCCGAGGGCCTAATTCCCTTCCAGCGAAGGGTATCAGGCAGCTCGTGTGGGGTCATGAAGACCAACGCCGCTCTGCTCTGCTCCGCTCTCCTGGGGGCCCACCATGACTTTCCCGCGCGCAGGTCTGCAGTGGGCATGGGAACCAGGGCCACCCATGTCCTGAATAGACACGTCCGCAGAACTGGGGGCGAGAAGGGAGGACTCGTCTTCCGAGGAGAGGACAGAAATGAAGGGGATGAAGCCACACAGCCCCTGCGAACACTCTGGACACAGTTTAGTGCTGCCCTGTTGGGGCGCATCTCCCCCAGAGCCGCAGAGACGTTGATAGTGTGGTGCCAGCCTTGGCAAAGCACTGTGGGAATGTAGCTTTAGCAGAGGTCAAGGCCGAATTATCCCAAGATGGCTGGGCGTGGGCTCTTCTTATATAAGCCCCACACCCAGCAGCCCAGTGCTGCAGGGCTGGCCTGCCCAGGGCCGGGGAGGCACTGCAGGTGTGCCCTGGCATTGCGAGACACACCCACACCCCGCTCGGCCGACTCCCTGTTCTTTGTACCCTTCACGTCCCACCTGGAGACTGGACCACCCAGGGAAGCCTGACTCTGGCTGCCTGTTGCAAGACTGACTTAGGAGGCATTTAGGTCCCCATGTTACTTGCATCTCTTCCATCCTCAGAGCAAATAAATGGAGAGGAGAAATAGTCTTCTGATACAACTAACAATTACCAGGTACCTTCTATGGTTGAGACCTCCCTCATCCATGGGGAATACATTCCAGGACCCCCAGTGGATGCCTGAAATCACAGATAGTAGCAAACCTTATATATATATACCACGTTTTTTCCCTATACATACCTATGATAAAGTTTAATTTGTAAATTAGGTAAGAGATTAACCACAATAACTAGTCATAAAATAGAACAATTATGCTGTGATCAAAATTACGTGAATGTGGTCTTTCCGAATATGTGATTATACGGTATTCACCCGTTTTTTTCTTCTTTTGATGATGTGAGGTGATACAGCGCCTGCATGATGACATGAAGTGAGGGGGAGAACGCAGGCACTGTGAGATAGTGTTAGGCTCCGAGGACCTTCTGACCCTGTATCAGAAGGAGGGTCATCTGATTTCAGGTTGCAGTTGACCTTGGGTAATGAAACCACAGGAAGCTGAATTGCAGATAAGAGGGGACTACTGGGTATGCCTTTTATATGCCAGGTACTGGCTGGATTTTGTGTGTGTGTGTGTGTGTGTGTGTGTAATTATTGAACTATAATTCTTTTTTTTTCTTTTTCTTTATTTATTTTTGAGAGAGAGAGCACGAGCAGGAGAGGGACAGAGAGAGAGGGAGAGAGAGAATCCCAAACAGGCTCTGTGCTGTCAGTGCGAGCCCAGCACAGGGCTCCATCTCATGAACCATGAGATCCTCACCTGAGTCGAAATCAAGAGTCAGCCACTCAACCAACTGAGCCACCCAGGTGCCCCTAAACTATAATTCACACCATGCAAGTCACCCATTATAAGTGTCCAGTTCAAAGTTTTTCGTATCGTCAGTTTTGCAACATAACCGTAATCGTTTTTAGAACATACCCATTGCCTTAAAAACAAACTTGATACCTATTATCCGTTATTTCCCATTTCCCCCCACAGCCCCTGACAGCCACTGATCTATCTTTCCTCTCTGTAGATTTGCCAGTTCTGGAGAGCTCACAAAAAGGGAAAGCCCTTTGTAACTGGGCTTCTTTCACTGCCTGATGTTTTCAGGGGCCATCGTGTTGTAGCAGGTATCAGTAATTCATTCCTTTTTGTCGGCAACTAATACTCCATTGCCTGGACCTACCACATTCGGCTATTCAGTCATCAGGGGATGAACATCTGGGTTGTTTCCACTTTGGGGCTTTGGGGAATAACACTGATGTGAACATTGACATACAGGTATTTATGTGGACGGATGTTTTCATTTCTCTTGTGTATTTAGTGAGGAGCAGAATTAGTCACATGGTAATTCTACTTTTTTTTTTTTTTTTTACTGATTTGTCCAACTTACCAAAGCAGCAGTCATTACCCCTGCTTTACAGATACAGGAAGCAAAGCTCTGAGAGGAATAGAAATTGTTCCAGACCTCAGAGCAAAAGAGTTGCTCAGGCAGCCCCAAGTTGTGTGACTCTTCTCTGCTGCGATCTGTGCTGCTCTGGGTCAGAAGCGTCTGCACCCCAGCAGGCCAATATTAACCTGTCCCTCAGCTCAGACGTGTCAACCTTTTATCTTTGCCAGCAGCTCCGGTTGCCAACGACGTCTTTGTTGTTTTCTTTGAATCTTTGCTTCCCGGTGGGATCAGACCTGACTTCTCATTTTCCTTTCTGGGAATATGCTTTTCTGAGTTTTGGAAGTCTTTGCCTGGTCTGTGACCCACTAGGACCCCAGCGTTTTCTTCTATGGTATATATATATATATATACACACACACACACAACCATATCTTTCCTGTCTTATATTTGCATTTCCTGCCTCTCTTCTTTAGAAGCGTAATCAGTTGAATTGGATTCGGATAAAATTTAAAAGCCAACAGTGATACTGTGAAATTGTGACTGCCTTTATATGTTTTGTGCAAACCTAGTGAGGGCTGACTTGGTGGGATGTAAATGCAGCGTGGCCGTGGGGCTCAAGTGTTTTCCCTTCCTGCCTTCGTCCTCCACCAGAGATGCTGCTCTCATTTGGTGCAAACCCCTGTCTGCTTAGGTCGCGCTATCCTGCTTTCCTCGTTTTGAGAAGCATTCTCAGTTCTGTGTCGGTGAAAGCAGTGCCGGGTCACTCTTGCTGTCAAGCCCTGTGTGCTTCCTCCGAGAAGACCTGGTTCGCTAATGCTTCCAGCCAGGATTCACTGAGCATCTCCTAGGCTGGGGCGTGTTGGGCAGGGGCCATTCACCGTTAATGAATATCACTTTGATAAGGTGACAACTGGCAAGGGCAACTTCCTGTTGGTATCTTTTGCTCTCCTACTGTGTGACCGTGGATTTGAGGGCGTTCTTCTGAAGTTGTCAGTGTCAGAAGCTTTTTAAGAAGTTGGTTTTTTTTTTTTTTTTTTAATGCTATCCTTTTAAAGCTAACCTCTGGATTTTTTTTTTTCCTTCAAAATAATGGCTCCCTGTTGGCAAGCTTTCTAGGAGGGGAATGTCCTCGTGTTAGACATATGCCCCCAAACAGGCAGTTGGTGGTTACCTGCAGCTTCCCAGCCCCGGGATGTCAGCTCCCAGATGACTTGGTTTGGCGGGGAATTTGTCAGCACATTTGCCAGGTCCTCTAGGGCTCAGCTGGATTTAGAAGGGGCAAGGGGCTGATGGTGAAGTATCAAAGATATACTGAGCGCGCACCCACAATGTGCCCCATTTGTGTGGTAGCACTCCCAAGCTCTGGGTGTCGGTGTGGAACAGATGACCCAATCTCTCTCTGCCTCAGTTTGCTCACCTATAAAATGGGCATAATAGTAGTATCTGCTCCATGGGGTCGTTGTGAGTGTTAAATGAATTGATGCATGCAAACTGCTTAGAACAGTGCCAGGCTCATTGTAGGTGTTCAGTAATGGTTAGTTACTTGGAAAATCTATTTAAACCTGTTCTGTCCCAAGCGGTAGCCTCTACCCAACATGTAGTTATTGAGCACTTGAACTGTGTCTGAGATGTGCTGTAAGACTTAGTGGGGAAAAAAATGGAAAATAGCTCACTAACCATTTTAAAAATACGATTACATGCTGAAGTGATAATATTTTGGATGTATTGGTTTAAATAAAAATATGCTGTTAAAATGAAAATCACCTGTTTATTTTTACACTCTAAAGATGGCCACCAAAAAATTTGAAATTACATGTGTGGCTCGAGTTTACAGCTCACATTGTATTTCCATTGGACGGTAACTGGTCCAGATCAATACAACAATGACTGTCAGAATCTCGAGCCTTCAGTCTGAGGGTGTCCGGGGTAGACTTGACCACTACACAGGGGGCTCTGAGCAGCCCTGTCATGGGAGTCCGGAGGAAGGAGAAATAGGGTGATGGTGGAGAAGGGGGGTTCACAGAGCCCGGCACTGGGCTGGGCCTGCAGGCTGCCTACTTCCCCCAGGCCGTGAGGAGGTGTCCAAGAGCGGAGTACCTTCCAGGCCAAGGACACTGTGCACAGAGCTGTAGCAAGGGCTCCGAAAGCGGACATGATGCACAATGAGGCCAGAACCCCCCTCCACCTGCTGTCTCCCTGTCCTGGGTGCGGTGCCGTTCCAGTACCCGTGGCCAGACAGGCAGGCCCTCCTCCCGCTCAGGCTCCCAGATTTGCTCATCTGCATCCCCCTTCCAGAGCTCAGTCTTGATTTGCGACCTTGTTTTCCAAAGGCGAGTCTGCCTGCCCCTCCCCCAGTCCCCGAGGGGTTGCTTCAGCCTCCATTACCAAACCCTGTGACAAGAAATGCGGCCCCCTTATTAAAATAATGTAATGTCTAACTAAAATAGAAACCCCAGATAACAGTTTTTGATGTTTTAATGACTGGGCTCATTAGACAGACTTCCCACTTAAAGTGTCTGTCTAGCAATTAAGGCTAAAAAAATCATAAATGATGACCACACCTTCTGTGGCTTAATGGTTACTCTGAAGGCTGGTCTTATTATCTCGGTGATACAGTCTGTGATAAAAAAGAATTTAAGATACTCTCCCAAGATTTATTTCCCCATTAGCAAGCTGGAGGAGGAAGGTTAAGAGTACTCTTAAGGTCAGAACTGGAAAGGGATCGGGTGAATAATAAGATGCTGAGAATTTCCCTCCCGCAGAACCAGCCTCCTCCTGCCCCGTGGGGAAGTCCTGCATGCCGAGGGGTTTCACTTCTGCCTGTCACCGGGAAGTCTGTGAATTGTTACTCCAAGTGACCCCGAGCAGTTTATTTAGTTAATTGTCAAGTGTGCAACCTGAACTGTAGAATCACCTACTTCCACGTAAATTATTTCCAATCCTAATCTGCTGACGAAGGAGGAAAAGTAAAAAAAAGGGAGCGCTTGATGAGAAAAAGCTGGGAGAATGTGACCACCTCCCCCAAACCAAATGTCCAGGGTGAGGGGGCAGGAGATGGGAGAGGAGCGGAGGGAAGCGGGGCTGAAGACTTTGCTGCTGCCAAAGACACGGAGGTGGGGGCGCCCCATTCCCCGGAAGGGGAGCGGCTCTGGGCTCAGGCTTCCCAGGAGGAGCCTGGAAAGGCTTACAGCCCTGCAGGTTAAAGGAGACACAAATAACTTAAAAGAGAATTGGGTTCAGAAGTAAGTATGAGAGGGAGCACCCTTAGCCCTTTATTAGGCTTGTCTTAAGTGATGAATGATATTTGGACAACCAAGGCCATTAATGGAGCCATTGTACCTGTCCCGGTGGGTGGGGGGAAGCCCCGCTCCTTGAGACTGGCCGGCGATAACCAGGCTCCTTATCAGAACCAGCTGAGGCTGCCTGACCTTCCCCTTGCACCCCAGCTAGCGAGGGAGATTGGTTGGCAGGGGCTATACCCTACCAGTTCATTAAGGAATCACACTTAATCACCAGACTTGCCCAGTCCCTCCCCTGCAAACTGCCCCATTCCCCTGGTAAAACAGGTAGAGCTGGGTGTTTTCAAAAGAAGCAGGCCAGGGTGTGTAAGGGAGGGGGGGGGGGGGGGGGGGGGGGGGGGGGGGGGGGGGGGGGGAGGAAGGAAGTTCTGGGTGGTTGAAAAATTTCATCTCAAACCAGAGTGAGGGTGCAAGTCCAGTTCAATCCTATCTCCAGCATGGGATCTCTTTGGGTTCCTATCGCCCTGTATGGAGAGATTGGGGAGAGCCCCCAGGGTCAGTGGTGAAGCACCGGAGGTGTGTTCTTTCAACAACTTTAGCCCTTGACCATTATTATTAAGCGTCGGTCCTGTGAGGGCATGTGCTGGGCTAAATTTTGTAAAAGATGAGACAACACGTTTCGCATTTATTTTTCTTTGCAGAACACTTGGACGCCCCTTCCTGAAACCACTTCTTGCAGTGGTGTTCTTGTTTACAGCTAGGGCCTGTTTGCTAATTAATACAGCATTTATCAGGCACTCAGTCATTCCCAGGAGCGGTCCCATGCAAAAAGATAGCTGTTGCGAATCCCATTTTATTGATGAGGTATCTGGCTGCGTGTGTACTGGGACTTTTTTTGGATGCAAATGAGGGAAAACCCAACTCAAACTGGCTTAAGAGAAACAATATGTATTGGCTACGTAATGCAGTGATTCGCGGGTAGGGTCAGATTCAGACACCCCTGCATCCAAGGCTCAGCAAACTCAGGACGCGGGTTTCTTGTCTCCTGGCTTTACTTCCCACACTAATTGGCTTCATTCTCAGGTCTGCGCGGAAGCAAGAGGGTAGCCAGGCTGTCCAGCCTCTCCAGCTCAAGTCCGGCCCGATAAAAAGAGAACACCTCTTGGTGTTTGTTAGAGACGAAGCCTTAGGGGTTATTCTGGTGCTGCTGACTGGCTGTCTTGAGTCACGTGCCCATCCCTGAACCAATCCCTGTAGCCAGAGCATGGAACTCATTGGTTGGCTTATGCTTAGTCATTCGCTTCCCCTTGAAACCAGTTTGGCGTCCTCTCATACCACATGGTTCAAAATGGGAGCCGAAAATGCACAATTGCAAATCAGAAGCTGTGGCTAGGGGCTCCTGGGTGGCTCAGTTGACTGAGCGTCAGACTCTTGATTTCGCTTAGATCATGACCTCATGGTTCGTGGGTTCGAGCTCTGAGTCTGACTCTATATTGACAGCGTGGAGCCTGCTTGGGATTCTCTCTCTCTCTCTGTCTCTCTCTCTCTCTCTCTCCCCCCCCCCCGTCCCTCCCTGGCTCTCTCAAAAAATAAACTAAAAAGATAAAAATAAAAGTAAAAATAAAGAAGCTGTAGCAAAAACAAGTAGAATGAATTCTGGGAAGCCAAAGCATGAGATTCAAAGCATGAGATTCAGCATGACAGAGGGTGCAGTGGTGATAAGCCAGACCTGGAAACCAACACATACCAAGTCATGTGGTCCCTCCTCCAAATCCCACAGGAAACTGGGAAACAGCAGGAGAACAAGCACCCCTGCTGTGGCTGAGGCCAACTTTTGGCTTTGCTTAGTACCCCTGTTCCGAGCAGATCTTTCTAGAACATCCTAAACAACAAAAATGTCCACAAAAGGATACCCCCAGAACCAGAGACAGCCTGGTAACATGTGATTAGGAAGATACTAAGGTGAATACTGGGTCCTTCCACCATACTGTGACTTGATCCACAACAACTGCCTGTGTCATCTCTCACTTAAAGTGTATCCTGTCTACCTCTGCCTGGATAAACCCCAGGCAATGGTCAAGTCCATGCTCAGAAGGAATCGCTCCCTCCCCTGTTCTTCTTTTGTACTCTTTTTGGTCCTCAGCCCATCACAGACTAGGTTAAGCCAATAGTTTGTGGGGTTTGTTTGTGCCAGTAGATTTTTATCTTATCTACTAACTTGGCTCAATTGATAGTGGTTTGCAGTCAAAGGATTCTGAGGCTTTCTGGAAGACTGCTGTGATCAGGTAGTAATACCTGCTAAGACAAGCACGGGGTCACCTGATATTAGTTAAGACACTTTGGGTTGTAACTAAAGCAGGGTGCCTGGGTGGCTCAGTTGGTTAAGCATCCGACTTTGGCTCAGGTCATGATTTCATGGTTTGTGAGTTCAAGCCCTGCCTCAGGCTCTGTGCTGACAGCGCAGAGCCTGCAGCCTGCTTCAGATTCTGTGTCTCCCTCTCTGTCTGCCCCTCCCCCCCCCCCACATTCGGTCTCTTTCTCTGTCTCAAAAATAAATAACATTAAGAAACTTTTTAAAGACATGTTGGATTGCAAGTGAAGAAAACCAACTCGAGGTGGCTTAAGGTGAAAATACCATTTATTACATGGATACAGGAATAGGTCATAGGTCTTAAACTCCATGGGAAAATGCTACAGTCACAGGGCTTCATCAGATACTGGGACCAGGAAAGCCACTGGCAACCACTTACTTCCTCAATATTTGTCTTTCTGGGCCATATGCTGTCTCATCTTGGCTCCCATCTATACAATTGATTAATATTTTCAGCTTTACAGATTATCCATCTGTGATTGTCCTTGCGCGTGATCGAAGATGGTCATAGGAGAGCTCATATAAGTGGCCGTCGGGTCTAACCATGTGCAGAGGAAGTCTGGGCTGGCCTAGCCTAAGTCAGTCATCTACCTTTGATCCAGTCAACAATGGTCAGGAACTGGGTTCTATAGTATGAGGAGCCTTATGAGTTGAGACAGGAACCAGTTGTCAAGAAAAGAGAGTCATTGAGGGCTGGACAGACACTCCCAAAGGAGACTCCTTTCTATTTCTTCTGTGTATTTTTCGACCACACCTTGAGAGGAGTGATGGACATCACAGTGGTAATGGTTGTAGCCATAACGGCAATGACGGTAGCAGAGGCAAAGATACAGAAGTCAGGAAAACTCAGCCTTCCCTTGAGGGACTGGGAATCTAGTAGGGAAAAGTGACTTTGACCCCACACTGACTTTGGTAACTGCCAAAAAGCAGACCCCGGGGACAGGATCACTGTGTTGGCTTGGCCCACCACACCCCCTTGCCCTCTCCCCACCCATTTCTCTGAGACTCCATACAGGATGGGACAACATTTATTCATAGGTTTCAAGATCATGTCAAGATTCAGACTTCTGACCTCAGAGGGAAGCATCCCGTCAACTATCTCTTCCCTACTGTCCCCCGTCCCTGACAAAGCAGTGCCCTCAGGCCCCCAAACAGCCTGACGTCCAGCCAGACCCTGCCCTCCCCCTCCGCCCTCTCTCGTCAAATACTGTCATACCCTGGCCATTATTTTAAAAGAAAAGGAAAAAATAGAGATACAGCCATGTGAGAGCCCAGGAAGCAAATCTGCAGCCACGCTGATGTCATCAGGAGTCCCATATCTTCTCTCTGTCAGGGTCCTGCACGGAAAGTGCATTTGCAGCCAGAGAACTTGGCATTTCAGAACTCTCATAAGAAGTGACAGCTCACCTAGTGGCTTGCCTTTAAGGGAGCAGGCCTGTGACTCAGCGTCTTCTCTTTCATCCTTGCTTGCTCTCACACACTCTCTGAAGAAACCCAAATGCCTCCTGTATTTTAGTTTTCTAATCAGGTTCTCATCCTTGACGCATTCGCCTCTTCCTCTTTCCTGCTAATGGAAGGTAACCATGCTTACCTGCCTGAATTAAAAGGCACTTCTAGAAGAGGGGTGGGAGAGCTTTCGTGGGACCAGGAATCCGAGCCCCCAATAAAACCAGAGCAGCGGGTGTCACAGGACTATAACAGAAGTTTCCAGGAGGAAGGGCAGCTTTGAGGAGAGGTTAGGCAATTGCCTTGACTGTAACCCACTGCCTGATTGAAATATGGCTTTCTGCGCGTCGCCGGGTGCCGCATCGGAGGTTACCAGCCATCTGTCCCACTGGCGGCCCCTGCCCCAGAACTCTCTCTTCAAAGCTGACACCCAGGCAGCTTGCCCACCCACCCCCGCCCCCCGCTTTGACCACCAGATGTCTGGCTTGAAGAAGTGTGCAGGGCTATAAACGGCTTTGCTTCTGCAGACCTCTGCTCCGTCTCTGTGTAAAATGGCAACACCACTGCCTGCTACAGAGCCCATTATATTTGTCCAGACTCACAAATGCCCGAGTTCTGACGCACAGCATTTTGAGAGTATTGAGATCATCTGTTAACATTGCTTAGCCAGCCTAAGTTAAATTATGATTGGTACTAGGAAGGAATTGGCGGGGGGAGGGGGGGCAGGATAGGTTGCACCAAATTTACCTGCCCCAGTGTGAGAAGAATAACCCAGAAATGCCTGGCCAGGTTGAAAAGTGCTGTGAAGTATGGTCAAAAATACAATTACTGCCTCTCAGGCGGCGCAGCTAATGCATGGGCATGGGTTGGACGCTGCTCTTCATCACCTTGACTGCTGTTTCCCCAGAGCTGTATCCGGGTGGAGCCATTCTATTCCATGCTTTCTTTTTCGTTTCGAAGTGTTCAATTTTAATGAAACAGATATGAGGTCAGGGAACAGAAGTCACTTAAGAAGTTACTGCATAGGCAAACCACTGTGTAACTCACTGCAATTGGAAATGCAGTAAAACCCTGATTGTAACCAGAACTCTGAATTAACTAGAATTTATTTCTTAGAATTCCGCTTTTAGGGGGAAACGCATATGATAACGGGGGAAAATATCTCATCTGAGGAATTTTTTATTAGACATCCTCCATAGTCTACCTTTTCCCTAACATCCCTGTTTTCCTTCGCCTCCATTCAGAGGCCCCGTACGACAAAAACTAATGTCAGAGGGATGACCCTAAAACGTAGAAGGTCAGTTCAGCTACCTCTTTCACAGACGAGGACCCTAGACCCAGGAGGTGGAGTGACCTGGCCTAAGACACCCGGATGGTGGTTGCCAACACCAGCCAAGTGTCTTCATTGCTAGTCAGGTGCCACAATTGGGACATGCCACCCTACACACAATGTTAGCTGCCTAATCTTGATGGTCCGAGGAAGGTCTGCACATGCGGTAAAAACATGACAGGCAAAGAAAGGGGCCCAGCCAGATGACAGCATCATTATCCAGGCAGCCATGACCACATTGCCCATTGGGTCTGGAACATCTGACTTCAGAACAACAGTTGGACAAGAGCCAAGACAGAGTGTCGTGGCCATTTAAATTAGCCCTCCTTTGGATTTTGGTTAGTATCAGCATGAAGCCTGTGAAACTTAAAAAGCCTTGAGGGGCGCCTGGGTGGCTCAGTCAGTTGAGCGTCCGACTTCAGTTCAGGTCATGATCTCGCAGTTTGTGGGTTCATGCCCCGTGTCGGGCTCTGTGGTGATAGCTCAGAGCCTGGAGCCTGCTTCCGTTTCTCTGTCTCCCTCTCTCTTTGCCTCTCCCCCACTCATGGTCTGTCTCTCTGTATCTCTGTCTTCCTGTCTCTCTCTCAAAAATAAATAAACATTAAAAAAGAAAAAAAGCCTTGAGAAAAGAACTTTCAAAAGCCAGGTACAGTGTGGCATGACCTCGCAGTGGATTCTCCTGACTTCCCCCCGCCCTTTGTTGCCTCCTCTTCTGTGAACTCCTATGTTCACATCCGAAGGAGTCACTGCCCCTGTTTTTCCTCAGAGCTGCTGTCAGGCCAGCCCCAGGATAGGTAGTCACTTATTATAGTGCCATGGAACAGCACCAGGAGGCCAGGCCTCGCCCAGCTCTGGCCCCGTCTTCACTTTTCCATGATCAACCTTAAATTCCACTTCCATGTCTTCAATGGGGACTTTTTAGATGTTGGGAGATCTGGGCCAGTCCTGGGCCCATTTGTCCTCAAATGCATTTCTTCCCTGCTCGGCATCCTGGGAGCCTCAGCGATGCCCCCTGGCCTGTGGGCTTCTGGCTGGGTTTGACCCATGGGAGACAACCAGTTCGGGCCAGGAGAACAGTAAATCTGGTGGCATCTCTACCATGCCTGTGTCCTGATCGTGGCTCCAGCTCCTCTCAAGTACCCCACCATGGCTGTGGTCCTGGAGGCCGCTACACTCTGCTGACACCATCTCCTCTCTGGGTATTCTAGCAGCTTCCCACCATGCGTTCTCTCACATTGAATTCTCTCCATTGAATTACCTGGTCCTAACTGGTCCCTGACCAATAGAAGCTTCCTGTATTAAAATCCAAACCCCTGGGGCACCTGGGTGACTCAATTGAGCAGCTGAGCATTGAGAGGCTGACTTTGGCTCAAGTCATGATCTCACATATTGGTTCATGAGTTCAAGCCCCGCATAGAGCCCACTTACAATCCTCTGCCCCCTCCTCGGGCCCCCCACACTGCCCACGCTCTTTCTCTCAAAAATAAATAAAACATTTAAAAAAATTGCAAACCCTATATACCTCCAACCTCAATGTTCAGTGGAGACCAGCTGTATTCCATGGGCTTCTTCCCGTGAGTAAAAATTTGGCCCCATCAGCTTTTATCTACTTGATCAGAACCTGTAGTTAACCCATCAACCTGCCCCCACTCTACCCCCCACTCCCCCACCAAAAAATAAAAAACAAAAAACAGTTCAAGCAGGCGTCAGAAACTAAAAGTATATGAATACCTTGAATGTCTCATTTTGACTTAGACCATTTGAAGGTGCATTTCTTCACCAATCTTTTGAGGCCAGTCGAGTCCTTTTATTTGGTAACAAGTCTAGTGGTTTGGGTTCCATACTGTTCTCGCATCAACATCCCCATGAATAAGGCATCTTCTGAGGTTTCTAGAATGGATGTATCAAAGTGAAGAATGTAAAGATGCATGCAAAGCCTATGTGAGCGCAAAATCCTTCTAGGTTTCTGGTTTGCTTTCCAATATTTTCTTATCTCATCCACACCTGATTCAACAGCACTTTTGCAATGACTCACCTTTGAGACTATCAATTTTGTTTGCGTGAAAACTTCAATGTGCTTTCTTTTTGGACTTCTATTTCATCTGTTTATACTACATAAAATTGTGAAATAATAACCAGCTCGACTGGCATAAACAGGCTTGGGCACAGCTGCTCCCTGTGAGGTGTGCACTCAGCCGAGGGCTGCAGAAGTGTCCGGGCTCACCAGAGGGGCCCAGTGAGCCTCCAGCATTCAGAGTGTGGAGGATGCTTAGTAGGTTTCCAGTGGGCGTGGGGAGCATCGATTAACATGGAAAGTCTAAGGCGCCGGGTGGCTCTGTCAGTCGAGTGTTTGCCACTTGATTTCAGCTCAGGTCATGAGCTCATGATTTGTGAAATTGAGCCCCGTGTCGGGCTCCACTCTGACAACCCAGAGCCTGCTTCGGATTCTCTCTCTCCTTCTCTCTCTGCCCTCCCCTGCTCTCTCTCTGTCTCTCAAAATAAATAAATAAACTTAATTAAATAAACTTAATTTTTAAAAACACTTAAAAAAAAAAAACAGTGAGTCTAGTAAATGGTGGCCTCCTGTCATTTCAGCCAGGGCTCGGTGTCTGGAGGTGTGGACCACTCTGGAGAAACAATTGCTCAGGCTAATTCGATGGTTGGTCCCCTAATTATTACAATAGTGGTACATTAATGATTCCCAGAATGCCTTCTACTGCCAAGAATCGTGTGATTGGCATCCACACTCTGCTTGCTTGCCAGAGTTTCTTCCTCCTGGGTACTTATCTCTTCATGGCTTAACCAGGATTGGAGGAGTTGGGGGTGAAAAGGGAGGCACTGGCTTGAGTGTGAACACTCGGAGGACTGGACTCTGCCAAGTGGCTAAATGGAGGCCCCCTGAGTGGCCCCTAAGGTGTCACTGGGCCCGATCAATGGACCACTTTATCAGGAACCCCTGGGTGAGTGAGGGGGTGGGGGTTGGAGTCTCCCTGCACGGGGGAGGCCATGCAGCCTGAGAACACAGTGCACAGAAAGATCATTAGGGTTCTGTTCACAGGATTAGAGCTCTGGCCTGGCCACAGCCTTTCCCCACCCTGGCATCCAGAGCCAGCCACTTCCCTCGTGGGCTCAGGTTGTTCCCATACGTGCAGAGTGAAGGAGTTAGACCAGGGAGTCCTAAGATTTCCTTCAGCTTTCATGTCCAGTGTGCCTGTGAGCTCTGATAAGTGATTCCTGCCTTCAGAGAGCATACGGTCTAGAAACATCAGTACAATAGCCATGATATGATCTAGAAACGTCAGTACAATAGCCATGAGCTGTCCTAGCTATTGAGCACTTGAAATGTGGCTACCCCAAACTGGGACGCACGACGAATATAAAATACTGAATTTCAGGGCTCCTGGGTGGCTCAGTCAGTTAAGCATCTGACTCTTGATTTCAACTCAGGTCTTGATCTTGGGGTTGTGAGTTCAACCCATGCTAAAAAAAATACTGGATTTTGATAACAGCCTCCACCTCTCCCCCACCTCCTCCTCAAAAAAAGAAAAATCATGATGTGTCATGATTGATACCTCTTGAACCAATCACATCTTAGACATATTCGGTTAAAATATATTGTTAAAAGGTTTGTTTACTTTTTTTTAATGCAGCTACCAGACTATTTTAAATTGCACATGTGGCTTATAAGATATGTCTGTGGGCTAGTACAGCTGCAGAGAGGAGCTGCTTAAAGAGATAAGAGAACCCAGGGTAGCACCTGCCGCCAGAGCTCAGAGCGGAAAGGGCACGGTGGGCTGGAGTCCCCCACCAAGACGTGGCGGGAAGGGGGGTGCTGATTCAGACAGCAGAGCCAGAAATACTGCAGCCAGGTGTCCTGGTTGGCCAACCCTTCTGGAAGTGAAGGTCTGGGAGGGGACTGGGGACATGAAGGCTCAGAAGACTGGCCAAGGCCACATTGAGCATTCCTAGTGCTGATCTATCTCCATTCCCCCAATGCCCCCCGCTGCTCATCTTCCCTCCTCTACTCCTTTTTCTTTCTCAGTGCCCCCCGCTAGGCATGCTGAGCCCAGTCAGGCACTTTAGGCTGAGCAGTAACAGAGAGAGGGTCCTTCCTGCCTGGCTCATGTGTAAGCCAAGCCCAGTTCAGCGTTGCTCATGGAGACTGTGATGGCTCTGGAAAGGGCAGTATGGTGTCCAGAAGTCTCTAGGCGTCATGGCAAGTGACTTTAAACTCCTTGGGCAGAAACTCCCGTTGATGGAGATTCGAGCCCCAGGATTAGGAACAGGTCACCAACCTCCAAGAGAAAGCTGCCCCTGGTTGCCAGCCAGCCAGCTCCACTGAGCACACATTTCCTACACATTTCCTCTCCCCAGGCCGGGCGCCACCGCTTCATGGTTGGCACACAGAGACAGGACATGTGACTGCCTCATGCGTGCCCCCGCCTCGCCTTCCCCTTTTACGACCTGACCAAATCCGGGGGCTTATGGGAAAAAGCACAAGCCGTCTCTGGATGTGGGGGTTTTCCCACCACTTTCCGTGCCTGCGCCCCACCCCATGGGAACCCTCCTGAGTGCCAGCTGTCAGCCAAGGGTGGGAAGGGCTCCGGACTGCCCACCTCACTGCTCCCTGGCCATGCTCCTGCCACCAGCACCCAGCTCGGAGTCAGGGGACTGCCCTTGACGAGGCTTACCTTCTGGATGGAGAATCTCAGCCCCAGGGAGCTTTTAAACTACACCCAGGTCTGGCTGCACCCTCAGCATCTGATTAATTAGGCTGAAGTAGCCAGGTTTTTGGCTCTTCTGGTTTTTGGAGGGTTGTTTTCTTTTTGTTTATTTGTTTGTCTTTTTAAGCTTTGAAGGGTGGAAAACAACTATTTAAGGTTAGGACAAAACTTTATCTCCTTGCTACTCAAAGTGTGGCCCTTGAACCAGCAGTATGGCATCCCATGGAAACTCCTTAGAAATGCAAACTCTTGGGGCATCTGGATGGCTCAGTTAAGCATATGACTTCAGTTCATGTCATGATCTCACAGTTCACAAATTTGAGCCCCGCACCAGGCTTCCAGATTCTGCTTTGGATTCTCACTCTACCCCCTCTTCTCTGCCCCTCCCCCACTTGCTCTCTCTGTCTCTCTCTCTCTCTCAGAAATAAGTAAATACACATTAAAAGAAAAAAGAATCTCTCTCTAAAAAAATTAAGAACTACATTTTTAAAAAAAGAAAAAATAAGTACAAACTCTTAGGCTCCTCCCCAGGCATCTTGAATCAGAATCCACATTTTAATGATTCTGGGGTGCTCAGTGTGCACAGTGCACAGTGGGAAGCACAGCTTTCGTGTACATCAGAGCCACCTGGCAGGGCTAGGGAAACGACAGACACAGGGTCCCCACTTTCTAAACCTGACCCTTAAGTGTGGGCGGGGCATAGTAATCCTCACTCAAGCAGTGGTGAAGATTGTTCTACGGAATTGAAATAATGGGTTTAGGTCATTTCATCTTTTCAGAGCCTCCTCCCTCTGTGACTGGAGTTCACGTCCAGGGACATTGCATACAGGCCACCACCAAATGAATTGCTTTTCAATGCATCACTCTTGCATCCAAATTTCGTCTGTGGCTCCCCATTGCCTGTCAATTACAACCAAATTCCTTAGGCTGGCATTGCAGAGACTCCATAATTTCACACACACACACCCGTAGCCTACTCTCAGGCTTGTACTCACAGTTTCTTTCTATCAGTCCATCACGGGACCAAAGTGGAACACCTTGATAGGCAGAACACACCTCCTGTGATCATTTTTATTTTTTGTTCCTTTGTTTATACCGGTTTGATTTTTGTTTTGTTTTTGATAGACCATCTGCCCAGCCCCTTCTAGGGCTAAAGCTTATCTGTCCCTAAATGTCGTCCATCCTTCAAGGTCTAGTCTCTCTGACAGCCCGACCTCAGGGCAGTGGGTCCCTCCTGTAAGCTCCTGTAGGTCTAACTTATGACTGTATCATTCACTTGGTGGAGCCCAAGGTAACGGGTGCCTAGGGAGCATTTGGCGGGGAGGGGAGTGTTCCTCCTGTCTTGCTGGACTGTGAGACCAAGCGACAGCCCAGACCAAATCTTTATGCTTTTACTGTAACCACTTCTCTCTTCCCAAGTCAGTTTAGCACTGTGGCCTGTGCATGGCCCAGGTTCACTTATCTGAAAGTGGGTGTTCAGAGTAACATCCTGAACTGGCTGAGGAGGGCGACACGGCTGTTCCTCATCACACATGTGCACGTACATGTGTGTGTATGTACATATGTGGGGGGGGTAGATAAATCTGTTTTTAGTCTTTTTGACAAGCAAATGGTAGCTTTAAAGAATAGAAAAGAAAGAATGAAGTAGAATAAGGCAAAAAAGGCAACAGCAGTTCACTGCGAAATAAAAAAAGTTGGGGAAAATACCTTCCCTGGGATCTGAGCAGTCACTGGTCCTGAGTCCTGTATTAGCAAGCACCAGACAGCAGCCACTGAGCAGCTCCTAGGAGCAGGGCGGGGGAGGTGGGGGGCACGCGTGAGCCCAGCTCTCAGATCTGACCACTTTGAATCAACTCTGAGAAGTGGGAGAGTAACTAGGAATAAGCATAAGCACATAGCCTGTTTTTAAGGCAAATACATCCTGAAAAGGGGTCTGTGAGTCCCCTGACACTCAGCCGGCAAGAATCATATTTTAAGGTTACACTGTGTTCAACTTTTTGACTTGGAGACTTCACCTTCTCATAGGAACCTGAGTGTCCTCCTTGCCACCCAAGTACACTGGCACTTTCTCACATCTTGTCTTTGTTCACAGAACTCAGATGTCTTCCTTTTGGGGAGCCCTCTCAGTGCCTCCTCCAGGCTGGGAGGATAGTGGACCCTCGATAGCAAACAGCCAGGGCTCAGGAACCAGCGCTGGGGGACTCAGGGGTGGCTCTGAGCACCTGCCAGGCCAGTCCCCTGGTATTTCTGACCCTTAGTGTCCTCATCTGGAAAATGGGGATCGTTGAAGCTACTTCTCAGCATAGTTGGAAAGAGTGACTGAGAAAATAACCTTTAGCAAAGGATCTAGCACAGAGTAAGCATTGAATAAATGGAAGCTATTATTATTATTATTAGTTACACAATGGGGATAAGAATACCCACTCCACCACAGAACCGGATTCAATGGGGAGCATTAGCACGTTTGCCAAGTTTAAAACCTGTTGCACATCATATATTCGTTCATTTAACAAATAGTTCTGAGCCGGCTTGGGCTGCTGCAGGAAGATCAAATGAGCCCTTGGGATCCAGGAAGGCAGATAAAATGGTGTGCACATTTCCAAGGCAGCCAGCAGGGCAGGTTGTCTACTGCGTGAGTGGTGGGACATTTGTCACTGGTTTCCTGTGAACCCTGACACGTGGACTCCACTGAGGTGGAAGACCGGATGCTGGAGGGTGAGAGAGCATCCCAGGCAATGGAGCAGCAGGACCATGCACGGGTGTTGGGGGAACAGGAAGTGATCCAGACTGACAGAACCCTGGGCGTGGCCCCGTGGGACTGCAGAAGCTTCTGCCTGGCTTCTGGGATTCAATCCCAGCTCTGTCAGCTTGATGGGTGACCTTGAGTATGTTTCTTAACTTCTCTGTGACTCAGTGTCCTATCGATGCAATGAGGATAATAATAGTATGCACCTCACGAAGTTGCGCAGCAGTTCAGAGCACAGCCTCAGAGCTCAGTGAGTGCTCGCTGTGGCTATTATGGGGGAACAGCAGTGAGCAAAAGAAACCCCCAAGAAGCAGGTCAGGGCAAAGTGAATGCCAGGTTAAGGGATCGTCCTTCATGCCATGGGTGAAACACTAAGTACCAAGTACGCATAGTTGGTCCAAAGTACCGATCACCTATTGAAGGTGTTGGAGCTAGAGGATGATGTGATCCAAGATCCAAGTTGCCTGCTAAGAAGGTGACTTGGCCAGCAATGGTCAGAGGAGATGAGTGCAGGGAGAGAAGAGGGGCAGCTCTACCACCCAGCTGGCCCCTCCTGGGACAACCACAAGTCGCCTGGGACAAGCACTACCCATCAGTGGCCTGGCCTCTGATCACCTCTAGCTAAGACGGCCCACATGTGGTCAGGACAGCAGCCAGGGATCCCGGAGAAGAAGCCAGAGCCCCTCAGAGGCCTCCCACCTGGGCCAGAGTCACTGAACCCACCACTGGACACAAGCAGATCTCCCGGCCAGGGCAGGGAGGGGCCTCTGAAGATCCCAGACATCCATAAGGGGTCCTAGCCTCTGTCCTTGACCAGCGTTCCTTACAGTAAGCCCAACACCCCATTGGGCACAGCCAACGCTTGGTTCCCCCTGGAGAGACTTACCAGTAGATAATAATGCTGGCTAATGTCAACTGAGCACATCCTACCAGCCAGGCCAGGACTCACTCCTTTTTAACAAGAACTGCTTTTAGGAGGTAGCAAGAGAGGTAGCCATCTCTTTTTTATTAACGTGACTTTTTTTTACTTTCCAAATTTTATTCATGAACATGTATGCATTTTAAAATCAAATATATACGTGCTGATAACAGTACAATTCTATGTTTAACGAGGTAGCATACTTTGGTGAAGGGAGCACGGACTTGAGACGCCGACCCGCCGTCGTATCCTAATTCTTGCACTAAGTAGCTGGAAAAAGTGAGACGTGATACCCTCCCTCTCCTGTTGGGACAACAGGAAAGGGGCTTCCCTGCCTGCCCCCCACCCCCAACACCCCCCACCAGCCCTGGGCTCACACTCTTGACGCCTCTCTTCCTTCCTTGTTGGAGGACCTGCCGCCTGAGAGGTTCAGGTCTGGCTGCATTCTCTTAGTGACTGCCAAGTGTCACTTCCCCTAATGACACAGTTGTAATGCTCTGGTAGCCTGTGGCAAACCTATTCCCCCAGCCATTCGCCCCTTACCCTTTTTGAGAGGTGTGTTGCCTGTGGCTCCCATGTGTTGCTTCCGGACCGAAGCTGCCCTCAGCGGCTACTGCAAGGCCCGCCCTCTGTGCTTGCCATCCTCCTATGGGAGACTCCAGAGGGGCGCCTGGTTGGCTCACTCCGTTGAGCACCAGACTCTTGATTTCAGCTCGGGTCATGATCCCAGGGTCATAGGATGAAACCCCGCATCAGGGTTTGAGCTGAGTGTGGAGCCTGCTTGGGATTCTCTCTCCCTCTCCTTCTGCCCCTGCTCACGTGCTCTCCCTCTCTCCTTCTCTCTTTCTCAATTAAAGAAAGAAGAAAAGAAACTGTTGAGTCTTTCCCAGCCCCTGATGCTTCACCTGCCTTGTTATAATAAGCCAGGACATGCATACCAATGCCTCGATATATGACATCTCATTACCTTGTCCGTGATCTTATCTGGGAGCGAGCAGCTCACACAGGCCCACTGTTGAAGCATGAGACAATTACATCTCTTTATGGTGATTCTGGAAGTTCCTAGGGAATGATAAGCCCATTAGGCTCCCCAACTCTTTTAATCCTCACAGCAACCCTAGAAGGCAGGTATGTCCGCATTTGACAGATGAGAACGCTGGGACACATGGAGGTTAGAGGTCACTTAGCGTCACAGCTGACCTATAGCAGAGCAGAGATGCAAACTGTGCTCAGTTCCCATGTGCTCAGGCAGCATGGATTCCCATCTGCTATTCGCCTGTGACAGACTTATTTGGGGAGAAAAATTCTGGGCATTGGGGGGGAGTGAGGGAAGCGACAAGTCCCTTGGGCGTGCATCGCAACATGCTTGGGTGTGGAAATGAGTCCCTTCTTTCCCTCCTCTGTCCAGCGCATTCCTATTCCTTCCTCAAAGCCTGCTCTCAGGAAAGGGCCTATGAACCTTGCAAGCAAGAACTATGTTTTCTCACCTTCCTGTCCCCCCGAAGGCCCAGCAGAGGCCCAGGCACAAACAAGGCCCTTGAGTTCAGCTGAGTTGATTTGAATGAACTTACTCATTCTAAGCGACTGATAAGAGTTTAATGACGCCACTCCCAGGGATGGGCATTTTAATATGGGCTAAAGTCCAAGTTTGGCTTGCCCCAAAGGAGTGAAGGTTTGATTGTGGAGTTATGAGCATCAGACAAATAAGGAGGCTTGGGGGTACAGTAGGAAAGGGATTGGGGAGAGAGAGGCTCTTCCTGGCTCCTGCCACCACACCCCATGCAAGCAGCCATCATTTTCACCCGTGCCTTGCCACGTGCTACAAACAAGGACCTCTGAGGACCCCAAGAAGTGTGTGGGAGGGCTCGGCCCTGGCCCAGAGGGGTTCAGAGAAGCCCATTTTGGCCATGCTGGGTCTGAATCTGTGTAAGCAGGAGCCACGACCTGGGGCTGGGACCTGAGCAATTCACTCATCCCTGGCTCACAGTGCACTGGGGTCTCCAGGTGCATGTCGAATGCCGCCAGTGAAGGGCAGATGTGTTGCCCCCACTGGCGCGAGCCCTGAGGGACACAGGAGTGGTGAGGGCTGGCCAGTGAGCTGGCCAGTACCCCAAGAGTCACCTGCCACCACTCCTAAGAGTTAACCCGGAGCCAGGATGGAATGGGTCCTAACAGCCAAGATGGAATGGGCCCTAAGATGACCATTGAAATAAAAGAAATGAAACACGGGCATTTACCCGTTCAAGGCCACCGGTAGAGGGTCACTACAACACCGGAAAGTCAGGAGAAAACAATGCATGCTTGGCAGGACCTCATTCTTTATTTGCCCCCTGAGCTCCGCTCCCAGCTGCCATTTCCCTCCCCTTGCCTTCTGAGAGCTGAACCTCTGTCGGGCTCAGGCCTTCCCCTCCCCCAACCACCACCTTCTTAGCTGCTGCTTGCCTCCCAATGCTACACTTCACACCGGGACATCCACCCAGGGGTAACGGACAAGGAACCTGGATGCAGAGGAGGCCTCACACCCACAGAAGCTTCTAGAATGCTCGGGGCTAGAGGCTTTCCACAGGCACTTGCAGCAAGGAGGTTAAGGCTGTTTCTGCACCAACCCCCAGGCGGACATCTTGGCTGTGTTTAAGGGTCTGCTTCTGCCACCACAATTCGGCATCCACCATGTGGGATTAGGGTGCATCCAGCAACACTCCCTAGGCCGCTGAAGGGACAAGTTCGGAGGAAAAATAAGTTCCTAGAAGGGGTTGCTGAAACAAGACCCTCTATAACCTCATAATCAGAAGAAATGACCGGACTGCCTTCTACAGGCATCGGTTACAATCAAGGGAACTTCTCAGTGTCATCTTTTTCTGGGCTCTGAAACAGGTTTTGCTGCTGGATTGGGTGGCAAAGCCCTGTTCCAACAAATTCTGTTACAGAGAGGCATTCCATCGTAACAGAGAGATTTCCGTGTCCTGGCAAATGGCCTCCCGAAAGAAAGATCTGGGGATCAGAGGCGCCATTTTGTAGAGCGACCTCCTCTTGTCCGTCTCCGGTTCCAGGGCGCCCTTGGGTGGGGAGAAATGCAGTAAATTCTCTGCTTCGCCTGTGAGGAGGTGGGGGTGGCTGGGGCAGGAGAGGAGGGGAAAGGCAGTTGGAAGGGAAGGAGGAATATTCAGAAGGAAAGACAGACCGAGGTGCTTACAGATTTTCAGTTTGGCATCAGTTACAAACCCTCAGGTTATTAGTTCTGGAGAGGCGCTTGGAAATCAATCATTTAGGACCGTGTTTTTCAAACTGTAGGTGGCAACCTCGTATGGGTCATTTGATTCATCTAGTGGATGGCAGTCCACCAACTTAAAAATATATACAGAGATAGAAAAACAGAATAGAATAGAAAATACCAACATTCATGATATGTAATTAAAGTAAATATTCAATCAAGCTTTTCATCCAGTTTGACACACAGATTTATTTCCTGGTCATGAAGAAAAAATGGTACAGTGAGTTATAGTTTTACCCAGTTAAAGAAACACTGGTCTTGTTCACCAATACCTACATTTTCTTTTTAAGAAAATGGAAGTTTAAGAGGGGAAAGCACTTGTCCCAGATCACCTAGCTCATGAAATTGGCATCCAGGACACGTGGCCTGATTTCTAGGCCAGGCCTCATCCTCCACCAATTTCATTTATCAGATCCTTTTACGGGGTGGGGAGGGGGTGCTCTGAAGCTGCCTGCCCTGGGCTGGGTCACTTAACCCTATGAGCCTTCCTTTTCTTGTCCATGATTTGAGCTCGTGCGTGCCCACCAGGGTCATGGGATTACATAAAACCGGTGTCCAGCATGGGGAAGGGACTCAGAGCACACGATTTGCCTGTACTTTCTCTTCCTTCCCAAGTATCTAGTCCCATAATACACCTCCCCAACCAGTCCCTGGAGATGGCCAAATAGCCCAGAGCACAGCCAAGGAGCTGAGACTGTTTCCACAGCCCTTCCCTTACTCAGCCAGATTCCAGCACTTCTCTGAGCTTGCTGTTTCTCTGCTCAGGGCCTGAGCAATGGCTCCATTCTGTCTGGGGTCCCTGCAGGTAAGTGACATGATTGCTAGTCACGGAGATGGTTGAGAAAAGTACAGCTTGACCAACCATGTGCTCATGTCCAGAGACTGTTGGGGAAGACTGTCAGCTGTTGCCTCCCCTGTGGAGAATGATGGATCAGACCCGACGTCTGTTGCCCTGTATGACACTTGGTGTGCTGGAGTCTTCTCCAAGCCGCTGGTACAGGAGATGGTGCATAATTATGGGAAACACATGCCTTATGGGGGCTGTTTCATTTCATTTTATTTTGTTTTGTTTTATTTTGTTTTCAAATTTTATTTATTTATTTTGAGAGAGAGTGTGCATGCACAAGAGTGAAGGGGACAGAGAGAGAGAAGAGAGACAGAGAGAGAGACAGAGAGAAAATCCCAAGCAGGATCTGAGCTGTCTGCACAGAGCCCAACGTGGGGCTCAATCTCATGAACCATGAGATCATGACCTGAGCCAAAATCAAGAGTCAGACACCTAACTGACGGAGCCACCCAGGCACCCTGGACACTGCTTTCATTTCAATGTTCCAGGGCCCCAAACCATGGTGAAGCCTGAAGGGTGGAGACCAACTATTTCTCCTGGCATCCCTGGGGTCTACAGACTAGCACTATCTTATAGAAAAGTCATGCACTTCAAAGTTTCCCTAGTGGTCATACCAAGAAAAGAAAAAGAAATAGGTGCTACTAATCTTATATTTATTGAACCCAGTATATCTAAAATATCATTGTTATTTCAATATATAATTCATATAAAATTATGAATGCTCTATTTCACTTTTTTGGTGCCAGGTCTTCAAAAAACTGGCATATATTTTATACCCACAGCCCATCTTCATTGGACTAGCCGAATTTCATGTGCCAATAGCCATATATGGCAAGCAGTTTCCATGTTGGACAGCTCAGATATCGAGTTATTGGAACAGAGTAGGAGTTCAAAACATTCTGCTGAACCGAACCTGATGTTGGACACCCACTGAACTGTAGGCAGCAGGCTGAGACTGGGGAGCAGGGACCGAGTGAAGTACCTGGCAGGGGGACCCTGATGGGGGTGTTGGAAAGAAATCCCTTAGAATGAGCAGAATCGCCACCTTCAGATCAGCCACAGAACTGCCCCCTTTCACAGCTACATCAGATGTACATGTCCCCCGCTGGGACATGGGGAGATCCAGAGGCGCTAAGCATCAGAAAACTGGAATCGCTAGTGCAGACTCCATTCCCCTGTTCTGGGAACCTTGCCAATTCTCACCGTAAGTGAGGCTGTTGAGTTGTCCTGGGACTGAGAGCTGGCTGAGGTCTCGTGTTCACTGCAGGTGAGGTTTCTACTCCACTTCTTGAATATCTGCATCAAGAAGATCCGTAATTTTAGCTTTCGTTGTATATGAGCTTCAAGGACCTCACCCCGAGTAAGAGGAGGAGCTCTGTGGTACCCTCGTAGGGGCCCAGTCCCTGGGGCAAACCGGAATTCCGCTGTCCCCTGTGGATGCTCCATGTGCTCGAGGACAGAAGGACCACCTGCTTGGTGGAGGACAGTAGCCTGGAGCACCATTTGCCTGGTGGCCGTATCACTAAGATGAACGGATGCACCCTGAGCGTTTGGGGGCACCTGCCCCATGCCCAGCCCTGATTCTGGAAGGCACAGGAATATGAGAGGAGGTCCAGGGCCTCATGGGATCTGTCATAGAAGGGCAAACCGTCAGCATGAGGAGTGGCGAAATGCTAATTGTGGACCTGTAGAGAGAGGAAGGAGAGAGCCACTGTAGGCAGGGGCTGAGGGACTCTCTGGGACTGGGGTGGAAGGTGGAGGGTGCAGGGAGTGTGTGTCTCCTTACCTGCCCTTCAGGTCATCCAGTCCGGCGAGCTGTCCAGGGCCTCTGGGCTTTTGTCCTGTGTGCTGCCCAAGGGGCCACTTCCTCTAAGGTGGCTCTGATCCTCCCTTCAGCCCCGCCCAACAGGCTTGGCCAGTCCTTTCTGTTGCCCCTTTATTTGGATAAGCATCTTTATCCTCAGATGTAATCCTCCAAAGTGTGTTTATTGGAGCGCGGGGCCACCTGGCCGTCCTGGCCCTGGGCTCCCCAGGGAGGGCTGGAGGTCTGCCGGTGTCTGGGTCCCACGGAGGCTGCAGTAATGCTGGTGACAGGTTACACAGAGGATGAGTGGACGAAAGGAGAAACGAAGCCGAGTGGGAGGGAGTACGAGGGCTTGTCTGGACTCTGTGGAATGGCAGAGGCAAGAGAGGAACGGTGGACAAGTTGACAGTCAGTCTGAGAAAAGCGTGGGCTCTGTGGCTGCCCCGGCCTTGTGGGCTTGGCGGCTAGCTGTGTGCAGTCATCACAGGCACCGGCCAGGCCCACGGCAGCCCGTGTGTCGGGACAGCTCAATATGCTTTACATGTTGCTGTGTAAGCCACAGCCTACCGTCACGCATCCAGTGTGACGTACACACACACCAGATGTGGAGATCACTGCCGAGGACACTTCAGAGCTTAAAGGGATGGTAAAGAGATGGTCCCTTCCCTTACAGATGCAGGAACAGAGGCCCACAGAAGTGAAATGATGTGCCAAGGCCAGCCAGGGACAGCGCGGGGAAGAGAGCAGGGACGGTGAACTTCGAGCCCCTCCTTGCTCCTTCCTTTCGGCTGCTTTAATTAGATGACTATTTGTCACTCTTTTAGCTCCATCCTCAGAAGTGTCAGAACACAAAGCCCGTGGGCTTTCACTGGGGCCCACGGAGAAGCGAAAGAGGTGTGGCTTGGAAGGGCACAAGCAAATACCCAGATGTACCGTGCTTTAAAGGCGTCACTGATGACTTTATGCAGATGAGCTGTCTTCGTTCTGGCACCTGAATGTCACATGTGTCTGTCTATCCAGGCACCAGAGCTGTTGGGCACAGGAGTCAGGACAATTGTCAGCCAAGGTGCCCGAGTGCTGAGGTTGGCAGCATGCTGGCTCCGAAGTCTTGTCTTCCACATAGAGCTGATCTGATCCCAGCTCTCACCTCACGGCTGATAGAGACATTGAGATGTCACTCCAATGCCAGGTGGCATCCACAGGAGCCATTACGATGTCAGTGGGGCTTGCAAGTGTGTGGTGACACCTCCTCGCTGTGCCTGGAGGAGCAGCAGTGTCGTCAGGGTAGCTGATGTAAATTCCAACAGTCCTGCTGATGGAGGAGGCGGAAGGGCGAGAAAGAAGCTGGCCCATGCCCCATGCCCCTTGGCATGCTCACTGGCCAGCAGACTAGGCTTTCTTGCCAGTGGAGATGCCTTTGCTTGGTCTTCTCTGAGGTTCTACTACCACAGACCCTTTCCCCAGACCCCCTGTCACCTCCCAGGCAGGAAGTCCTGGGGACCACATCGTGCCCTATGAAATTGAATCATTTGGCACCATGAGAGCCCCGTGGAACAGCAGCTGGCCTATCAGGTGGGCTTTAGACCACCAGCTGTGCCCAGTGAGGGCATTCTGCCCTGAGTATGGCTCCTACGAGGCTCTGGCTGAGGGCTGAGCTGGCCACCTTCTCTTTGAGCCACAGTGGCTCACTGAGGCACAGCCAATGGCACCCCCAACTGAGAGAGGTGATGAGGAGAAGCTGAGGTAGCCAGGAAGGGACAGGTTAGGGAATGAAGTGACAAGCATCTGCTGATCCCACTCTGGTTGAGTTTGTTTCCTTCAAGGGAGATGGTTGCTGGGCTCATTTTATTCTGACCTCAAGATCCTTGAACCTTTGAGATGGGAGAAGTGGCACTTCACTTTTCATTGTGGGTAATACTTTTTAAACTAGGGACAAATGTTCTCTTTTCATTCATCCACTTCATAAATACCGTGTGCAAGTGGCAGTGGGCTAGACACCACGGAACCCACACTGCAGGTGACAGATGAGTCATGGTTTATGTGCTGTTGAACCAAGAAGAGCCTCTGACACCTTGGCTTCTGGCCACACCTCTTATCCTGACATGTAGGTGACCCGCAGCCAGGAGAGCAATTTCTCCAGGCCTCAATTTCCCTGCCTATAAAATTGAAATAACTGACCTTATGGTTCATTGTAGCTCAAATAACTATGATTTCCCTTCAGTAATTCCACTCTTAGACATACACTCAAAAGAAGTGAGAGCAGGGATTCAGGCAAATGCTTGTACACAAGTGTTCATAGCACTACTCACAATAGCCAAAAGGTAGAAATAACCCAACTATCCATCAACAGGTAAATGAATCAACAGATTGTAGTATATCGATGGAATAGTATTCAGCCATAAGAAAGGAGTGAAGTATTGATACAGACCACAAAGTGGACGAACCATGAAAACATTTCACTAGGTGAGAGAAACCAGACCCAACAGATCACATATTGTGTCTCAATTATATGAAATATTCAGAAAGCTGATGGGTGATTTCTGGAAATTGAAGAAGAGAGAGCCGGGAGCAACCAGTAAATGGGTATGTGGCTTTCTTTTAGGGAGTTTTAGAACTCGATACAGGTGGTGATGGCACGATATTGTAAATTGTTCACTTTAAAATGATTTTGTTATGTGAATTTCACCTCAATTTTTTAAAAATCCTCTATAATTCCCTTTAAAAAATTTTTATGTGTTTATTTTACAAGCAGAGGAGGGGCAGAGAGAGAGGGGAACAGAGGATATGAAGTAGGCTCCATGCTGACAGCAGAGAGCCCGATGCGGGGCTTGAACTCAAGAATGTCAAAATCGTGACCTGAGCCGAAGTCGGGTACTTAACCGACTGAGCCACGCAAGGTGCCCCAACCTTCTATAATCCTCATAACCATAATATAAGTGCAGCCTATATCTCCCATGCCATACTTGCTGGGTATAAATTAAGACCACAATGGAAGCAACAAACACTTTTTCTGGCTGTTCCTGCCACTCTAGTGTAAGACCCTGGGTGTCCAGCAGCTAAGCTTTCACCTGGTCTGGGACTGCACACACCACCACCCTTGGTGTGCTCAGGGTGTCCCATGAGTGCTCCCTTGTGCACCTGTGAACTTGCTGTCCCCGTGCTGGGGCCTGCCGCTCCCTGTGGAGTGTGGGCCAGGGTCAAGGGTGCTCTTGCCACACTGTGCTCCACAGAGGTGGGACAACCCACCTCCCCGTCTGTGTGTTGACACCTGTCACCTGGGCCCCAAGGGGACTTGTGTTCCCTCTCAGAGATGTTAGAGACACACCCCCTTGAGATTTTACAGTGCCTCCCCCTTCAGGACTCCTTCCCTGGTGCAGAGCCTGGTACATTATAGGTACTCAATACTTACTTCTTGAACGAGTGAATGAACAGGTGAATGAAGGGTTGTTGGAACTATGGGAGAAGGGCCAGAGAGCCGTCTTAGAGACAAACGCCAGCTGTACCCAAATCTCCTGTCACCTCCACCCCTGAGGGAACCATCTGAGATCCTTTCAGGCCTGCAGCTCCATCTGCTTGGAGGCCCCGGGTTTGGTGGGCAGCTTGCTCCTCAGACAGCAGATGCTTGCCACCTGTTCCCAGGCCCTCCTGGCTGCACCCTGACGCACTCTCATTCTGGGCAGACGCAGCTTCTGCTCAGGCTGGCATCCAGCCACGTGAGCTGGGGAAGGGGAAGGGACGGAAAGAGCCTTATGAGGAGTCCCCCCGCCATCTTGTGCTGGCAACCAGGGAGGCGGCAGTGAGGCAGACAGGGCCCGAGTCCCGGGCAGAGAGAGCGGCTGGCATGGTGCCTGGGCACTTACCAAGGGCTCATTGAGTGTGGTTTCTGCTACAGTTAGCTGCCGCGCCTGTGGAAGTTCACCTCCTGCCACTTTCACGAATGCATGTGATGGTAAAGCAGCTAAACACCCTGGGGTCCTTTATGCATGCCCTGACTGTACATTCTCCACTTATTCACCCACCCACCCATCCATCCATCCATCCATCCATCCATCCATCCATCTATCCAACAAGCTGTATTAAGCAGCTACTCCATGTCAGGCCCTGAACTAGGCTCAGTCTATCTGGGTGGGACAGGATATGCTCCACACATCCTTCCTCATTCCCTGGTTTTGTGCAATGATTGCACAAGGGGAGGCAGGAGGTGTGGGGCATATTAGGAGGATGCCCTATCACAATCATTGATGCTGTATTTTCAAGTATCACCCACTCCATTCTCCTAATTGTCACCCCAAATTGAGAGTGTATTTCCTGTGTTGAAATATTCATGGACACAAGACCAAGAGGCCTCTGGGACATTCCAAAATACCTTTGGAACTTTTTTGACCTTTGACTTTTGATTTGTTCACACTATGCTCAGCTGTGGGAGAATTAGCCTCCATGGTTCTATGGGGGTGGGGGGGGGGCACAAGCCTGATTGTTTTCTGGTTAATTCAGCCACACTTAATAGTTCAGTCCAAAACATTTACTTTCAGGTGTGCCTGAAGTCAGACCATCTGTTTGCTCAGTTGACTGAGTAATTATCAGTCTCTCCTTTTATTCCTTTGGGAACACAGACTTCAGGAATTGGGTCCCTGGTGACCAGGGCACAAATCTCAGGGAAACCCAGGAAGACAAGGACTCCCTTCCACTCACAGTTGTTCTCTGACTGTCCAGATAACCAGAACGCCCTCCTTATTTAGAGGAGATAGGTGCTAGAAACCCAAAGGATGGAGAATTCTTCTGATATTTGTTCTAGAACAAAATTATTCAAGATAGCTCCCAGTATACGTTCATGGACTCTCTTTTTCTTTTGAAATCTCTTCCAACTAGTCAAGTTAAATCAAAGATGAGACATCAACTAACAGCAACTAAGTACTAGCTTTAACGCCCAAGGTATCTTAATTTTTTTTAATGTTTAACTTTTAATCGTAATTTTTTTTTATTTGAGAAGGAGTGAGGGGCAGAGGGAGAGGGAGACACAGAATAGGAAGCAGGCTCCAGGCTCCAAGCCGTCAGCTCAGAGCCTGATGCAGGGCTTGAACTCACAAACCGTGAGATCATGACCTGAGCTGAAGTCAGATGCTTAACCGACTGAGCCACCTAGGCACCCCTAACCCCCAAGGTATTTATGATAGCCCCTAACCATGAGACCAGCTCAATTCCTTTCTAGCAAAACAGTCAGGACAGCATGGAAATTTATGAATATTGTTAAGTGAAAAAAAAAGCATATTATAAGGCAGTTTATAGTATATAATCCCATTCTAAAATACCTATATGCATAAAAATATAGATATTGCAAGGTGTGGATGGGGATGTCCCTGAATAGCCAGGATGGATGGTGGTTTTGTTTTCTTCCTTTTCCTTTTCTGTATCTTCTGGTTTTTTAGGAATGAGCCCATATTGCCTTTATAATAAGACAACCATAGAGGAGAAAATGCTTTTGTTTATTTCACTCATTTTCCCCCTGCTAAATATGTCAGTAATTTCTTCCCACTGTATCTTCTTTGCCTTTGCTAGAAGGAATCTCAGGCTCTCTCTTGGTTAGAGGCTGTCAGACACACACATGTAGGATGCTGAGAGAGATATTAAAGCCAGATTAGTACTTAGTTGAAGCTTCCTCCTTGGTTTAATTGGATTACTGAAAAAAGTAAGGATGGTCAGGCCTCCGGGGAATGGGGGTGTGCAGGGACCTTGTGTGTGGTTCTCAGTAAAGCAGTACATTGTGGGACCCAAGGGTTCAGTGTAGAAACCCCATAGTGGTCGCCATCCTAAGGCCTCAGTGGGTCAGTGAGGGTGCAGATCTATCAATAACTTGAACTAAGCTCCTGCCAAGCCTGGCCCCCCTTCCTGTCCTTCCTGCCCCTGGGGTTCTTGTGTCTGCTCTACTTGGGAAATCAGTACTTCCTGAGCATCAACCTTGACCTTGCTCTCAGAGCAAAGTGCGTGGAAAGCAGAGACTCTTTGGAGTCAGTGTCCTGGATGTGGAAACACTGCTGGTGGCCCTTCCCCCAAGGGAAGCCCCAGCCCCACCTGACCTCCCCTGGGGACCCCCCCCCGGGGCATTTTCTCTTTTCCTTCCCCAGACCCTCACCACATTGACCTTCATGGTTATTAATGAAGAACGTGATGTACTACTAGATTGTCAGTTCGTCACAGAACTGTTGTGAAAAGGAAATCGAGTCAGGGTATGGGAGTCAAGCACTTCACAAAGTACTTGTGACAGGGAAGCAACTCATTAAGTAGGGTCCTATCCCCTGCCGCCCTCCTTGCTTTTCATCCTGGCAGCACCTAGCCCCGGTCTGTCACACAAGGGGCTCTGGTTGAAGATGCCCAAAGGAATGTGCCCTGGGGAGGAAGATCGGGGTTGGAGGGGCGAGGGAACAAACATTCCCTCCGCATGAAGCCTTAGGTGCCCATAGATGGATTGTGTGTTTGGTCTGCAGGGGACAGCTGGGGTCTCCAGGGAGGCTGGAGCATCTTCAACCCACGTTTCTGGTTTCTGCCAGTGCTGGGGGATTGATTAGCCAACAGCGAGCTGGGCCCTTATCAGCACTTCTATTTAACCTGAGCACTCTCTCGTCCAGATGCAGGGAAGAGAAAACCATATCTGGGAAAAGGCAGGAGGGATCTATGTGCCCCTCCCCCAGAAGAACCAGAGACAGGTCTGGGATTCTCGATGTCCCAGAAGCCGCAGGATAAGCCCACAGATCCCATCCTGGAAATGGGGAGATGGGAGGTGGAATCAATCAGCCTGATCAGGCATGATCATCATCGGTCTTGACCAAGTCTGTGTAGAGCAAGAAGAGCTACTCCTGGGCTTCCTGGAGGCTTGAACACGTGCCTCCTCTCTGCGCTGGCTGTTGATACTTCCTTTCTTCTGTCTTGCTTCCGTCTAGAAGCCCTTCCATGTCGCTACCCCTTCCCCTGCCACCGCTGAGCAAGTGCAGCTAAAACCGGGCAGCCCCTCTAGGGCCCTTTATCTCCTGTAGAATGAGGTGGGCATTTGGGCCGGGAGACGGTGATAAGGAGAAACCAAGTCCGCCGAGTAGCTTGCTTAGTGGTACAGTCTGAGGAAGCGTGCATACTGATGAAACTCAAACATTTATTTCTTAGTAATGATCCCTTCGCGTTGTGGGGTAGGGAAATCAATGCATGAGAAAATACACACAGACCTGTATACCAGGGATATTGTAAAACACCTCTTTTCTCCTTCCCCTCATACCTTCGGGCACGTCTGTCTTCTCTGTGCACTTTAAAAGATGATCTATTTTGTGGTGCTTGGGTGGCCCATTCGGTTAAGCGTCTGCCTTCGGCTCAGGTCATGATCTCACAGTTAGTGAGATCGAACCCCCCATCAGGCTCTGTACTGACAGCTCAGCGTCTGGAGCCTGCTTTGGATTCTGTGTCTCCCTCTCTCTCTCTCTGCCCCTCCCCTGCTCTTGCTTTGTCTCTCTCTCTCTCTCTCTCTGTCTCTCTCTCTCTCTCTCTCTCTCTCAGAAATAAATAAACATTAAAAATTTTTTTAAAAGATGACTTATTTTGTTACTGGCAAAGATGTGAGATGTGAATTTAATTAACTAGAGGAGTCCAAGGGTCAAGGAAAACTTGAGAATTAAAAACAAAAGGTGCCAGAATATTTTTAATATAATTTATTGTCAAATTGGTTTCCATACAACACCCAGTGCTCATCCCAACAAGTGCCCTCCTCCATGCCGATCACCCCCTTTCCCCTTTCCTCCACCCCCATCAACCCTCAGTTTGTTCTCAGTATTTAAGAGTCTCTTATGGTTTGCCTCCCTCCCTCTTTGTAACTTTTTTTTTCCCTTCCCTTCCCCTAATGTCTTCTGATAAGTTTCTCAAGATCCATATATAAGTGAAAACATACAGTATCTGTCTTCCCTGCCTGACTTATTTCACTCAGCATAATACCCTCAAGTTCTATCCACAGTGCTGCAAATGGCCAGATTTCATTCTTTCTCATTGCCATGTAGTATTCCATTGTATAGATAAACCCCATCTTCTTGATCCATTTAGGCTCTTTCCATGATTTAGCTATTGTTGAAAATGCTGCTATGAACATTGGGGTACATGTGCCCCCTATGCACCAGCACTCTTGTATCAAAAGGTACCAGAATATTAATAACCATGTGACCCATTCCAAAAACATCAGTGAATGGGAAAGACTTTGGATGGCAGGAGGCCTAGGTTTCCATTCCTCCGATGAGCCAAGGGTTCCTGATCGTGCCATTTCCCTCCCTGTTCCCAGGCTGCAGAGCTCTGAGACCTTCCTGCAAAAAATGCCTCCATTCTGTTTTCTGTGCATCTCTGAGAGCGGGCCTTTATTCCTCTCTCCTTTCTATCACTGGAAGGTTTGTGAGGGCTGGGAAAGCCAGGACACTCTACCTTTAGATGACTCAAGGATATCATGAAAACCCTCCTCTTCTTACAAGGAGCCACTAAGCCAGCCTCAGAGGGGTGCTGGAATGTTCTAGAAGCCTTGATGCCCAGTGGTACTCATCCATTCCAATGACAGACACTCGCCAAACCCTGCTTTGTGCCAGGCCTGCTGCTGGAGGGCTAGAGGGCTACCAAGACAGGGGATGTCCCTGCTCCCGAGAGCTCACATTCCAAGGGACAGTGTCATGGGGTCCCCCACTGTAGGCTGAGCCAGTAGCCTGAGAGGCAGGAACAGCGCCTTCACCCTGGGAGCTTGTATCTTGGGACCACAAGAAATGCCTCATGGAGCAGAGGAAAAAAGGGAACACGGAGGCGAGGGGGTAGAACCTGATCCGGGAAAGGGGTGCGAGCAGAGGAGCAGAGCAGGAGAAAGGGCTGAGCCGCCCACGCCCCGCAGCAGGCTGGCCTGGTTCTTAGAGACAGCGGGTGGGGAGGCAGGGGCGGAGAGCAGCCTGCCGGCCACAGCCAGACTTAGCCCTGCCAATGGGGAAGTGCAAGGTCTTGTGGCGTGGGGCGGGGACGGGAGGCCTTCTCCCTGGGCAGACGGAGGGCCTGTTTGAATTCTTTGGCGCAGAAGAGCAGCCTGCTGGGAACCTGTCTCTACCTGCCTGCGACCGTGCCAGTCCCAGCCCCAAGGATTCTTCTGTTCTATTGTTTCCTGCACCCCACACCCCAGCCCAAGAATAAAGATAACCGCCCCCCTGCCCACTGCTGCCCGCCCTCCACACCCGGGTGACTCAGGCTGGTGGCTGGGCGGCAGCGCGGCTGCTGGGCCTGGCTCCACTCAGCTCCTACATCTGCTGCTGATTTGCCGGCCCAACCAGTAGCCCTTTCTGTCTCTGCGACCTAAATTAGGGTGGGGTTTTTCTTGGATTAAAAAAAAAAAATGGTACCTTCCCCACCCCACCCCCTGTGGTGTACAGATTATTATAGTGTCTGCTTGCTTCAGAGGGACAAGAAAGAAAGTGACCTCGGACGAGTCCGGCTTAATTGCGGCGTTCAGCTGCCCGAGGTCTCCTGTCCACTCTGGCCAGTTCTGGGCCAAACCAGTTTTCCATGGCCAGACTGGGCCCGGTTTCCACAGCATTTCCTGTCAGGAAGTTCCCCCGCCCAGTATGTGCTATTAAATAGGATCCTTTTCGTTCCTTTTCCTCTTATAAACTTCCCTTTCAGGTCATCCTGAAGGGAGAGTGGGGATGTGGCCACGCCGGGGGAAGGGGACTCCAGGCCCCATTCCCAAAAGGGAGATGGTTCTGGAAGGGAGGCTGGCCGGACGCTGGCCAGGGTCAAAAGCCCAGGGTCTAGGCCCCAGGACCAAGCACAGGATGACTTCCTGCTCTGCAGAGGGTGCCGGATGCCTCAGCCCTCAAGTGAGGCCCCTGGGTGCCCCCTCTTCTCTCTTCCCCACAGGGGGGCCCTTTTCCTCTGTGAAGGAAGATTTGAGAAGCAGTGGGAAGAATACCCGGTCCTAAAAATACCTTCTTCCTTCTCCCATCCCAAAAATATATCCACCGCAAGCTTCCCACAGAGAGTGAAATTCTACCTTTCCCATTTCAGCCTTCGTTTGCTTGTCTGCAGCACTCTGGGGGGAGGGGGGCACCAGCAGGGCTCCCGGGTCCCCCCCGCATCCCAGGAAGCCGGCCACCACCGCCTGTCGGGAGCGGGCCGTGGGAAGGCTGCAGACCCTGGGAAAGGAGAGCGTGATTTGGGCCCCAGAGGCAAAGCTGGCCAACGGAAACCGCTGCCCAGGGAAGAGGGGTGACAGGTGAGAGGTCAGGGCGGGTCAACACCTGGCCCATCTCATTCAGTCTTTGGGTCTGGGTCATAATGTGGGTAGTCTTCCCCCTCTTTTGGGTATGGTTATCCCATTTGACAGATGAGGGACTTGAAATTCAGAGAAGCAAAGTGTCACCTGACTTCACACAGCTGAAACTAGAAATTAAGGCTGTCTTCCTCAGAGAGGCATCCATGCTGACTTTGTTCGTTCATTCGTTCATTCATTCATTTATTGTCAAATATACATAACACAAGATTCACATTTAAGTGTATAATTCAGGGGCATTAAATACATTCAGTGTCATGCAGCCATCATCACCATCCATCTCCAGAACTTTTCATCTCCTCAGACTGAGACTCTGTCCCCACTGAACACTGACTCCCCAGTCGCCCCTCCCCGCAGCATTCTGTTTTCTGTCGCTGTGAACCTGACTGGTCTAAGGAGCTCATACAAGTGGAAGCATGCAATCGTTGTCTTTTTGTGGCTGGCTTTTTTCACTCGGCATGTTGTCTCTAAATGTGGGTCATTCTTAATGCAGCTGGTGTCAGAACTTCATTCCTTTTTATGGCTGGATAATATTCCGTCCTATGCAGGTACCATATTTCTTTATCCAGTCATCTATCTATGGACTTTTGAACTGTTGGCTATGAACATGGGCACCCAAATATCTGTTCGAGTTCATGCTGTCAGTCTCTTTGGGTATATACTCAAGAAGCACAACTGCTGGGTCACTTGGCAATTCTTTGTTTAATTTTTGAGGAAGCTCCATACTATTATGCATAGTGGCCACATCCTTTTACACTCCAGCCAGCAGTGCACAGGGGTTCCAGTTTCTCCACGTCCTTGTCAGCACTTGTTATTTTCTGGGGGGGGGGGGTTGTTTGTTTGTTCGTTTGGTTTGGTTTTTTATAGTAGCTATCCTTCCGGGTATAAGATAGCATCTCTTCGTGGTTTTGGTTGGCATTTCTGTAATAATTAGTGATACTGAGCATCTTTTCTTGTGACTATTGGTTGTTCGTGTATCTTTGGAGAAATGTCTATTTAAGACCTTTGTCCATTCTTGAGTTGGGCTGTGTGTGGTTTCATTGTGGTTGTGTCATCCATGCTCACAAATGGGGGCATCTGGGTGGCTCAGTTGGTTAAGCATCTGACTCTTGATTTTGGCTCAGGTCAAGGTCTTAGGGTCATGAGATCGAGCCCCTCTTCAGACTCCATGCCAAATGTGGAGCCTGCTTAAGATTCTCTCTCTCCCAGGGTGCCTGGGTGGCTCAGTTGGTGAAGTGTTTGACTTTGGCTCCGGTCATGATTTCACAGTTCCTGAGTTTGAGCCCCGCATCAGGCTTTTTGCTGACAGCTTGGAGCCTGGAGCCTGCTTCGGATTCTGTGTCTCCTCTCTCTGCCCCTCCTCCACTTCTACTCTGTCTCTGTCTGTCTGTCTCTCTCTCAAAAATAAATATTTTAAAAAATTATAAAAATAGATTCTCTCTTTCCCTCTCTCTGCCCCACCCCCACACTCTCCAAAAAAATAATGATAATAATAATAATCAGGAGCTTTTCAGAGAATCTAAAGTCATTTATGTTCATAACCAGGACCCTAGAACAAGCTGCAGTGCTCTCTGGATCTGCTAAACTGTTCATGTAGTGCTGTTGTACAAAGTATGTCTTGTTGCATTTGCAATATCTGAAAATCCATTGCTTTTGTGAAAATTTCATTCATTTACCATGCTTATGCTAAGTACCTACTATGTGCCAGGCATTGTGCTGTAGGCATAAAGGAATGTGTCCTGGTCCCTGCCCTCAAGGACCTTAGACCCTGCTGGGGAGGGTAGTTGTAACGCAAAGTGACACGAGCACATTTTCTGAACGAGAAGTCCTGGTGTGTAATCTACGTAACTTTGGTGCACGAGGCTGGGCTTAGGTAGGCTGGGAAAGGGAAGAACCCAGGCTCAGAATGAAGCTAAAGAAAGAATCAGCACGGAACCATCACGAAGGAGGAGGGCTGCAGGGCAGGGCTGGGGTGGCTCTGGGTCTCTAGATGCTTCACATCCAGAGGCTGCCATCATGGCACGTTTACATGCCCACCATGTACAGATGCTGCGTCCCCCTGGATGGCTGCCCTGGGCTTCTTGACTGCTGCAGACTTCTGAGAGGGTCGTGGCGTATGTGGAGGCAAAGTCTGACTCGGCAGGAATCTCTGACCTCTTGGTGCTGCTTTAGGGCGGGGGATTTCCCTTCTCCAGCAGAACACTGTGTGGGCGAAGGTGTGGCCCCTACGCCGAGATGGGACAGGTTCTTTCCAGCTTTGCTGGGGCTCTTGGCTGGCATCCACTGGGATAGGACACAGCCTTCCTCCTTCTCTTCCTCTTGCTGCCTGATGTCCACCAGCAAGATGGCACCAATACTTTACTCCAGAGTACCCCGTCTGTTGAGAGGGTCTTTGTGGCTTCCACAGTTGGCAGCCAGGTATTAGTCTGCCACCTGGGGGCTCGGCATGCAAGGTCCTGGTGGGAATGATTCTACAGCGGGGCAGGCAGGACCAGCCTCGTGACCTTCCAGAATGCCATGGTGTGAAAGCAATCCACCCCTCATTCACTAACTATAAACTCATTGCAGATTTTGTTCACTGCTTATATGCCTAGCACTGCCTGGTGCGTCATACATATTTAACATGTATTTTTGGATGGAGGAAGGACTGAAGGCCCATCTGCCTCCTTGATATTCACTTAGTGCCCCCTAGGAGTCACACAGGCCCATCACACGGGTCCTGGGTCCTGACCCTGCCACACGGGAGGGCTGATGCCTTGGGTAAGTAACTTCAGCTCTGTGAGCCTCTGTTGCCTCACCTGGGATGTGAAGTAGGAGCCTCAGCAGCCTCTGGAAGCCTCATGGAGGGAATATGCGATGACCCACCAGAGCGCACCCCTCCAGACACCAGACCTGATTCACCTGAAGTGATTTCCCAACCACTAACTGCCCAAGCCTCTATCAGAGCTCCTTTATTTATTTTATTTTAATTTTTTAATGTTTTGTATATATTTGAGGGACAGAGTACAAGCCAGGGAGGGGCAGAGAGAGAGGGAGACACAGAATCCAAAGCAGGCACCAGGCTCTGAGCAGCACAGAGCCTGACGTGGGGCTCGAACCCACCAACTGTGAGATCGTGACCTGAGCTGAAGTCAGACGCTTTACCAAATGGGCCACCCAGGCACCCCTATCAGATCTTCTTTCTAATATACCTCCTTGGTGCACATCCTGCTCTCCATTCTTGCCTTTCTCAGAGACAATAACTACCCTTTGTCTGTTCTACCTACAGGGCAGTGGGAAGGCCGTACAGTCTAGTGGTTAAGAGCATAGCCCCAGAACTAGAAGGAACAGGGGTCCAGATAGTGCACGTACAACTCAAAGCCTTGTTCCTGATACTAGAGGCTCCTCAAAATGGCGGATGGGGTGGCGGGAGAGGTTGGGGTGGCCAGCTGGCTTTCTTGAGCCTCTGTTGATCACAAAGGACAGATTTCATCCGCGGGTGCCGTGCGTTCTCACAACTGCATGCAGCATGCCAGCCCTGGCTAGACCCTGTGGGGTGGCGCGTCCTCTAACTGCCCCCAGTCTAGAGATGACACACAAGAAAGGCAGGTGAGACAGCTGGAGAGCGCCATGTGACAGCTCTCAGGCCTGCCCCTAAGTCCAGTCAGAGTCAGTGGTGGGAAGGAGAAAAACGGCAGAGATCTTTCTAAGGGAGGGGTGCCAGCTGGACCCTGGAGAATGGCGAGCTGCTGAGAAGACAAGGAAGGGACGGGCCTTCTCAGGTTGTAGCAGGGGAGACGAGCAAAAGGGGAGAGGCGTGCCACCTACAGAAACACCTGGCCAGGGATGAGCCCTGTGGAGATGGGACAATGCATTCATTCAATCAGTGATGCAACAGCGACATATGAGCACCTCTTTGTGCCATGCCCTGCACGGGGGCTGCGGATACAAAGATGGGTGGAACACTGTGTGCGCCCTCCACGAGGGTAGGTGACCTACCTGGCAAGTGTCACATGTTCTTGGTGGGGGAGGGGAGGATGCATGCTCTGTCTCCTTTTCAAATGATGGTGCCCTACTGCTTTTCTGGATGTGATAGCCTTGGCCTGCCCCTGAAAGGGAATTGTGTGTTCCAGCCCCAAAACTCAGACTGCAGAATGGTAGGTTGTCAAAGCTAAGGGGGCCCTGAGGGGCGAGCTGTACCCAGAGCTCTCAAACTTTAGAGGAAGCTGACCCATGTGCTCGGGATATTGTTAAATCTAAAGATGCCAGAAGCCCACCCCTAAAGTTCTGAATCATGGCTCCTGGGTGGAGCCCAGGGAATATACATTTTTAATAAGTTCCGGAGTGACTCAAGCATAGTTCTCAGCCTTGGCTGCACACAGGGAGGCCCTGAGGAGTTTAAAACACTGATGCCCAAACCCCATCCCTGGAGAGTCCGATTCAACTGGTCTGGAGATAGGGTGTGGACCCTGGTGGTTTTAACAGCTTCGGCAGTGATTCTGATGTGCGGCCAGGGTTAAAGCCCACAGGACTCAAGTTTGAAGACTCACCCAGTTACCTTCCACTAGTCAGATTTCTCCAGGGTGTGTGTGTGTGTGTGTGTGTGTGTGAGAGAGAGAGAGAGAGAGAGAGAGAGAGAGAGAGAGAGAGTAGGAGGAGGAAGAGGAGGAGGAGAAGAAGAAGAAGGAGAAGGAGAAGAAGAAGAGAGATTTATTTGAAGGAATTAGTTCATGTGATCGTGGGGGTTGGCAGAGTAGGCTGGCAGGCTAAAGACCAGGGTGAGACGAAGTTGCAGCTTGAGTCTGTGACCATGTGAACCAACTTTGCGTCTCTCTCCAGCCTGCAGACTCACTCCTCAAGATCTTGGGAACAGAGGGGAAGCTCACCGTGACTGTCCCTCTATGCAGAGGGGAGAGCCGGGAAGCCCTTCAGTGGTTGCTGACTCCTTGTGTGTGTATCCGGGCCCCGCTGCTCTCTTTAATTTCATGACTGCTTCATTTCTGCTTGAGTTGTGCACACCTAATGCCATCACCCACAGAGACTGGGTCTGCATATCCGCCTCTTGTTCAGTACTAAATATGGTGTATGACATAGATGTTTGCCCAGTAATGATGGTTGAACTTGTGAGTGGCATGTCACCCCCATCCTCACCCCGCAAGGGCTGGGCAGCACCCATGTCAGTGGGGTATGCAGACCCTCTGAAATACACATGTGGTGCTGGCCAGAGATTGTGATCCAAACAGAGTTTGGAGGAAGCAGGCTGTGGGCAGATAGAGGACTCGAGGGAGAGGCCAAAACCCAGGGCTCCGAGAGCCACAGTGGGCACCGGGCCAGGCCCAGCAATGCCCTATAACAATTGTGGGGCCTCAAAAGGTGAGTAGCATTGAAGCCCGGAGATGATCCTGGCTGGCAGGTGAAGAGCAGAACAGACGCGGCATGCTGGGGCAGGAAGCCTCCGAAGGCAGGGCTGCCTCACACAGGAGGCTCCTCTAAGCTGCCTGCTGTGGGTGGGTCCAGGAACGGGCTGCGGAGGGAAGGAGGGGGCTGATGACAGACCAGGGGCCAGTCCCGACCCCAAGCTAACTCGGGTGGAGGATGGATTGGAAGATGGGCTGCCCTTCTCATCTGATGACAGAAAACAGATGTCCACGGGTAAGACCACTCCTCCACGAGCTCTGGATGGGAAGCTGCGTGGCGTGGCAGATGAGGCCCCAGACAGGGTGTCCAGAGACCCGGGCTGGGCCACAACTGCCTCTGTGACCTCAAGGATGCTGCTTGGAGCCAGAACCAGGGCAGGAGGTCAGATCTCCAGGCTCTTACCCTGGAGCCTCCTATCTGTTCCAGGTCTTTCCAATCCACAGCCTTGTGCCCACACACTAATGCCCTCAAGCCTGTCAGCTGAGCCGGCCAGCAGTCCCGTAAGAGCCCCCGAGTCTTGGGCATCATGACAACAGTATTCCAATACGTATCCCATGACTGGAAGAGTTCGGAGGCACTGCTTCCTACTAGTGTCCCTGCAGGGGTCATTGTCACACCAGTCCTGCAGGAAAGTGAAAGCTGTTAGGCAAAGCAGAAAGAGTGAACACATTTGGGAAACGCAAAGTTAAAGTTAAACAGGTTTCTTTACTATGGGCTTTCTCAGAAGGGTGTGTGTGCGCGCGTGTGTGAAATGTCCGTTGTGTTTCTCCTACAGGGCTCTGGTATTCAGGCGTCCCAAACACATTTGTGTGGTTCAAGTTCATAGTTTCACATAAGAGACATGAGCCAATGCTGCTAGCTATCACTCACTTAAGACTCAAAGTTCTGGCAGCCATGTCCAATGAGCTGGACCTGGGTTATGTCCTCCTGAGCTCACTGCTGGGGATGAGAGAGGAGGGAGCCCCCTCTTCCCCAGCAGGGGCTTCCTAGCAAGGCTTTCACCGTGGAAGAGACATATCAAACCAAAGACACATGTCAGATCTTGACAGTTGAAATCTTTGACCATGGAGTTCTTCTCTTGGACTAGTACTTAACACCCACAGTATTAGGAGAAGCCAATTGTGGGCTTTGCCACTCAAGACTAGGCTGTCCCCGGCTCTCTTCTAGAACAGAACTGCTAGGTCCCACCTTAGAGTGTATCCTTCCCCCTTTCATCTCCTTCTCCTGGAGAGGCGCCCTCGTCCTCGGTCCCCTTCCTCTCCTGGCTCCCATCACCATTCTTCCCCCTTGCACACCTCACACAGCTAACGGCATGAACAATAGGCCTGAGGGCCACGGAGCAGGCTCCCTGGGTCTTGCAGGGAGATAAGCAGTCTATCTGATGAGCTCACACCTACTACTCTTGGGCTAATCCAGAAATCCTCAAAAACTTGGGTGTGGGATAAAAATGGCTTTGGTGGTTCCCACCTACAGAATTCCTTGTTAAAATGCTCCCCTGGTGGGAATTCCCAGAAGTGGAAATGGCAAGCTGGGTGGCATCATATCAGGCTCATGGAAGAGATGTACACTGGGGTGGGTAGGGCTTAGCGAGGTACTTCCACTTACCCCATCCAGCAGCTACCCACGTGTGAGGCCAACCCTGCCCGGTTCCCGGTGGATTGGAGCCACCTTCCCATCCTTCATGGCCAAATTGCTCAAATTTCCAAGATAATTATCCAGCCTTGTGTTGACATTGACTTGGAGAGGCCTGATTAAGAGGTCTGGATTACCAGAGATAAATATCACTATTGTCACAGTCCTTAGTAATGAGCCCTTAAGAACCTGCCACACACGCAATACCATGAAGGTTCTGGGTTGGCTACAAAAAAAGAGCTTGGCATGGCTTCCACTGTGGAGACTCTTACCTTCCACAGAAAGCCTCAGCTTTCTCAAGATTTGCAGAATGAAGACATCAAACAGGTGGAGCCCCACAGCCCCATGTAACTCTAAATACATCCCTGCCCAATGGGCATTTGTGGAAACCTGGACAACAGCTGGCCACAGCAGTCGGTCATTCCCTTGACTATATGACCCATCTTGCCACCTGTCCTTCTTTCTCTCCCTTCTCCATGCCTCCCTTACCTCTGACTCCCTTTGCTCCCTTTTCTCTCTATCTCAGTTTCATTACCTCCCCCCTCCCTCCCTTCTTCCCATCCCCATCACATCTGCTTCCCCAACCTCTGCCCCTTCCTGCCCTATGTCCCTCTGGGAACCCAAGACGGAGGACTGACTTCTCACAGGTAAAGCAGAAAGGTGCCAGGGTTGAGCAACCCATGATGATGGCAGAAATTTTCCCTCTGCCATTGATTAGGACTGGGCAGTGCCTCAAGGGTGTGGGCTGGGACCAAACCCCAGCACTGTTTTCTAGTGCCATTGGGTCATGTGATCATCAAAGGTGGCAGAGGGGGGTGATATGTACAAGGAGGTAGAGATAGTCTATGGTGACCGGCTGTCCCACTTTGAGGGTCACTGAGAGGATTCCCAGAATGTGGATATTTGAATGTGTAAACCAGAGAAGGCCTGGGAAAACCAAGATGAGTTGGTCTGCCTTCTGAGCTTTGGGCAGTGAGAATGAGGGAGGGTACCTCTGGGGTGGGAAGTGTGCATTCTAATCTTTTCTGGAGTGCTGGCTGGCAGAGTTACAGACTTCTTCCCACCCATCATTGCCTGGGCCCCCGTCCCACAGTGGAGAGCTAAGTAGCAGGGAAGCAGAAGGCGGGCCCCATCTGGTCACTGGAGTCCCTGTGCCAGAGCGATTGGATGGCCATAACTAGGGGTGCATGCTGAATTTGTTGCCACAATGAAGTAGATGAGTCTTTTCCCCCCTGGGCCTCAGCACCCTCTACTAGAAAAGATATAGTCTAGCCCTAACATCCTAGGAACCTTCTTCAGATGTTTGCACACAGTATTTCCAATGTGCCCCACCATTATCCCAATTTAAGGCTTTTAGAGGCTCTCACATAGAGCTCCAGTCCACTCCTGACTGGATGCCTGGGACAGGTGACTTCACCCTTCCTTGCTCAGTCTCCTCATAGGAAAATGGGGGTTAGTGTAAGGATTAAGTGAGATAATATCCATAAAAAAAAGCCCTCTCATTACCTGGCTCATAGTAGATGCTCAAGAAATGGTGCATGAAATTTGAAATGCTCTAGACCTGGTGACATGTTCAGCGTTCAGTGGTTCTATGATACTGTGAAATGATATCGTGAACCTTCCACATGATGCACACTTTCAGCTACCCCAGGTCCTTCTGGGCTAGAGAAGAGAGGGATAGAGGGAACTTCTCTTTTCTCCTCTCCCAGGGATCAGATCTCTTTAGAGGCACCAACGAGATGCTCCCCTCACCTCTTAAACTGAATACTCAAGACCAAAATGGAGTGTCTCACAGCGGTTGTGTTTGTTGTTTTGAGGTTATAGCATTTGTAAAGCACTATTGGGCTGAAGGTTTCCAGAGGAAATCTTTTTTTTTTTCCTTAAATAGGTTATTGTCAAGTTGGTTTCCATGTAACACCCAGTGCTCATCCCAACAAGTGCCCTCCTCCATGCCCATCACCCCCCTTCCCCTCTCCCCCATCCCCATCAGCCCTCAGTTTGTTCTCAGCATTCAAGAGTCTCTCATGGTTTGCCTCCCTCCCTCTCCCCAACTATTTTTCCCCTTTTCCTCCCCCATGGTCCTCTGTTAAGTTCCTCCTAATCCACCTATATGTGCAAACATATGGTATCTGTCCTTCTCTGCCTGACTTATTTCGCTCAGCATAACACCCTCAAGTCCCATCCACGTTGCTACACGTGGCCAGATTTCATTGTTTCTCATTGCCATGTAGTAGTCCATTGTATAGATGAACCCCATCTTCTTGATCCATTCGTCAGTTGATGGACACTTAGGCTCTTCCCATGTTTTGGCTATTACTGAGAGTGCTGCTATGAACATTGGGGTACATGTGCCCTATGCATCAGCACTCCTGTGTCCCTTGGGTAAATTCCTAGCAGGGCTATTGCTGGGTCATAGGGGAGTCCTAGTGTTAATATTTTGAGGAGTTAGAGGAAATCTTTTTGATCCCTACACAATATTATTTAATCAGAAGAAATAAGATTCTCACTTTTTCTTTCCTTGGGAGATTTAACTCATGGAAATTTTCTGGTTTAGCATTTTGCTCTCCTTGGCTACATAAAATCGCAGGTGCACAGTGTGTGGCTGGGACCAGCATTACTAGACGGATGAGGCATACACGAGCATTTGCTGCCCACCGAAGGCTTTACCATTCTTTAGTATTCTTTATTATTTATGTTCCCAGTCATTTCCTCCTTAGGAAAGGTAAGGTCATACTACTTTAAGGTAACTGAGCCCCCATATACTCAGTGAGTCACTCAACAAACATATGCCAAACGCCTGCTGGTGTGAAGTTCCATGTTCATCCTGTGCAGCGTACAGAGAAGCAAACTTTACTGTCAAGGCACTTATCTTTTGATCCTGTGGGCCCCATCCTTTTAAAAATGACGATCCTGGGGTGCCTGGGTGACTTAGTCGGTTAAGCGTCCGACTTTCGCTTAGGTCATGATCTCGCGGTTTGTGGGTTCGAGCCCCGCGTCAGGCTCTGTGCTGACTGCCAGCTCAGAGCCTGGAGCCTTTTTCGGTCTGTGACTCCCTCTCTCTCTGACCCTCCCCTGCTCATGCTGTCTCTCTCTCTCTCTCTCCTAGAAATAAATAAAAATATATTAAAAAAAATGACGATCCTTTTGAAGCTCAAAACATTTCATGGACCTCCACCTGGCTGTACCTGCCTCTTATGATTCAATAATGTTTTTATGTGCATTTGTGTTGAATTCATTACAATCCCATCTGCATGCATTTGAAAACTAACCATACGTACGTGAGTGCAAAATTACTTGCTCAGCATACTAATGAAGTTGGGGGTTCTTTAGGGTCTGAAGACCACCCCCACCATTGACCCCCACAGCCTGGTGGCCTTACTGAGGACCTAGGACTTTTGGAAGGGCATAAGGTCTCAGGCTGGGGAGGGTAAGAACACCCCTGGCAAAGGAGGGGGTGAGAGCTCCAGGCAGGGACACACCAGTTGGCTGGCCCCTCAGCTGCAGACCATGGCGAGTGTTGGGGTGAAGGGAAAAGGAAGGAATGACACTTTCCTGGGGGAATATGTAAGTAATCCAACTTTTGCCCAATCCTATTGTTGGTTTTAGGAAACCTTCCTCCCTACCCCTTCTGTCTGAGGAGCTTTGCATCTGGGTACACATTGTTCCTTTTACAATTTTAATAACTGAAGCTTTATAAACCGCCTGTAGCATCTTCTCAGGTGTGCTGCCTCCCTCACGATGTGGAAAATTCCTCGGCTGTACAGGCTGGAGCAGGGTAATGCATACTCGTGTCTGCCTCCATCCAATCCCGCCGCAGCCCCAGGAATCCATGGCTGCTCGGTCACCACCTTTCAAGCTCTCGGGGTTGTACTGGGGCACATTTCGCTCCCCTCTGGCAGCCCCTCTCACCGACAGGTTTTGGAAATCCCTGACACTCCCACGCTCATTCTGCAGCGCCCATTGTGGTCTGTCTATCTCTGTCCTGACCCACCCCCCACCCAGAACCTCACATCGATCACGATAACACCCATTTTCCAGTTATATCTCCATGTGCCGAGGGCTAGGAGACAGGCAAGGAAGGCAACATGAAGGGCAGGTGCCTAATCCAGGAAGGCTTTCTGGAGGAGGTAATGCCTGGGCGAAGCCTTAAAGGATAAGCAAGAGTCAGCCCAGTAGAGGTTAAGGCGGATGCGGAGGTGGAGAGGGAGATTTAGCAGACGGGACAGAGTGAGCAAGGCCGGCATTGTGAGAGTCGGGCGTGCGAGTAATGCCTTCCAGCTGCTGGGGGCAGGTCACCTGCTGGGGACAGGGGAGCAAAGTAGCCCAGGGCCGCGTGGTACAGCTGGTGGTGGCTGCAGGAACGAGAGGAGAGCAAGAGAAAGACAGTGGGGCTGGGACAGCACGTGGATGCTGGAAGCAGAGGGCTGAACGAGAGAGAGATCCGTGACCTCAGCCAAGGTCGGGGACCTGGACAGCTAACTTTGAAGCAGAGACATGGTGGAAGGAGGCAAAGGGTGGCCTCCTTAGTCCCTGCCCCGCCGCTCCCTACTTTCCCTTTCTTCCCGGGACCTGTAGCTTATTTGTTTGTTCCTCCCCTCCTCTGCTTCCCCCGCTGGCACGAGCTCCCCAGAAAAGCTAAAAATTCATCTCATCTGACCGAAATCAGAGGGTGGATGAGCTGGGGCTTTATTACACACTGGTTAAAATGGGTCTCGTGGGAGAGGATGGGCTCCATTATAATTGTATCTTTGGTCACCTCCACCCACCCGGCCAAAAAAATGGGGGGGCTGCGTCTGTTTAGACACCATTTTACGAAAGAGCTCTCTTCCTCCCTTCAACTTTTTTTTTATTAGTCTTGGAAAATCAGGCTGCTTGGCCTGGGAACGATGGGTGGCAGGAGGGAATTGGGGGGTGGGGGTCCTGTCCTCCCACGGCTGCCTTTAGGGTAAAGAGCCTGGGCGGCTTTGGAGATGTGTCTCTGGGGACAGGGCAGACAGCTCCGACTCCGTGAGGGACTGGGGCAGAAGTGGGGGGGGGGTGCTACTTTGAAAGCGGCATTTCCCTTTACGGGATTCTTCTTTATGACTCTTAAACTCTAAAACTGTTCTTTGGGCTTAAGCATACCATCTATTTAGAACTGAGTGTCAGAAATGCTGAATGAAGGTTGTTACTCTGGCTTTGAAAGAAGTATTTTTGGAAAGGGTGTGGAGCAAGCAATAAATCACAAGTAGCATTCAGGGTAGTTAGCATGAGACAATAGCCCTTTCCAGGCCCTCTTCTGCCCCCAGCCTCCCTCCCGCCCTCTGGGAGACCCCTGGAAGTGGATTGCAGGAGGCTCACCCACAAATGCTATGGTGTGTGGATGCACTGTGGGTCTTGGGTCGCAGGGTGCAGGTATTCTGTGAGCTTCTTGCAGAGTTAGGTGGGCACTAGTCAAGCAGGAAGCCTCCCACACCTGTGTGCTGTGACCTTCCAGTTACTCCCTTGTCTTCTCTTCACAGATACTAAAGCCAAAAAATTGCTGTGGCTCTCTCTGTCTCCAGTCCCCCAGCTAGGCAGGACGGGAGATCTAGGGGAATTTTAACCCACACTATTTTGTTGGGAAACTGAGATTACATTCATGGAAAGATAGGCAAGGGAGTAAATGCGTGAGGGCCAAAGGGTAAGGTCCCAACTCTCAAAGGGGTTGCAAGATATGTGCATTAGTCAGCTGTTGCTGCATAACAAATATAGCCCCATTTTTAGAAGCTTAAAACAGCAAAATTTATTATCTTCATGATTTTTATCATCAGGAATTCAGAAGCTGCTTAGCTGGGCAAGTTCTGGGCCAGGGTTTCCCAGGAGGTAGCAGTCAAGGTGTTGGCTTTTTGGAGCTGTAGTCATCTTAAGGTGTGACTGGGACTGAAAGACCTGCTTCCAAGATGCCTCACTCACATAGCTGGCAAGTTGGTGCCTGTTGGTGGTGGGATGCCTCAGTCCTTCCCCATTTGGAGCTGTCCAAAGGCTTCTAAAGTATCTCCAAACATGGCAGCTGGTTTCCCCCACAGCAAGAGTTCCAAGAGAAAGCAAGGCAAAAGTGGCAATGTCTCTTCTAACCTAACTTTGGAAGTCACACACCATCACATCCAGACCAAGCCTGGTAACAATGTTGGGGGGGGGGGGACCTTCACTTCCTGAATACCAGGAAGCGAGGGTCACTGGGAACCATCCTGGAGGCTGGCTGCCACACAATGGAAAGTCACCTTGGGTTAAACAGGGAGAAGTGAGATTCAAACACGGTCTTGAAGAGCCTGGGATGACTGGAGAGGTGAGACTGGAGTAGGGATGTGAGCAGGCTACAGGAACAGGTGCAGAAGCTGAAGTGAGCCTGCCGTGTTCGGAGGACAATGCAGCGAATCTAGGTTAGACAGCTCTGCGAAATAAGGTCAAGATCAGACTATAGAGGATCACGAGGGGCAGGCTGGGATGGTGGGATCCCCCAAAGGGAGTCATTGAAGGTTCTGTACGGAACAGGGACCAGGGGAAGCTCAGACTCTTACTATCTGGGTACCTTGAGTGGGTCACCTCAACCCTTTAGAGCTCAGTGGCCACATCTGTAGCATGGGCAGCATGACTGAGTTAATATATGTGAAGTAGGTGGTTGACTAGAAAGCAGTAGGTGTTGATTATTGAGGGATCAGCATGTGCAGCCAACCCTTCCTAGGAGTCCTGACACTCACGTGGTGTGAAACCACATCCGGGCCCTTCCCCGTCCTGGAATAGCAAACAGCCTCCTGAGGCTGAAACCAGGTGCTTTTCCACTACTGAAGAATCCAGATCTCAACCGTGGGCTGCCTTTGTAGCCACAGGAATATTGCTATGTGGTACGTGGGTGCTGGACAGAGCATGGACTGCCCCTAGTATCCTACGGTCATATCCTACAAGACTTGATGGCGGCCAAAGCCTGTCCTCAGCCAATTCTCATCCGATCCGCACAACCACCTACGAGATAGGCACCCTAGTGTGGTTAACTCCATTTTACAGGCAGGAAACTGAGATGGGATAGTTGAAAAGCCCTACAACAAATCAATAGCGACCAGGCATTATGAAAAACCCCACAGATTTGAGGGTTTGTGAAAGAAGGGAGAGAATCCAAATCACTCAATATTGTTAATAGTAATGGCTTTCAAATTCAAATATCATCTATATCAATAGTGTATATAGGAAAATATATCTTTCTTCTACCCCTCATTGGTATCTTTCCCATCTTGGAAAGAACCAGGAACCAGTTTTTAGTGTGTCTTCCCAAAGCTAGCCCATGCATCTGCAAACAGATATGTGCATGTCGTCATCCTTTGCCTTCTAAACATGGTAACCAGCCATGCACTCCGTGTAGTATGCTTTGCAGTTAAATCTGAGAGATAGTTCTCTATATTGTCATATACAGACATGCCTCATTTTTTTAAGGGCTGTGTAGAACTCCACCATGTATCTAGCCAGCCCCCCATTGATGAGTATATTGTTTGCTTCTAGTCTTTGCTTTCAAAATCAATGCTGCAGAATGATCTTTGTACATAAATTGGGCACATGTGATAATAAAACTATAAGATGAGAGCACCTGGGTGGCTCAGTCAGTTAAGTGTTTGACTCCTGATTTCAGTTCAGGTCACGTCCTCACAGTTGAGATTGAGCCCTGTGTCGGGCTCTGCACCGGGAGTGGAGCTTGCTTAAGATTTTCTCTCTCCCTCTTCGTTTGCCCCTCCCCCTCTCACGCTTTCTCTCTCTCTCAAAAAAAAATATATTATATATATATTTATCTTATATTATATAAGATGAGTATCTATAAGGGAAATTTCTAGGTCATTAGAATTTTTTATGTTTGCCCATCTGACAGATGAAAATTAAAACCTGTTTATATTTCATCTTTATGTATTTAATGGTGAATGATATTGAACACTTTTCACATATTTAAAAATTATCTGTATTTCCTTTCCTGTGATATTGCCAATTTCTCTAGCAAGCTATAAAGATCTTTTGCTGATTTAATATAATCTCTTTTTATAAAGAAAATTAGCTCTTCATCATATGTTTTGCAAATATTTTTCCCAGTTTGTGCTTTGATTTTATTATGGGATTTTTTTAAGTTTTTATTTATTTATTGAGAGAGAAAAAGAGAGAGAACATGAGCAGGAGAGGGCCAGAGAGACAGGGAGAGAGAGAGAGAGAAAGAGAGAGAGAGAATCCCAAGCAGACTCTGCGCTGCGAACGCAGGGCCCAGTGTGGGGTTCAAACCCAAGAACCATGAGATCATGACCTGAGAGCTGAGATCAAGAGTCAAATGATTAACTGAGCCACTCAGACACCCGATTTTGTTAGGGGTTCTTGATGTGCACAAATTCTTAAGTCATTATTTCATCAGATTTATCAATCTTCTATGGCTTCTAGATTTTCTGTCTTACTAGAAAAGCATTTCCTTTTGAGATTATAAACTCATTCTCCAATATTTCCTTTTCATTACTTTTTTTAACTTTGAAGGTGCTGTTGTACCTGTCATTTGTTCTAGCATTAGGAGTGAGGAAGAGATCCAAGTTTTGTTTTGTTTTGTTTCTTGTATGATTTGGTCAAGTTGTCCCAATCCCTTTTAGTGAAAAATTCATCTTAAGATAGCAATTGAGTTCCCCCCTTCATTGTATGCTAAATTTATATAGATATGAATTTATATGAGTCTATTTATGGTCTGTCTATGACTTTCTATTGATCTGTCTCACTGTTCAGGATCCAGTGCCAAATATTTTATTTTTATGGCTTTATAATATGTTTTCCTATCTGGTAAGGCTAGTCTCTCTACTCCCGTTACTCATCCTTTTCAAAACGCTCTCAGCTATTCTTAAATGCTTATTTTCCTGCATGAGCTTTAGAGTCAGCTTATCTAATTTCAATAGAAATTCTGGTGGATATTTTTATTGGGATCATATTGCATTTATTGAGCAATTTAGGGGGCATTGGCATGTGTCCAGCATTATGACTCCCTAGCCGAGGGCAGGGTATATCTTTCCACTTAAATATTTCTAAAAAGTGCTCCAGTCATGTTTTCAAACTTTCTGTTTTTCTCTTGCACATTTCTGATGAGCATGTTCCTAGGTGTTACATCTACTTTTGTTGCCAAGTAAATGGGTTTCTCTAACATATTTTTGAACTTCTCCATTGTTTATATAGGAAAGTATCCAATCATATCCTCTGCAAATAATGGCTTTTTTGCCAGCTCTTTTTTAACTTTTTAACCTTATAATTCTTATTCAATATGTTTGATCTTGAGACTTCAAAGGGGGACCAGACTTCCTTAGGTGTGAGGAAATCACTGAGTCCATTCCAGCTCATCAGTAGGCCAGCCAGGCTTCTTTTGGCTGGGGGTTGGGTGGGGGGTGGGGGGAGCGGTTAGAATTCTTATGCCTTGAGAGTGTTTTCAGTGTAATTTGTGATATTCTGGAGATCAAAACTCTCAGTGCAAATGGAGGATGAGTGGTGGTGGGTGGAGCAGGGCAGGGTGAGTGCTGGGGTGGGGGTAGTTTTTCTAGAAGGCTGTAGCAGGGGAAGGACCTCCCCTAGAGGCCGTGAAAGACCCCAGTCCTTAGTGCTGGGTGCCTGTGGCTGAGGACAAACATGGCAGAGGGGAGAAAGTTGCCTGTCCCTTTAGGTTTGCACTGGGGAAACCAAAACTACAGGGGAGTCTGGACTCCCAGGGCCAAGCTCACATAGGACTGCCTACCTCACACCATTATGCCATCTCTCCATCACAACAGCCTGGCACTTGGGTCCTGCCCAGACAGCTGTGTGGCCTGGATGGCCACCTATCACTTACTAGCCTCACATTCCTGATCATAGGACCCAGACCACACTGGATTTCTTCTTGGTTTCTATTTCTGGCCAATATTTTGTTGTGGGTTAGTCTCACTGCTCAGTAAGCCAGAAGCCCCTCAAAAACAGGTTTGAGGTCTTGTTTCAAACCCCACACAATGTGAAACCCAGGTCAAGCACACGGTGAGTGATCAGTGACCTTTGTGACTTGATGGACTGATGTTCCACGAGGAAACCACTCATGACAAATGATTCCCACTCACTTCTCGATTGTCCTTGCTTTAGAAAGGGCTCCTGGAACTGAACAGCCATCAGCTTCTGCAGCGGGGAGACCAGGCTGGAGTATAAATAGGAAAAGGAAAGGTTTGGACTTTCCCAGTGCAATAAAAGTCCTATATAATAATATTATATGTAACTGTGCAATTAAGCCTGAAAATTGCAAGCTTCCAGTTTGTTCTTCCCAGCCAAACACCAGGCGGTTCTGGTGGTGGATGGCGTCTGCTTAGAAGAAAAGAGCGAGATCGGAGGCAAATCTGAGGTTTCACTTCCTTTGGAAAACACAGGCGGGGTTGGGAATCCTTGAGGCCGTCCAGCTGGGCGGCTGGTCTGGGCCCTGTCTGCACATTGAAGTGGACAACGGCAGGGAGGCAGAAGTGTTTTTCCAGGGCAGAGGCATAACTAGGACATCTTCCACCTGGGCGGAGGCCTGGCGGTGTGACTCTGCCCTCCTGCCGCCCCCCAGGCCCCGCCCCTGCTGGAGCCCCTCCCCACCCAGCCCCACCCACGTCTGGTGCACAGAGCAGGGCAGGGGCATGCCTGTGAATACCCAGGAGCTGCTTCAGGGCTCAGAAAATACATTCTCCTAGCTGACTTCCAGCCGCCCTTCCCTACCCGCTCTGGGACTGCCTGCCTGTAGCTGACACCAACCTCAAATGCAGGAGGGGGCAGATTCCTCTCCCTTCCAGAACCTTCTCTGACTTCCTTCCCATGGCCTTTTACACAGTCCAAATGCTTGCGAGGCCTCACCTCCCTGCCTCACCATCCCCTCCATCCCCCCAAGACTCCTGAAGAGTGAACAGCCCCCGCTGAACCCAGCACCCCGCTACCCATCGCTCCTGCCTTGCTAAGCCCCTGCTTCTGTGCCCTTGCTTTGCACACACTGTTCTCTCTGCCAGAATGTTCTTCTTTCCCTGCCCCACACCCCCGCTGCCTGGGGGCCTCAGAACTCAGCACCCCCGCATCATTTTGTTGGTGGAGTACCCCCCGCCGAGCCCAGCAGAGCCCCTGCTCCGGCCCCCAGAGGACCTATCCACCGCTGGGCTAGCCCTTGGCACTAGCGTTAAGTCTGTACCGTGAGTTCTTACTGCCAGGAAATCCATCCTTCCCTCCCTGCTTCTCCAGCCCTCAGCAGAATGGGCAGACTCTACCAGCTGACAGGCAGCTTTGCAGCCTGCTCAGAACACGGGGGGCCCAGCCACCTGGATTCAAATCCCAGCTCTACCTCAGTCTCCCCATTTGAAAAAAATGGGTAGTGATGACGGCACTGACTGTCTCGTGGGGTTTTGAGAGGGTTCAATGAAAGAATCATGTAAAATATTTAGGACAGCGACTGGCACCGAATGAGCACTCCATACATCTCAGTTACCAGTTTGATTCCCTTGATGTCAGTTGCAGGACGCTCAGAATTAACCCTCTGTCTCCCATAGACTGCTTGTCTGTCAATCTGCATCCCTGTCTGTGCCCCCATATCCTCCCACAGGGCCCGAGGGGTTAAGGGGTTGTTTGTAATGAATTGGTGCAAATTCTGGAGAAGCAGCTTCCATACTCTACCCCAGGCACTGCACAGCTCCAGGACCATCCTTGGCCACCTGAGAGGAAGATAAATGCAGTCAGTCTCCTCACCCTCCCTCGGGGGCAGGGTAAGGGGAGACAGCAGGCACTTTTTACCAACCTACTGAGTCTCGCATCACTCTGGGCAGAGAGGGAAGAGTGGGCAGAATCCAGAAATTCACAGTTGGGTGCAGCAGCCCCAAGATAGTAGATGTTGAGCTGTTCATGAATTTGGAATCCCAAGGTCAACGCTGGAGCCAAAGTATTTAAATGAGTTAGCTGGAGGACAGCATAGAACCATCAAGTCTGAGGGCAAGAGCCTCCTGGGCTTCCGTTAAAGAAGTTGAAGCTCAGAGAGGGAACGTGGCTGGTCCAAGGTCCCCTGCAACTCAGCTGCAGAGCAGAGACTAATTGTAAAAGCAGGCTTTACTTGTACTTCCTCCCCCAAAGGGATTAGTCCCTCCCTGCAGACAGCTCGCCTGCGCATTGCTCAGCCCTAACTCACGCTCTTTCCCAAAACTGAGCTTGGCCTTTCTCCACTCCCTCACCTGGCTCCAGCTTTTCTTCTTTCCCATTGTTAAGTCCCCTGGCTCAGCAGCAATGGCACAGCACTGGGGTCCCTTGGCACGTGGGTCAAGGTGATGTGCAGGCAGAGCACGTTTAGAGGCTGGCCAACTCGGCAGCCACCTTGGTGCCTTCCAGAAGAGACACTGAAATATCCCCAGAAAGGACCGAAATCAGGTGTCACTTAACCCAAAAATCCACGCACAACCCCTTAAATAACTAACAAAATCTAAATCATTCCCACCCACCCCCTCTCCCCACAGGAGACAGCATCTTTGGGCAGAAATGCTAAAGAGAGAAGCACACCCAGTGGGCTCATGCATGTCCCCGCCTCCCCACCCCTGCCATGTGTTTGCACCCCTGCTGATACAGGGTGTGGGGAGCAGAGCAGACCAGCCAGCACACCTGAAAAGGCAGCCAGAGGCAGCTGAGACTCCGAAACTCAGTGACGTGGGGCCTGGAGCTGTTTATGGGAGAGAAGTGATTTATTTTATTATCTAAATTTTGAGTGGTTTAATAAGGTTTAATAAGCCTCCCAAGGAGTTTTCTGGCTCAGGAAATCGCCGGTAATAAACACAAGTAGTAAATCCTTTATTTTGAACATAAAGAGGTGTGCAATTTTTCTTAAAAGAAAACAAGTCTTCCCTGCCCCCCTTCGCCCCACCTTCTAATAAATAAAGGGTGAATAAATAATTAAAGAACAGCAGCTTGAAGGGGCCCCACATTATTTGTCCGGCCCAGACTCCCACGGGCCAGCCAGCCAGTGCTCCAGCCGTCAGCAGAGGACCCCCCTGCTCTGCCGACCCGCAGCCCCTCCAGCCTCCCTCTCGCATTGTGTTCCTGAGGCCACGCAGCCCCTTCGAGAACCCGCTCTTTCAATCTTTCTTGCAAGGTTACTGCACAGCAGTAGAAGAAATCAGTAGCCTCAGGGGGGATATGTGAGTTCTTCAACAGTCTTTTAACCCATTGCTTTATGACCTTGACCTCACTTTACATCTGTTTCCTTATCTGTAAAATGGGTACAGTACCAAGGAGGTGAAAGTACTTAGCAAAGTAAAAGGCTCCAACCCACCCCTTGGGTGAGGGGCTGTGGGCCGTGGCCCCTGCACACCCACATGCTCGCAGGCTGTCGCTGTGAAGAAGACGGGCTTCCTCCAAGGAGTAATTGAACAGCCTGACACTCATACACCCCCACTCGGCTCTCCGGCACCGAAGTCCCGTGCAGAGCCCCCCACCTTGCTCCTCCTTGCCCATCTCTCAAGCCTCCCTCCTGGGCACCCCTCACGTTCGTCCCTAGGGTATGCTTCACTCCTGTAAGAACTTAAGGCGAGAGAAGCCCACCCTGGCTTTTGCCCCTACTCCAACTCCTATGAGTGGTTCTAGACCTTGTTCTGATAAAACCAAACCAGTGCAGGGTGTGGCGGGAGACAGTGGGGTGATGGTGGTGAGGGGCATGGCGGGCAAGGGCTACGACATGATACAGTGGATGGGGTCTGGGCTACGAGGCAGGAGGTCTGGGGTCCCTGTCACTCACCTAGTTCTGTGACCTGGGCAAGTCTGTTTACCAGCATGAGCTTAGGTTTCTCATTAACAAAGTGGGCCAAGTAATTCTTCCTAGACCGAGGATCCTGGGGAAAGTATGGAGAAAAGCGGGTGCAGACAAGCCTCTCAGAATAAAGAGCTAAACAGGCACAAAGCTGTGTTAACTCGGGGACTTCAGCAGAGAACAGTGAAGCAGGACCTGGTCACAGGAGGAAAACCTTCAGGCCCTCAGACGTTGCGACGGGAAACCTCTGGCCGCGGGGGGAATGAGAACCCAGGAGGCCTGACTACCAGGCCCTCACATGTCTTGTCCTGCGGATGGGGGGGAGATGAGGCGCCGGTGGGAGGAGAAGGGGAAGCTCAGTTGTGCTGTGCGGGGGAGGGGGGGAAGGGGGAGATGCTGAATTCCAGCTGTAAAGGAGCACCTGGCATGGCCATCACCTTTGGCAGAGGAGGGAAAGCTCCGAGCTCATTTCACAGAAACCAGCTGCCAGCTCCAACCCCAGGCCCAAGGCGAGCTGGGGACTGTGGGCTCTGGGTGTGCCCAGGCAGGGCGGCAGAGCAGGTGAGGCCAGCCTCTCCTGGCTGTGGGCGCCCTGCCTGGGGTGCTCCAGCAGGCAGGCTGGAAGCTGAAGTAGCCCTGCCCAGCCTCCCAGCCCACATGTCTGGCCCCAGCTTCTGGGGCAGCCGAGGCCCTGGGGCATTCCGGGGCCAAGGGGTGTGGCTGCCCCCCGCTCAAGGGAACTGCCAAGGGCTGGGTGGGGCCCGCCCGACAGAGGTCCGAGGGCCTGGCCAGCCGCTTGGGCCAGGCCTCCCCGCCCCTCTTTTGCCCTGGCCCACCGGCCCCTTGCAGATTTCAGGACCTACAAAGACCACAAGGAGTAAGAGCCTGCTCAAAGGATGCGAGCTTCGGTTCTGCCGGGTGGCTGTGAAGCTCGAAGCCCAGGCAGGGGAGGAGCTGGGGCTGGAGACCAGTGGGACCACTCCCAGTGTGCCCCTGCTGGGGCCAGCCTGCCCTGGGGCTTTGGCAGAAGGACGCATCATCCTGAGCCCCAGATTTGCTGAACTGAGCAGGATTCGGAGAGGTGCTGGCTTGTGGATCAAAGCAATAGAATTGTCCCAAACCTCACACCACCAAGGCAGCCATGGAGGACAAGAAAGAGATTCTGCTGGAGCAGACTGGAGCCCTTTGTGACTTCGGGCAGGTCATGTAGCCTCTCTGATCCCCATCAAATGGGGGTCACAATAAGGATGAAATGAACGAGTATACATGCCATATGCATGACAAGGCTCTGTTCGAATGTTGGATGTGCCCAAGACACAGGGTTCAAGCCACCCCACTGCCGTTTGTGACTTCAAGCCTGTCCCCCACTATGTATTGAACTGATCTCATTCATTCAGCATCTACTATGTACCTGTTTGATGGCATCCTGGGAATGACACAGACATGGAAGGATCAGACCCTGCCTGGAGCAGGTGAGATTGAGGCACTTCTTTCCCTCCAAACTGAGGCAGCAGGAGTATGTAATTTGCCTACCATGCACTTCACATTCCTAGTTAAACTAGTCTGAGAACATGGGCCCCCGACTAGCTGGGCACCTCACAGGGGCACCGTAGCCTATCAGGGGACCAGAGGCTAGGACCTCAGAACCCTGGTTCTAACTCTTGACAATAATCCACTCTGTGACTTTGGGCAAGGCTCCTGTTTATGCCTCATTTTCCTTGTCTGTAAAATGGGCATAAAGTTTATGGCAGCCTTGCCTGCCTGATGGGTCAGAAGTACATGAGATAGGAGGCATGGAAGGACCTGGGAAGGGGTGGCCCTGGCAGCGTGTAAGGGTTCTTCTCAGAGTATCCTTGGGAGAAGTGCTTAAATAGTGTGGACTTCTAGGAAACTATGCAAAAGGCAGAGTAGTTCCCAATATGGTCCTATTTCCCTCTGCCAAGACATCAGTGTGAGGTCCGTGTCCTTCCTGGACTTCATAATTGCTGATACCTAATTGTCCAGTGCCTACACTGTACCAGGAGGCACTTTCTGTGCCTTACTTCCTTAGATCCATTGGATGAGTCTGTGAGGTCGACAGGACTATCAGCCCCATTGTACAGACGAGGAAACTGAGCTCGAGGAAGGTAATACGATGTCCCAGAGGCCATCAGTGGGGAAGCAGCGACATGGACCTGGGCATTCTGAGAACGGGCCTCGCCCCCAGCACTCCGAGTAGGCCTCCTGTTATCAGATAGCCATCAAGCAACTTCAGGCACATGCCTGACTGAGAATCGCTTCTTGCATGATTCCACTTGGAATCCAGATTTAACACACTTCCAGAAGGGTTCTGGACATCCAAATAACGTCGCCTCTCTGCCCAGTGAAATGCTCTCTCAGCTGTGCAGCACGGACAAGGCCCCTCCTCTTGGAAGCCTAGCCTGATTGCCCAGGCCATGGGTGCCTGGTGCCTTTCTGTGCATACCTCTCATTTGTACTTGGTACTGACCCCTGACATACATGGTCTCACCACCCCCCTCCCACGTACACATCCGTCATCCCAGGCTCCGATGAATCTCTAAAGTAAGAGATGGCCTTTGGGGAGGAGGGTTCAGATCCCAAGCCAGACTTGGCGGGAGGCAGTGTGGTAAGGGGAATGGATAAGAGTGTCAGCGTCGGATGCAGCTGGGTGCCAATCCCACCCAGCACTTGCTGCCTTATGGCACTGGCAGGTCACTGACCCTCTCCATACCTGTTTCTTCGTCTCTAAATTGGAGGTGATGTTAAAAATATGTACCTTTCAGAATTGTGCCGATTGAGGAAGGATTAGAAGTGCAATGAGCGGCATGTTACAAGCAGTCCGTAAATGGTGGCTGGGATCGATAATTATCGTGAATGCTGGCTGGCGTGCTTGACTGATTTGGTTATTATTACAGGACACAGAGTAGTACCAAAATTCAAGCCCCTTCCAGTCGCCCTACCCCCACCACTTCTTGGCTTCTCTTAGTGGAGCACCTCCTCCCCTCTGTCGGGGGCATGACCCCTTCTCCTGGTAGGGAGAGAGGGGGAGCGCAGCTACAGTACCTGGAGGGGGTAATGTTCTCATTCTGCATTTGAACAAAGAGAGACCCAGAGGTGAGAAATGCTGCTTTGGTCACATAGGGCCGCTCAGACACACCTGAGCTCTAGAGCCTTCCCCCGAGGGCAGAGGCCCAGGGAAGGCCCTCTGGGATGATGACCACATAGTAGAAGGTTTGGCCTCCCCTGCGTTCTTCCTCTTTCACCTCCTTCCTCCGTCTCCAAGCCCCTCTTCCCCTCTCTCCCGCCCCTTTATTTCTGGGGTGTGTGTGTGCGTGTGTGTGTGTGTGTAATTCTCTTTCCTGAGTGTGTTGTTCTTGGAGACAGGACTGCCCTGGCTTGGGCGATGGGAGGAAGGAGATGGAGGGCCTGGGCGGGAAGGTGGGGGTGTGGTGTGGCATTCCCTTGGGGACCAGGCTGTCTGTGGGCCCTCCAGAGCATGGGAATCTTAGGGTCGCCAAGGAAGCTCCCATAGTGCATAGAGGGGGTACTTTTTCCCAAAGAGACAATGAAACAGCAAGAGGCAGCCCCGCCTCCTGCCTAGAAAAACAGCCCCCACGACAAGGTCACATCCGCTCCTCCAGGAAAGGGATGGGACGAAAGCTGAGAACCCAGGAGCAGCGAGAAAAGTCTTGGGCTGGCAGGCCAGCCTTCATGCCCCAGGTCACCCAGGCCTGTTACCCACTCCTCCTCTCTCCATTTTGCACTTGTAGCTTCTCGAAGTCATGACAATACTTCTCAGGTTTTCCATGACTTGTCGATGACAAGATGAAGAAACAGAAGCCCAGAGAGGCAGAGGGGCTCCCAATGGCATCAGGGCCACGATGGGCTCCTGATTTCCAGTCCCAGCAGACCTGGCTCCAAGGGCACAAGGGATGCGACATTTAGCACAGGGATGGCCACTCTCCTCTCCTCGGTGGGCTCTGATCAGACACTGCCCACCCACCCACAGTTCAATGGGTCACATCTCCTCTGTTTTAAAAGGTTGGGGGGCAGCTTAAAGAATTGTAAGAATTTTCTCTGGAAAACATTTGAAATATTTTTGGTCTTTAAAGGAATAAGCCCTTAGCAAGCAAGAAAACTTGGCCTTCCATAAAGGACTGATTTCCTGGGGTTTTACTGATTTGGGCATTTTACTTAACAGTCGAAGTGTCGTGTACAAACCATCGTCTGAGACGAGAAGGTGTTTCTAAGCGCGAGGACCCTGCTGCCATATGGTAGCTTGGTGGGAATTTGGAAAAGGTGCCATTTCCTCAATATGTCTACTTGCATCTATCAAAATCACTTCGTAATACACTGATTTTGCAAGATGGAAGCATTTTAACTGCCATCTGCCGGACGATTGTCATGCTAAATGTCGCACATCTACCATGCCCATGAAGTCAGTAGTGCCCCTGTGTAGTGACCTGCTGCTGTGTGACAAATCACGCTAGAATTTAGACATTTAAAATGTGAGCAGATATATGCTATCTCACAGTCAGGAATCCGGGAGCACCGCGGCTAAGTGGTGCCGGTTCCGCATCTTTCAGGGACTTGCATCCCCCTGGATGACAGCATGTCAGTGTGGCCGCCGTCATCCGAGGGCTTGACTGGGGCTGAATGGCCTGCTCTCACCGTGGCTCATTCACACAGCTGGTGAGCCGGTGCTGGCAGCTGGCAGAAAGCCACAGTCTCAGGCCATGGGTACCTCCCCGTAGGGCTGCTTGCGTGTCCCCACAACATGGCAGCTGCCCCCCCCCCCCCGCACCCAAATGTCTTTTGTAACCACACCGTCAGGTCCATGAATCTCATTGGTTACACAGGTCGGCCCTGTTCACTTGGAAGGGCATGAATCCTTCCTACCAGGAAGCAAGAATGGTGGGGTAGGTGACATCTTTGAGTCTGCCCTTAGTTGTGGTGCCATTGTATGGTGAACAACCTGCCCAACGGTCATTTTGGTGCTGCTGAGCCCCTGCCTTAGACCTTAATCAACTGTGTGCCAGGACTGTGCTAAGCACCATAGTGACAGCCCGCCTGCCAGCAGCTTATGATCTAGCAGAAATGCCAAGACACAGGAAATAAGTTCTAGTACAAGGCAGAGTGAAATAAATGGCAGGAGGCATCAGGTGGTCAGGAGATGGAAAGCTGGGAGAGGCCCGGCATCTGAACTGAGAGACGGAAAAATTCCTGATATGTGGGTGGGATGTGGCCCCCTGGAGATAGAGGAGATTGGGTGTTCTCCAGCTGGGAGCAAAGGCATGGAGGCTGAGAAGCAGGGTTCGTTTTGGGGGATTCTAGGGAAGAGAGGAAGGGGTGTGATGTGGGACACATTTGAGAGCAGTGCTGTGGGCACTCAGCTTATCCAGGTGACTGTAGGCTGTGCTCAGAAGGTGGGAGGCAAAGCCAGATGGAGCCTTAGCTCCATCCCCACCCCTCACCTTTGGCAGAGCTTTGCCAAAACCACCAGGGGAGGCTGCCCAGGGAGTGGGTGGCTGAGTTCCAGAGGCCACAGAGGAGCCGCTCTGCCCACTCTGAGCAAAGCAGTGACCTGGGACTTGCTTGGGAAGACTTTCTGATGCTGCAGTTCCTGAGGCTGGCCAGGCCTTCATCTGCCCACCGCCCCTGCCTGCTTGGCCCCCCCGGGGAGGCAAGGCTGTTCTCTCTCCTGCTGACCCAAATCCTTCCCACCCTCCCCCACAAAAGTGCCCCTGAGCGTCTCTGAATGCCTGGAGTCTGAGCCACTCAGGCACGGCAAGGACTCCTGGCCGCTCTTGGTTACCTTTGTGAAGCAAGGAGGTGGATTGGTTGTGGTTGAGAGCATGGCCCGTGGAGCCAGACTTCAGGCTCAGATCTTTATGCCATGACTCAGTGTCTCTGTGATTTATCCATTTGTGCTTCCTTTGCCTCCCCGGTAAGACAGGAGTGGTGATGATAATAGGAGCCGTACCCCAGTTATCATGAAGATGAGCAGGACTAAGGGCAGGTGATGGCTCTGATCCCTCATTTGGGAACCCCATTGTTTAGGGCGGGCACTTGGCCTGCAGAGAGAAGGTGTTGGCCAAGGTTGGCCTTGTCCTAAATCCTCCCAGTCAGCCCTATAAGGCCTGAGTGTCTGAAGCAGGAAGCTGGGGTCAGGGGATGGGGACCAGTGTCCTCGGGTCCCCTCACTCACTGCGCAGAAGATCGTGTTGCACCTGACTGCCACAAAGCAGCCTTCCTGAGACCGTAATAGGCATGGCAGTCCTGAAGAGTGCCTAGCTGCAACGCTTGCTCATGTTCTCTGCTTTCCCTCCGGCCCCCACCAATTACAGCAGGGAGGCCTGGGGTGTAGGGGAAGGAGGGAGCCTCAGAACACTCTCTGCAGCACAGAGAGCTGAGGCCTGCAGCGTGGGGATGCCCTCCCTGGTCAGAGAGGAAGAGGGGAGTCCTACACAGGACCTCACAGGGGTCTGAGTCCCCAGAGAGATGCAGCTGTGGAATGGTTTTTCAGTGGACAAGAACCAAGATCAATGGAGCCATTCAGAGAAGATCTTGGCCCCCCCAGACCTAGAGCACCTTAGTGGGACTGCCCACTTTGCACTTGCTGTTCCCACTGTTCCCTACATCATCCTATGACTGGCTTCTTCTCACCATCCAGGCCTCAGCTCAAATGACACTTTGCAAGGAGGCCTTCTCTGACCACTCTGAGTAAAGTAGCCTCCCTCTCCCCACCGGCTCACCCACTACTATCGACAGATGATAATAGGCACTCATTAGGGTGGAAGGAGATCAATCTACTTATTGGTTTAAGTTGTTTTCTATCATTTGACTTTTTTAATTAAGCTTTTTATTTTTGACATAATTTGTCGATTCACATGTAGTTTTTTTTTTTTTTTAAATAGAAACCTAGCTTATGTTAATGTGTATTTGTTTTTGAGAGAGAGAGACAAGCACGAGCAGGGGAGGGGCGGAAAGAGAGGGAGACACAGAATCCGAAGCAGGCTCCAGGCTCTGAGCCGTCAGCACAGAGCCCGATGCGGGGTTCGAACTCACGAACGACGAGATCATGACCTGAGCCGAAGTCAGACACTTATCTGACTGAGCCACCCAAGGCACCCCAATTCACATGTAGTTTTAAGAAAAAAATCCAGACATCCCATGTACACTTTGCCCAGTTCTCCCCAACGGTAGCATCTTTCAAAATCACAGGACAACATCAACCAAGGTATTGACCTCTCTACACAGTCAAGATACAGAATGTTCCCATCACCAGGAGGGGCCCTCCTGATGCCCTTTTATAGCCATGCCCACCTCCCTCCCAGCCCACCCCCTCCCTAGCTACTAGCAACCACTCCTGTGTGCTCCATTTCTGTAATGATACCACCTCAAGAACATGATATAAATGGCATTATGCAGCATGTAACCTATTGGTGCCGCTTTTCTCACTCGGGTTCATCCAGGCTTTTTTTATGAGTCATTCCTCTTGATTGCTGACTAGTCCTCCATGGAATGGGTGCACTCTGGCTTGGTGAACCATTCACCCATTGAACAACCTCTGGATTCTTTACAGTCATTGACTGCTGTGTGTAAAGTTGCTGGGGATGTTTGCATTCGGGTCTTTGCGTGAACCTACATTCTTATTTCTTTGGGACAAATGCTCAAGAGTGCTTGATCGAGAATGCTGCATCATAGGGCAGTTACACATTTAGTTTTTTAAGAAACCACCAAATTGTTTGGCAGCGAGGTTCTACCAGTTTACATGCCCATCAGTAATGGATGAATGATCCAGTTTCCCCACATCCTCACCAGCATTTGGTGTTGTCACTATTTTTTATTTTAGCCATTCTGATGGGTGGATGGGGAGCTCCCATTTCTCTTGATATTCCTCTGTCACAGTTGAATGCATGGCCTGTGGGGGTCCCTGGCCCTTTTGAAGATGAGAAGGCAGGGTGACACCAAAGCCTTCTGGGAAACTTCCTGAGCCCCTGCACTTCCTGCTAGGTCCCCGGAGCCTCCAGTCCCCACTCAAGAACCCATGGTGTATGTGGCACTTCCCACTCCTCCGCTCCCCCTGCACCTGCCTTCCCAAAGTAGAAACATCTAGAAGATAAATGTGTGGGAATCCCCAAAGCTCTTCCCACTGGGGCATGGAAGCTTTCAGGTTTTGTTTTTATTTTTATTTTCTCTCCACTGTAATTGCACCAGGGTAAGGACCAGGCTTTTGCTAGGATTTATGCACGGGCTACCATCAAGCTTTGCCCTAAGCAGAGGGGGTCCTCGATGCCATTGCATAAAAACGGAAGTGGCTTTTTGTCCAGGTTGAATCTGTGGACTTGGACTTGGGAGTCTGGCTCCCTGAAGGGAGGTGATATCCCCTGGTGTCCTCTGCCCTGCACTTTTCCCTCCCGGTGGCTGTCACTGGCCACACTTCACCCTAAAGGGTCTCAGAAGAGGCTTCTCCCTCCAGGTGATGTGTTTTCCTGAGGGTAACAGAATACAGACATGATATATTAACTAAGACTGTACTCGAATTTAACACTGAGTTGAAGTGTTTACTTACGTGTGAAACAGCCTACAGACATACATATATAGGAGGTCACTATTTAAAAAGAAAAAAAGAAGATCCAGATTTGCAAATGAATAGAAACTCCATCAACTAGGACGAAGCATGACATAAGGTCAGAAGGCAAAACATATACCACTAGGCCGCATTCCTGTGCTGAAAATGGGCCACAGAATTCAGTTTTAAGATTCCTAGAAGCTGTATCGGTTTGCTCAGGCCGCCACAAGCGAGAGCCACAGACCAGGGGGCTTACACAGCAGAAATCTACTTTCCCCCAGTTCTGGAAGCTGGAAGTCCAGGATCGCGGTGTCGGGCAGGTTTGGTGTCTTATGAGGCCTCTCCCCTTGGCTTATCTTCTCCCTGTGTCTTCATGGGGTCTTCCCTCCCTCCGAGTGCAGGGTCCTACTCACATTTTACCAGTCATGCTAGATTAAGGTCTGCCCCTGTGACCTCATTTGATCTTTGGTCACCTCTTTAAAAGCCTTCCCTCCGAATAGGGTCACATTCTGAGATACTGAGCGTTAAGATTTCAACATATGAATTGGGGCAGGCAGAGGGGGAACCACAGCTCAGCTCAGACCAGGAGCCAGTAGTAGCAAAATGTTCATCCATTGCACAAGGCAGAGGCTTTGTGGAAACAAAACAAAACAACAGAGCTTTTTCCCAGCAGGAGCACTGAGTAGTGAGTGACAGGAACGTTCCCCCACCTCGGCCCTTGACTGAGGATGTTGTGTGAGTGAGTAGTGGACACCACTCCCGTAGTGCACAGAGCAGGAAGTGGATTCAGTGGAACCGTGCCCACAAGAAGCGTCTACAGCCTTGGCTAAATGGCATATGATGCCCATTGAGAAGAATAAGGCCAAGGGCCTTAGAGGTCCCGGCAGAGAGCCCGTGGTACAGGGAAAAGCCCAGCCTGCGAGCTGGGCTCTGAATCACGGGTGGGGTCTGGCAAAGCCGGGGGGGGGGGGGGGGG